>NW_012267305.1:4844206-5007034 GCF_000151885.1 Dipodomys ordii
CAATGTTGTTTTGATTTGCATTTCTTTTATGGCTAGGGAGGTTGAGCATTTCTTCATGTGTCTATTGGCCATCCTTCTTTCCTCTTCAGAGAATTTTCTCTTTAAGTCTTTAGCCCACTTATTTATTGGGTAGTTTCTTTGAGTATTTGTTGTTGGGGGATTTAAATTTTTGAGTTCCAAGTATATTTTAGATATGAGACCCTTGTCTGTTATATGGCTAGTGAAGATTAAACCTATTTTTATATATGTTTCAAATTGTCCATAGTAAAAATTTTAAATGTGGAGATCTGCCTTATGTGTTTCATATTTAAAATAAATAACATCATTTTAAAGTTTCAGTGAATACACAATGTAAATGAATTTCAGGAAAAATTAACATCTTTATAATATCTACTCTTTCATTCCGAATGAGAAATGTCACTGTTGATTTCAAACATTTTTCTGCTGGTACTAATATATAAACTTGGGGCCTCATGCTTGCTAGATGGATGCTGTGTCTGCCACTTCAATCATGCCCTCAGTCTTTGGAAAAAATATTTTTCAATAGGGCTTCACATTTTTGCCTTCAGTCAGTCTCAAACAGTGATTCTTCTACCTACCACCTCAAATATACCTGGTACCGGAGTATGCATTACCATGTGCTGCTTATTATTTAAATAGGATACCTTTATCTTCCTGGGCTGGCCTTTTCTGATATCTTCCCAATCTGTACCTTCACAGGAATTACAGTCACATGTCACCATGCCCATCTTAATGTCATTTGATGACCTCAAGAGAAGGTTTGTGGAAAATTTCCTAAATAGAATAATTCTTTTATTATCATTAAGCAACTGTACAAAGAGATTTCAATGCATGTTAGTTTGTGAGTAGAATGCATCTCAGATTTACCCCTTTAATCCTACTCACCTCAACAATTATAGTTCTAGATATTTTATCCTTATCCTCATAGTAGTTGTCAATAGATAATTGTCCAGCTATTATATATATACATATATATATAATTTTCTATATATAGTCCTATTCACAGTATCTGATGTAACTTTAAACACAGGTTGAAAATTCTTCACTCCCAGTTCTCTCAAGTGGACACCTTGATGGAATAAGTATTACTCATGCAATAATATTCATAATGCCAAGACATATATTCATAATTTCACATGCATGTGGAATGTTTAAACGGCAGGCATGATTATAGTACAGAATCTCCTCCTTAGTTTGCATTTGATATGGGTCAGATATTACGTGTTAGCTTGAGGAGGTGTTGGTTACTGATCAAAGGGCATAAGGGACAGGAAACAGGATATAAGGAACCAGTAAGGTAAATACATACATTCTTTTGATAAGACCACTGTGCAAGGTCAAACACTCAGAATCCTGAGTCTTTATTCAGACACAAGATAAGGCAAACACTAACCAGCAGCTTTCCATAGGCATCAAGCTTTCTCCATATATTCCATCCAATCTTATGACCTGGACCCAGTCATAGCAACCACAGGCATCTAGAGTCCCCATCCTTCACCATTCTAGCTGATTAATGTCATGTACTCCCAAATAGAAGAAATCAGATAGTAATCTTTTTCTCTTTCCCCATATGACCAACCTGTCTTTTCAATCATGCCTCAGCTAGAAAATTTGATAACCAGAGATACAGTAACAATTTCACTAAATTCAAATCAGTACACATCTATGGATATAAAAACAGTGATTTATGACTGGAAAATTAGGAAGGAAGGTAGGAATGATGGAAGAATATTTAGGAAGATTTATTCAAAGAATAAAATCTTGATGTTTATGATTCTATGTTGTGAAAAGGATGATATTTTAATTCAAATTTTACACATTTACCAAAGGCCCATCTATTAAATGCTTGGTCTCTAGAATGGAGTTTCCAGAGTTACAGATCTTTAAGTCATTGGAAATGTCTTCTCACAAGTAATTATGGAGCCTGAGTGTCTTCTGCTTCCTGTACTTTGCTTTCTATCCATGAGGATAAACAATCTTGCTCAGTGAAGTACTCATCAAGTAGGCCAATAAATCATGAACTGAAACAGCAAAACTCTGAGTTTATTAAAATAAACATTCTCTCTTCATTATCTTACCCACGGCACTTTAAACCTACTAAGTTATGAAAGAAAATGTTAAATGGGAATTCAATACAGTTGTAAGAATCTGTGATTTGTGAAACATGAAGCAGAATTTTGTTTTAATATAAGGGATTGTTTTCTGGCCATTTTCCAATCATGAAAGTATTTCTCCTTTTATTTGTTTGACTCTCGAAAGAACTCTGTTATGTAGAAATGATCTCTATTGCAAGTTTTGTCAGTACTAAGTGAGATATATTTCATGGAAGCAACTAGCCATTGGTGGACCTACAACTAAGCATCCACTGAAAGAAAATGGCTTTCATTTTCATTGTTTTTAATGAAACAATAGGTGGGGAGATCCAGGATAAGATGGTACTGAAGCAATAGGGAATAAAATTTATACTTAGCATGTTATACTTAACAAACTGGGAAGTGCCTTCCCCAAAATGCTAATTCCTAGCCTTCAGTGTGGCTGAGCCACAGGGCAACACATTTATGCTGGCATCCTGACCAGCACATATCAGCAACGCGAAAAGGCCACATCCAGATGCAGGAAACTGTCACAATGTTGCCAGTCAATTCAAAATCCAGACGAGGAACAGTGAGTACCCACCCCAGGGCACCTCCCATGGGAAATCAACACTGTTGGTAATCCAGAGTGCCTCGCCCAAAATCCCTCCCACCTGAACGAGATGGGACATCATCCTTGAAGATGACAAGCCAGAGGTTTTACTCATTCCCCTTCTGCAGAAGACCACCAGGACACAACCTTGACCCTGAGCCAGAAATCCACAAAGAGCGACACCCACTGGGATCATATTGGGTGGATGTTAGGACCCTGCAAATCAACAACTCTGGCTGCTGGTGGAAAAGCCTGATCTGATAAAACACACTGGGGACAATCTCACTGCTCCATCCTGTGGCAACATGCCCCCTTTGAAGCTCACACCTAACCAAGGCCTGAACCCAGCTACCCCGACCCTGCACAGGAAATAGATGCCAGACCCGTGAATGCTAGCTAATCTGGGACCCCAGGGCTTGCCAGTCCAGAACTAAGCTGAAGACTTTCTCTACCTCATCCTGTGGGATCCTGCCTTTCCCAAGAATTTTGCTTGCCCCAGAGAACTGAATGCAGCCCCTCACCACATGGGGAGACAGCAGTTTGGAACCTGAGAGGGCACCATTCCAGAACTCGAGTGGGGCCAATAGCCCTGCACCAGCCTGTGGGAGCCTATCCCCTCACAGAAAGAACCACATCTGTCTCAATTCAATACTCGGGCATGGACAACATCCTACTAAAGCATAATGGGAACCTGCTTCTTCCAGTGCTCAAACGAGATCCAGTTGTTGCAGTGCTGCTACCAGCCATTCTGGAAATAGACACGAGTCTAGGATGTGGTCCAGGATAACTTTGAGTTATCCAATTATGAGTAGAATGTATCCACAAACCCCAGACACATCCGTGCCAAGGTATTAGACTGCTCTGCACAACTAGGCCTAAGCCTAGGCAAGGACACTAGACCACCATGAACACCACAGAGCCCTAACAACTGACCAGGACACATTACACAAAGTCTACCACCCAGAGCTGAAAGTTGCCAAATGCAAACTCTTGACAGAGATGCATTAGCAAATCACATTTCACCACTACAGTCCACCATAACCTGAATGACACTGAAAATCTGAACCCAAATGCATAAATCATAATGAAAGTTAGAAAATTCGTGAACATTCAAGACAACAAATGGAATCCAAAAACCAACCACAGTCCAGGAAAGGACCCTAGTGAGAGTGAAGATGAGATAGTAAACAAAATAACCATTAAAGTAAAGATGAGCCAATTGGCCAATGAAATAAAAGGTGAAATTCAAACATCAATAGAAGAATGTAATGAGGAAATGACAGAGAATATACAGGTTGCCCAAAAACTTATGGAAAGAAAGATAGAAACACTACACAACATATTAAAAGATAAAATTTTCCTGAGAACTGACTTTAACAAAGAACTTGGAAGCGTATGGTTCAATTTCCTTATTGCAAACTGCAGTTGAAAGCATAACCAATAGAATAAATGAAATAAAAAATAGTATTTCAGGAGTCAAGGATAAAATAGAGGAATTAGAACCAATTGCAATAATGAGATGTACAAGATATGTCGAAAATGAACTTTACAACTTTGGTGTGGGGGGAGTGAGTGGGAGGTGAGGAGGGGAGATGGGAAGGTATGGTAAGGGGAAACAAAGGAGGAGGCTACAATGCTTGATAAGAAATGTTCTCATTATCTTGCCCATGTAATTGTTATCCCTCTGTACAGTATTTTCACAATAAAAAATATTTTTTTAATCAAAGAGATGGAAAAAACATTCAGAACATAGGAAAGGAAAATGCAAGATAGGCATAGCCTGCCAAAAGATCAAATTTTGGCAGATTTAGGAATGATGAGGGGCAAGAATTCAAATCTAAAGGCACCAAAAAACTATTCCAGAAAATAATAACAGAAAAATCCCCCAAACTAAAGAAAATCTCACCCATTTGACAGAGACATTCAACATTCCTAATAGACAGGAGCCAGAAAGAAATACATCTAGACACATCATAGTAAAAATTCTGGACCTAAATAACAAGGAGTCAATTTTAAACACAGAAAAATCAAACAAGGAGCTATATTATAATGGAAAGAAGATCAGAATCACTGCAGATCTCTCCACACAAATCATGAAGAACCTAGAATGGTATACTGCAAGTCATGAAGACCAACAACAGCCAACCCAAACTTGTGTACCCAGTGATACTATCTTTCACAATTGGTGGCAAAACTAAAGCTTTCCATGACAAACAGAAATAAAAGGAATTCATGAACTCTAAGCCACCCTTAAAGGAATAGTAAAGGGAAGAACACAATCTGAAGAAAACAGTGTCACTGGAACATATTAGACAAAAATCACTGGAAGTCTAGTAAGCAAAGGAAGAGGAAAAAAACGAAAATACAGGAAATCAACAGAATAGCAGGAAAAAAAGACATCTCTCCATAATAACCTTAATCATTGACAGACTCAATACCAAAACAAGTTGAGCAGCAAATTTAATCAAAAACAAGATCCATCCATCTGTTATCTCCAAAAGATCCTTCTCACAGTCAAAAATAGAATTTCAAGTAAAGGAGTGGAAAAAGATCTTACATGCAAGAAGGCAGGAGTAGCCATATTGGTATCTGATAAAACAGATTTTGCATTAAAATCAGTATGAAGAGACAAGGATACTCATTACATTAATAAGGAATTGACCTATTAAGAGGAAATCACAGAGATCAACATTTATGAACCAAAGAATGGAGCACCTAAATAAACACTTCGAATTATAGAACATGACAGACCTCAAAAGAATAATAGTGGGAGATTTTAATACCCCACTCTCACCAAAGAACAGGTCAACCAAACAAAAAATAAGAAAAGAAGCCTCTGATTTAAATTACATAAATGACACTATGACCTAAATGGATTAAAGAGTTACCTACAGAGTATTCCAGACAACAAAGACACAATTCACATTCTGCTCAGCAGCCCATAGAACATTCTCCAAAACGGATCATAAGACACACAAAGAACCTAAGCAAATATAAGAGGATTGTAATAACTCCTTGCATCTTGTCTGTCCACAGTGGAATCAATTAGTTCTCAAAAACAAAACATATTGCAGAAAACATTAAAATACATGGAGGCTGATTAATATACTACTGAGTCAAAGAAGAAACTAATGAAGAAATTAGAAAATTCTTACAATTTATCAAAAATGAAAATACATCACAATGGAATTACTGGGATACAGTAAAAACAGTTCTGAGAGAAAAGCTTATAGCCCTAAGTGTACAATAAAGAAACAGAAATAGCTCAAGTAAATAACCTCATAATGTAACTAAACTACTAGAAAAACTAACAAATCAACCCCAAACTACTAGATGGAGGGAGATAACAAAGGATAGGGCAGAAATGAATGAAATAGAGACTAATAAAATCATACTTAAAATCAATGAAATAAAAACTGGTTCTTTGAAAAAAATCATAAAAGTGACACACCACTGACAAGATTGACAAAGAAGAAATGAGATTTAAATCAATAAGATCAGAGATGTAGGGATAGGAATGTAGCTGGATGGTAAAGTGGTTGCCTAGAATGCATGAGACCCTGAGTTTGATTCCTCAATACCACACAAATAAAAAATATTAAAAATATATATCAGCGATATCACAGGAAATATTACAACAAACATCAAACAAATCCAGACAATTATAAAGGATTAATTTCAAAATCTATACCAAAAACAAAGGAAATGTAGCGGAAATGGACACATATCTAGAGACATACAAACTGTTTAAGCTGAACTAAGACAATATAAAGCAGGCAATAGCACCCAACAAAACTGAAGAAGTAATCAGAAATCTTCCAACAAGGAAAAGCCCAGATCTAGATGGATTCATTGCTGAATTCTATAAGAAATTTAAATATGAACTAATACTAATACAACTCAAGGTTTTCTGAGAAATTGAAACTGGAGGAAGATTTCCAAAATCATTCTATTAAGTCAATATTACACTCATCCCCAAACCAGGTAAGGATCCAACAGAAAAAAGAGAACTACAGACCAATCACTCTGATGAACAAAGATGCAAAGCTCTTCAATAAAATACCATCAACATAGTCCAGAAACAAAAAAACCCCATACATTATGACCAAGTAGGATTCAGACCACAGATGCAAGTTTAGTTTAACATACAAAAATGAATAATGTAATTCACCATATCAAGAGTAAAAAACAAAAAGAACCACATGATCATCTCAATATTTTCAGAAAAAAAACCTTTGCTAAAGTACAATATTGATTCATGTTTGAAGTTATCAAGAAGCTAGGAATAGAAGGAACATTCTTTAAAAAAATAAAGACTGTATATGACAGACCAACAGCCAACATCATACTGAATGGGAAAAAACATAAACATGTTCCCTAAAATCAGTAACAAGCAAGGATGCCTACTCTGTCTACTCATCTTTAATATATTCTGGATTTGCTAGCCAGAGCAATAAGGCAAAAAAATGACATATAAGCCATTTACATAGGGAAAGAAGAAATCAAACTTGCTATTTTCAGATGACATGATCCAATACCTAAAGGACCCAAATAAACTCCATCCTCAAGCTCTTAGAGCAGATCAAGAACTGTGGCAACATAGCAGGATATAAAATTAACCCACAGAAATCAGTATGCCAATATACAAACAAAAAGGAAAATTATAAAAAGAACTCCATTTGTAATAGCCTCAAAAAATAAAATAGGATGGAATAACAATTTTCAACTAGAAATGTACACATTACCTTATGTAGTTCTAATCACTCAGCACTTCACCTATATATTTTAAAAAATACCTAGGAATTAACCTAATCAAAGATGTGAACGATCTTTATAGGAATAACTAAAAATCAGAGGACACCAGGAAATGCAAAGACCTTCCATGTTTATGGATTGGTAGAACAATGTGAAAATGGCCATGTGCCAAAAGTGATAGACAAATTCATTGTAATCCCCATGAAAATCCCAATGACATTCTTTACTGAGATAGACAAAAGCAAATCCAAAACTTCATATGGAACAAAAAAAGAGCTTCAATAGTGAAAGCAATTCTAGGCAAAAAAGTAAAAATAATGTGAAGTGGCATCCCAATACTAGAACAGAAATAAAACTATACCCTTACAGTTATCTGATATTTAATGAAGAAAACAAAGACAAACTGTATAATGAATAGCATCTTCAATCATATACCTCAATATCAGACACCAAACTTTGAAACTGCTGCAAGAGAGAGTAAGAAAAAAAAGAGAGAGTAAGAAAAACATTAGAACTTAGAGGTATAGATAAAAATTTCTGCAAGAGTCCCAGAGGCATAACGAATAGGAGAGTGACTTGAAACGTGGGACTACATCACAATAAAGTTTCTGTGTAGCTAAGGACATAGTTACTAAACTAGAAAGACAGGCAATGGACTGGGAGAAGATCTTTACTAGCAATACATTGGACAGTACACCAATGTTCAACATATACAAAGAGTTCAAGAAACTAACCCCTTCCAAATCAGAGAAAACAATCACTAAATTGGAAAGATAGCGAAGAAAAAGCATGAGGAAATGCACAAAAAAAAAACCATGAGGAAATGCATATCATCTCTGGCCATAAAAAAAAAGCTCAGATTCCATTTTACCCCAATTAGAATGGCCGACATTTGAATGTGAACAACAAATGTTGGTGGGGATTGTTGGGAAAAAGGAACCCTACTGCAATGTTGGAGGGAATGTAAATAATTAAAAACACTCTAGACAGCAGTCTGAAGTTTCCTGAAAAAAAAAAAAACTAAACGTAAACCTTCCCTAGGACACAGCCATACCACTCCTCTGCATCTACCCTGAATATCATGAGCCAGGATATGATAAACCTGCACATCCATGTTCATTGAGGCACTATTCACATTAGCCAAGATATGGAAACAGCCCAGATGCCCCACCATAGAGAAGTGGATCCCCAAAATATGATAGCTATATACAATGGAATTTTACACAGCCATTAGAAAGAATAAAATGTTATTTGCAGGGAAATGGATGGAACTAGAACAAATCATGTTAAGTGAAGCAAACTAAGATTAAAGAGACAAATGACACATTATCTCTGATGTGGAAGTTAGATTTAAGATGCTCTGGGATATGACAAATTATACAAGATTCTACATACAGTGAGACAAAAAGTGGATACTCTTAAGAAACACAAAAGGTGCAATGCCTATTTCTTCATATTAACATGAAATTCCATAAGAATTTCAACATGGAAACAAGAGCCCTCTTTTCTTTTAGTTTTTATATTTTTATTTTTTGATGATTCTGTCTTCCTTATATATGGTTTATTCAAGTGTATAAGTTCAGGAGGATTGGGAGGAGGACACAGAACTTGAAGGAAAAGGGTGAAAAAGTGCAATAGTGTAGCTCAATATGCACTGGAGAACGTGAACTGTGCAACTCATGGCTGGAGATGGGAACAGGGAGTAGGAGAGAGTGAGGGACCAGAAGACACTGTACAAAAGAAAATATACCCATTATGTGACACATGTGTTTGCAATCCCTCTGTATATCACTTCTGTAATAACAATAGAGTAAATTAATTTTAAAAAAAAAGAAAAGAAGCTGGGTGCTGGTGGCTCAAACCTGTAATCCTAGCTACTCAGGAGGCTGAGATCTGAGGAACATGGTTCAAAGCCAGCCCACGCAGGAAATTCCGTGAGACTCGTCTTCAATAAACCACTAGAAAACCAGAAGTGGTGCTGTGGCTCAATTGGTAGGGCGCTTGCCTTGACCTGAAGAGCTGAGGGACAGTGCCCAGGCCCAGAGTTCATGCTTCACGACCAAAAAAAAAAAAAAGAAAACCAAGAGAGAGGGTAAGAGTCTGAACTCAATCCTCTATACTTACACATTTAAAGAGTAACCCCCAGGATCCTGGTGGGTCATCATGCCTGTAATCCTAGCAACTCAGTCGGCTGAGATCTGAGGATACTGTTTTGAAGCAAGCCCAGGCAGAACAGTCCTCGTGAAACTCTTTTATCTCTAAGGAACTACTCAAAAATGGGAAGTGGAGCTGTGACTGCAAGTGGTCGAGCACTAGCTTTGAGCAAAAGAGCTGAGGGATAGCACCCAGGTCCAGAGTTCAAGTCCCATAACACAGAGAGAGAGAGAGAGAGAGAGAGAGAGAGAGAATGCACAAATTGATTTGCCTCATTCTCCTGAAGAGAATAACTGGAGTTTGGATTGTTACATTCTTTTTTATTAGTTGGATAAGTCTATCTTGATCAGATATGCCATGTTTTTTCTTTTCTGTTTTGTTCTTAGTACTGTGCCTTCTATTTATATAGTACATAAATATAACTAAATAATTTCTTTGAGGGTGATGTGGAGGAGATGGAAAAAGAAAGAGAACAGTTAATACTATATTTTGAAAGAGGATAAGCACAGTTCAACTAGATTTGAAACTAGGCAACTTAAACATAAAATCCTTTTGTAATTGTTTTAGTAAGAGAAAACGATGAAGGTAAGAAGCCAGAATGAAAGAAGGAGACTGATACAAACATAAATATGTAGGAAGGTAGCAGTGACATCCCTCATTGTATAAATGACATAGAATAATAAAATATAGCTAGAGGTGGTGTTTCACTTTAAGACAGGAGGTGGTAAATGTCAAATTTAGCTTATTATGATGTCACAATTCTAGAATCATAGCATGAAGATGCATATATAGCACAAGAAATTCACAGCAGAGTAAAGATGGACAGGAGACTGTACAACTCCAGAGAGTATACAGTCTCCTGAGTAATGACAAAACATGAACAGGTAAGAGCTAGTAGCCATAAGTTTTGACTAGACTGTAAAAACTTTAAAAGTTTCCATTAAGTAATTAGAATTGGTTTTGGTTTATCTTTGTTTCACTTTAAAACCTGAAAATAGGTTTAGAATAGTAGGTATCAAACTAACTGGTGTAGTAGGGTTTTGGTATGAAAAAGATGCCAGGGGTGGGCAAGTAAGCCAAATGAGAGTATGGCACTTGGTGTTTAAGTCATAGTACCAAGAGGAAAAAAAGCCTCCAGGTGTAAATGAAATCTGTGCTCTCACAGAGGACTGCTCAGAACTTGTAGTTCTGTAGGGAGGTGTACAATGATCAAATAAACAAGATGTTTTCTTGTCTTATTTTTTGTTTACCTATTTATTTTGTAAGTATTGAACACAAGGCCTGGGTACTTTCCTTTAGATGTTTTGTTCACGGCTAGTGCATTACTACTGGATCTACATCTTTACTCCAAGGCTTCTGCTGGTTAATTACACATAAGAGTCATATGGTCTTTTCAGTCTAGTCTAGCTTTGAACTCAAATCTCAGTCTCCTGAACACCTGAAATCATAGACATGATACATTGGTGCCAGTATTGAAGCCAGGTTATGAAACATTAAATAGGTGAGAGATATTAACAAAATTTTAGAGTCTAACAGCAATTACCTTTGAAAATACAAATTTTTGACAGCTGTTGATGGCTCAGGGCTGTAAGCTACTCAAGAGGCTGAGATCTGAGGATAGCAATGAAAAGCTAGCCCCCATGGGAAAGTCTTATCTGCAAATAATCACAAAGAGCCAAAAGTAGAGCTGTGGCTCAAGTGTTAGGGCACTAGCCTTGAGCACAAAAGCTCAGGGGCAGTATCCAGGCCCAGAATTCAAAAATCTAAGAAATGAAAACACACGAGAAGATACTATACTTTTTTGTATTATGATTGTGTTGGTTATTTTTTTTTTGTTGGTCATGGGACTTGAACTCTGGGCCTGGGCGCTGTCCCTCAGCACTTCAGCTCAAGGCGACCGCTCTACCACTTGAGCTACAGCGTCACTTCCAGTTTTCTGGTGGTTTATTAGAGGTAGGAGTCTCACGGTCTCTCCTGCCCGGGCTGGCTTTGAACCGCATCCTCAGATCTCAGCTTCCTGAGTAGCTAGGATTACAGGCGTGAGCCACCAGCGCCCGGCTTGTGTTGGTTATTTTTATCCAAGATAGAAGTACATTCTGAAATAAATATATTTACTCTGTTAGTATCAGTGTGACAAACTAGGTCACTTCAAAGCAACTTCAATTTTGGGGGAGGGAGGAATAGGATCGTATTCAACAATTAGATCAAATAGTTTTTTTCTCAAGACATGAGAAAAATTATTTATGAGAACAATTGATGTGATAAAAAGTACTGTACTGTGCAGCTACAGAGAAGTCTTGTATTATTTGTCATTTCTTTTACTTTGATATATTTTGATATGAGATAAAATTAGACTTTATTCAGTGGTTTCCTTTGCTGTTGAGTTCTAATTTTATTATCATGTTTGATAGAAAACAGGAAGTTATTTGTGTTTTCTTATACTTGGTAAGACTTACTTCATTATGGAATATATGATCTGTTCTGGGGGAAATGTCCTGGTTTTGTTTTGGTCAGAAAAATATAAAGTTTGTAGCTGCTGATTTGAACACTCTAAAGATATCTGTTAAGTTCACTTGTTCCATGTTGGTATTTACCTTTGAGTGATTTTGTTGATTTTTGATGATCAGTATGGGGGGGGGTTCTAAAAATAATTATTGACATTTTGTTGTAGTCTAAGCTTTTAAAGTCCAATAGTGTTTGTTTAATCTAATTGTGTTAATCACTGTCCTTTGTATATTTTATCAACATTAGTTTTTCTTGATTATTCATTTTTCTCATAGGAAATGACCTATGTCTCTTCTAATTCACTCTGAAACCACATCACATATGCATATGGACTAGCTATTCCTTTTTTCATATCCCTTTGCTTGAAAGAGTTTTCTCTCCCTTTTCTTCCTAAGCCAATGTTCTTTCTGTCAGTGACATGTGAGAAATTAAGGAGATGCGAATTATTTTCACTTTGAACTGGGCAGTTAGAAAGTTGAGAGAAATGAGATTCTCTAAAATCATTGTTTTTGTTTATTTATCTAATAGATAATGTTTTTAGTTTCAAAGTGAGAGCCCCTATAATTTCATTTCCCAACATCTGTCAGCATATGCAAAAGAGACTTGATGTCCTCATGACTCATATCACATAGACACCGTGTCAACACTCTCTAAAACCTTGTGGCTCATGTTGTTCACATTACCAAGTACCTTTACTTGATGTTGGATTGGTTGAGAGGAGATAACTTTTATGTAAGAAGCTGAAAGAATAATTTAGCACTTTCTTGGATTAGGTTACTCCTGAAATGAAAGTTTAAAAAAGTAAAAAGTAAGTAATTAGATCATTACAGTCATCCCTCCAAATTCTACCTCAATCAGGTACTCCTTTACATCATTGAGATAAAATATTTTGTAATTACAGATTTATAAATAGTAGCAAAAGAGATAATTCCTGTGTAGTGGAACCCTTCTGTTAAAAAAATTACTATTTAAACTTTGATCTTTACAGATTTGAGTATTCAGCAGCCCATTGAGGCAAAATATTGCAGTTTAACAGGTCATCATTCAGAGAATGTCGTATTCACAAGAGCTATAGGAATTCAAATGTTGAATTTCATTTGCAAAATTCACCAGAAAATTTATCCAGCAGTGTGAAGGACTCCACATTTCATTTATCAGATACGAGTTCTGACGATGAAAAATATGGAATTAGTGATCCCACACAAGCTATATTAAATTTTACTCCCTCTAAAGTCATAAAAAGAATGCAATTGAAAAAGGTAGTGAAACATGGACATGCCTATTATCAGATAATTCCATTAGAAATGTACCCAGAAGATGAATCTAAGAGTACATGGGAAAATGTTGAATCACCACAGATACAGAGCAAGGTTCCAACTCAGAAAGGTCCACCAGCAGGACCAGATCCACAGCCTGCTAGGAGAAGAACAACCCCATTAATCTGGCCCACACTGTTCTCAAGGCACAAATCTTTAGGAATTTGCAGGTGAAGCAATATATAGAAGGGGTGATTCACTTATTAATATTGAAAGATTATAAAAATTGATCTCCTTACAAGATTATAGAAAGATGGATGGAAAAATGTAATGGATTTTCTCTGGGTAAAATTCTTGAACAAGTTGGGTGCCAGTGGCTCATGCCTGTAATCCTAGCTACTCAGGAAGCTGAGATCTGAGGATCTTGGTTCAAAGCCAGCACAGGCAGGAAAGTCCATCAGACTCTTATCTCCAATAAACCACTCAGAAAACTGGAAGTGGTGCAGTGGCTCAAATGGTAGAGCACTAACCTTGAGCTGAAGAGCTGAGGGAGAGCGCTCAGGCCCAGAGTTCAAGCCCCATGACCAACAAAAAATAAATAAATAAAATAAATTGTTGAACAAGTAGCAAATCCGATACTAGCAACCATTCCTATAATTTAAAGGACTGTATTTTCAAAGAGATCAAAAGGGACTGGCCTGGCTCTAGTGACAATGACAATCAGTTGTTGGACTTGGTGCTTTCCAGCAAACCAGGACTAGGGCTCAAAGATAAGGAAATAACTGACTAGATAGATTCTTTTGCGGTATGTAGTTCAGACTATGATCTACCACCTTATGAACCGCTGCCACTGCCACCATCACCGATGATTATTTCAGATACAGATGGCCCTTTGACTGAATTGGAAAGATCTATAATTTTTCTACCACACTCTTCAGAGCATTCCGGCTATATTCCTCTATCTATAGTGACACCTCACCACTCTATTTCAAGTAACAATCTAATTGAGAATTCCATCGAGTCTTCTACTAATGCTCCAGAAAGACCAGAGACTGAACTCTCTTCTGTAATGAAAAGTACTGACAGTAGTGACACTGAGACCAGGGTATAAAATCACACAAGGAGGAACCTTTTAAAGTAGAATAAAAAATCTCAAATATAAATCATACAAAGTCTATAAATCCAAGTAAAAATTATCATGATGGAGAAACCAAATAAATTTTCCACAGAAGAAATAAAAGACTAGGTCTAATAAAGAGGATAAAATATCATTACCAACAAAAACATTATGACCAACTCTGTACACTACAATGCTACAAGGGCTTGTATGTAAATACTGATTGCATTTTCACTCAAATGAAAAAAAAGCTTAGAAAAAGAATCCTTAGCTTATCAGTATAAAAATGAATAATTCCAACTTGTATGAAGCAAAAAACTGAAGTTACCATCTATATGAAAAGTTGGGCTTGTTAAAAATTAACACTAAAAAGTCATTTATTAGTGTTCCAAATAAATTGCTTTAAAGGGCAATCTGTATCGTATGTGTCTGTCAAAACTTCCACCTTTGTTTTAACTTAATTTCACTTTTCCCTTTCTTTAAAATTTTAACTGTAATGTTTACATTATTGTTTTGTTTATTGCTTAATTTTCCTTCTATTGATCTTTTCTCTGGTTTTGAAGCTGATTTATTGGGTGGCCTCTTAATTTCAATATTTGTGTTTTCATCTAATTTTTCAAAATATTAAGGAAATTGTGAACATTGAATTGCTTCATTTTTTTCTGCAGGTTCTGGGACTTGAACTCAGGGCCTGGACATTCTCCCTCAGCCTCTTTGTATTCAAGGCTAGCACTCTTTCCACTTGAACTACAGCACCACTTTCAGCTTTTCCTAATTAATATGTTGGAGATAGAATCTCACAGACTTTCCTGCTATTTCTGTATTTGAACTGCAATTCTGAGATCTCAGCTGCCTGACTAGCTTGGATTAGAGGTGTGAACCACAGGCTCCCAGTTAAAAAAAATTTTGAAATGACTAAGATGACATGATTTTGTATGAACAGCCTTTTGACTTTCTATAGCATTTTCTGTTTTTGCTTCTGTGGTACTAAGGATCAAACCCTTCAAGGTCTTTTACTACTATACTAGCACTAAAGCACTGAGCCACATATACACAGCTATCTAGGTTTATTTGATGTGCAGAAGTCACAATACATAGTCCATGTCTTAGTTTCTTTTCTAAGATTAATGCTTGGGCATTTATTACCTGGGCACAATTACTATGTATAATAGTATTTTTGTTTTTATTATTAATTTTGCTTATTCTTGAAGTACATACTTCTGTCTCCTTTAGGTGAATCAGGATATCTTTGGCTTGAAAAACAAAATCACGAAAGTATTCCAAAAATCCATGTTTGCTTTAAAAATACCTTATTATTTACAAATACAATGTCTGCTCATAAAACAGTGGAAATCTATAACCCTACAATTCTGTGTCAATGGTATTGAAGCAGCATACAATTCTATGATTTCCTATGTTCAAATATGTAAACAAACTTCTGAGGATCAGAAAAGGGACTATTTGAATAATGCTTGTTTCCAGAAAGTAGATTTTCTCCTTAGCTTGCTTTCCTTAACTAATTTTCCATTATTACTCTATCAGTCTTTTGTCATGGGAATTATGGCAACTTCTCTTTCTAACTTTATAGCTTTATGATGAGTAGTTTTCTAGTGCCACACTCCTACCCTGAAGAGATACTGTACTATAGACTTAACAGCAACAATATCAACAAGTCCTGGTCTGCACCATGCAATAGCATAAGCCAAAATAAACTTGCATTTAAAAAATTGTATTGTTTTATATAGATGATATACAGAGGGGTTACAGTTACATAAGTCAGATAAAGAGTACATTTCATTTCACCTCTTCCTTCACTCTCTCACAGTTTTTCCCTTCCATCCCCACCCACAAGATCTATAGTTCACTTTCCACATAGTGTCTAATGAGTACCATTGCTGTATTTGTCCACCCTTTATACCCCCATTCCTGTTTCTCCCCTTGCATTCCCAAAGATATATAAACAAACAGAACAGAAAGAAAAGAAAAACAGAAAAAAGAAAAAAAACGTGATTCCATTTCCTGGAGTTCATTTTGGTAAACATTTATTTTTTATGATCAGATGAGCAGTTTTCCTTTCTGTCCCTCTCCTAAGAGTATCCTCCCTTGGTCTCACTGTTCATGAATGCCTAGCAGCCTGTATACTTTACTATGTCTCAATGTATTTTAAATTTAGCTTTTGCATATGAGACAAAACATGCAGTTTGTCTCTCTGAGCTTGGCTTAACTCGCTTAAGATGATTTGGCCTAGGTCTGTCCATTAATGTCTGTGCAAAATTCCATTGAGCATAGGTATCATGATTTTTGGAATCACTCATAGACTCTAGGGCATCTGGGCTGGATCCACAACTTGACTGTTGTAAATAGTGCAGCAATGAACATGGATGTGTAGTGATTTTATGATATCCTGACTTGTGATATTATAAGTAGATGCCCAAGAGTGGTATAGCTGGGCTGTAGGGAAGATCTATGTTTAGTTTTTCAGGAAGCTCCAGATTGCTGTCAAGAGTGGTGAAATTAAGCTACTTTATAAGGCACTTAGCTCAGGTATTTATAATAGTGGTGGAGAGTTGACTAAATTATTCATTATGGACTAAAGCATTAACAATTTTCAGCATTATTGTTAAAGCTAAGAATTTGTTCATTTTCTTTGTGAAGAATAAAGAACTTGAGGTTTTTGTTTTAAATACCAAGGGGCCCAAGTTGTTTGATAATTCTTTTTTCTTTTTTTTGATGCACATCCTGCAGTTTGAACTCAGGGCCTGGGTACTGTCCCAGAGCTTTCGTGCTGAAGGCTAGTAGTGCTCTATCATTTGAGTCACAGCTCCACTTGTGGGGTTTTTTGGTAGTGAATTGGAGATAGAAGTTTCACAGACTTTCCTGCTGAGTCTGGATTAGTACTATGATTCTCAGATGTCAGCCTCCAGAATTGCTAGGATTATGGGCTTATCACTTTTTTATTTTAAGATATTTTACTAGCATACATGAGAGGCCTTTGCAAGCATGCATACAATGTACCCCATCAACTTCATTCCCTCTATTATTCTCCCTTATTCTGCTCTTCTTAACATAATTCCAGTCATTTTCATATCATTTACATATGTGCATATAAAGTACTTTGACCATATTCACCCTCTCCATTCACAGCCCCACTCCCCCTTTTGCTGGAACTGCTACTCCAACAGAATCTGTTTCATTCTCAGTCTTAGATTTGTCATAAATATTTTAGTATATATTAATTTCATAAAGGAATTTCATTATGGCATTTCACATATACGTATATCTTATTTTAATCATAATGGCCCCCATTGCTCTTTTTGTTCAACCCCCATCCTATACGGTAGTGAGATTTTTCCATCTTCATTCTATTTATGAAATTATTTCTTCAAATACAACTTGTGAAAGATGATGCTATGCACTTACATTCCTTCTGTTCTGCCATGCTAATATTTAAAAGGTATATTTGTGATCCCACATACAGTGATGATATCTTTTCTCACCATGATGCCAGTGTCTTTTCTCAAAAATATCTACATTATTATTACATGTTGATTAAGTGAATATATTCTAAATAAGAAAAGAACATTTTATCAATAAATCTGTGACTTGTTAATTACATAAATTACTCTAGATTTTTGTTTGCATCCTTTGTTAATTTTCACCAAAATTATTTTTACCTGCTTTTTTAGTGGAGATTCCAGCATTCTCATGAAAAATTAAATGATATTCCTGTAAAAGTCTAGTAACAGCCGGGTGCCGGTGGCTCATGCCTGTAATCCTAGCTACTCAGGAGGCTGAGATCTGAGAATCAGGGTTCAAAGCCAGCCCAAGCAGGAAAGTCCATGAGGCTCTTATCGCCAATAAACCACCCAATAAACCACCAGAAAACCGGAAGTGACACTGTGGCTGAAGCGGTAGAGTGCTCGTTTTGTGCTGAAGGGCTGAGGGATGGCCCCCAAGGCCAGAGTTCAAGCCCCACGACTGACAAAAAAAAGTCTAGTAACAATTATGAGTGTCTTTATTATCTCCTTATTATGCATGTAGTGATTTTAAAGTTTGCAACCTTCAGTGGTTTCTTTCAGCTGGCATAACACAATACTACAGATTCTTTTTTTGCTATTGAAAGATAAAATTATTTTTTTCTTAAATTGTGCTTATTCACAAATGTAATTCTAGCATGTTATAAGTGGACGAATAAAGAAAACAAATATAAATAGTTAATCCTCATTATGCAAATTTCATCCCACTATAGTTGTGGAGTAAGCAATATCTTGTTGTTTATCATTTCACTAGTGATTATTTTCCTTCTTCATCTCACAAATACATATAGAGAAAATACTCATAATCATTTATTTTATATACTGTTTTGTTGTAGATATATTGCTCCAAAAGTTGTTCATCTCATACCAAAATATTTCAGAATATCCTGCTAAGTTAGTGGTTGACAACTGGGAGGTATTTTCACTGCCACATTTCACAATATCTGGGGATATTTTTGGCTGAATTCACTAGAGGGGGAATGTATTGTCATTTAATGGGTAGAGGTTTGGGATGCTATTTAATATCATACAATGCACAGAACAGCCATCCTTCTAGCCATTAGAGAATTATCCTGCTCCAAATATCAATAGTGCCATGGTTGAGAAACCCTGTTCTAGGTCAGTAGCAGTACATCTAAGTCTTCATTTAAATAGTTGCACAATACTATATGATAACTGCAGAATAGAATTTGTACAGTGCTACTAGTGATGACTCAAAATAGCAGTTTCCCATTTTTGTCATCACAAATAATTCTGCAATAAACATTCTGTTTTGTAGACCTTCATATTCCTCCTCTTACCCTTAGGTAGATTTCTCAAAGTGATATTGTTGAATCAAATTTTTGGATCTGAATAGATATTTATATGCAAATATATATGCTTAAATTTACATTGTTTTCACAACACACACACTATCATTAACAAATAAAGGTGTTTCTCCAAACATTTGCCCATGGGCAAAAGATGGTATCTAATTGTTATATTAATATATATTTTCCAAGTCATCATTAAGTCTGAGCAGCATTTTAAATGTGTATTTCTTCACTCATATTGATATCTTTGTAAAACAGTTGTACAAACATTACTACTGTTACTACATTCATCTAGAATATGTCATGAATATCTTCTCATCTATTGTTTTTATTGATGTATTATATTTCTTTCCATTTAACATTTTAATTTCTGAATGCATGTCATCATTTAAAATTTATTGCTTCTTTGTTTCAGTCTCATTTAGGATTATATCCTCAATCCAGATTTATGCAACTATCATTCTAAATTGTATCTCATCTTTATGATTTTACTTTTTATGTTTAGATTCTTAATCTATATTTTTATTTGTTGAAGATTAGAGTCTAAATTAATTTTCTACATGACTGGAATTATTTGTGCACTATTAAAGATATATTTCCTCCACTGATGTAAAATTATATTTCTGTATATCTTTGAAACATTTCAGAAGGAACTGGTCAGATCTAAGTTACTCCTGGGAGTGGGGAGAGAGGCAATCAAACTTGTTTTTCTGTCAGTTCCTGCTTTCTTCACATTCTACATATACTCCTCCTAAGAGTTCTTCCAGTAAATCTATTGCCCCAAAAGTCTCATCTTGTAGTCTGTGTTTTTTTCCTTAAAGGAACCAACATGGAACTGGAGGTTCACAATTTAGCACGGAATCACTAATAAGTCTATTATTTAGCCCTGTATCTAGCATGTTTGAAAATTTTCCCTTTATTCTTATCTTTAAATTTTGCTCCTGGTTGTTTACTATTTTAAGTTAAAATAATGTATAACTTAATTTAATAGCAAATAAACAACATCTCTTAGTTTTCTTGTAGATCCTGAGGCTTGAACCCAAGGCCTTGCATGTGCTGAGAAAGTCTACTACTATGGGTCATCTCTAGGTTCCATTTGTATGACTCTTTTAACCTAAGTCTAAACTTACCTTGATTCCCAAATTGCTGTCTTTTCAGTGCAGTGTTGCACTACTGAAGATTTAAAACTTTTAGTTGGTTAAACATGATGATTTTTATAATAGCAAGCCTATGCTACTAGGCTTTTAAAAATTTAATTGATATTCTCTCATCATTTTAGTCATCCTATGTTGTAATTTTTTCATCCATAATTCACTTGCATATGTGAGCTTTAGTGAATAACTAATTTTATGACCTCAAACAAATACATTCAACTTGCTCAGCAAGTTTTCCCTTGTCTGACTTGCTCCTTTGCTCTCTATCCCTGAACTGATACCACAGTACTTCATTTTCTAAGTTTTACCAGTCCATTTAATATATGATATTGTGAACATGCTCTAATTTCTCTCCATTATTTTAATTTTATCCTGAATGTTTTCACTTACTTCTTCTTAAAGATAGAGTTTAATATCATTTTGTAAAAAAAAGTCATCTTATTGAGATTTTAATGAAAATGAAATTGCATTCTTTTTGTTGTTGCTGTTTTCAGTTGTGGGGCTTGAACTCTGGGCCTGGGAGCTGTCCTGCAGCTCTTCAGCTCAAGGCTAGCGCTCTACCACTTGAGCCACAGCATCACTTCCAGTTTTCTGGTGGTTTATTGGAGATAAGAGGCTTAGGCACTTTCCTGCTCAGGCTGACTTTGAACTGCAGTCCTCAAATCTCGGCCTTCTGAGTAGCTAGGATTATAGGTGTGAGCCACTGGCACCTGGCAATCAGTTCTTTTTGAATTAGTTTATCCAGAAACAGACACTCAAATACAGACAGACAGACAGACAGACACACACACATATACACACACCCCTCAGGAAAGATTTCCTGATTTCTTTATACTATCTCTAAATAGGTTGTGATTATTTATTTTGATTTTTTTCAAGTATATGAATGGGGAATATCACAATCTGGGATTTGATGCACATTTAAACCCAATTGCTTTGGTTTCTACATCTGAAAAGTGGAGATAATAATATTCCTTTCATAATAAGTGCTAAATTAATTCACACATTATACCTACAGCATAGCCCTGGCATGTATAAAGTTTGTGAAATATGGTTTTAAATATATATGATAGATAGATGTTATCACCTACAGTAATAGGCATTTTCCTTAATTAGTGCCCATGAATGGAAGCTGTCAAAAGTCCCACAACAAATGGTTATTGGCAACTTTCTCCTAACTTTTGATAGCTTACATTGCATTGTGTTGTATTTCTGTGTTGGATTCTTGTCAAATGTGATGAATAAAATAGTTGTTTTCTGCTCCCAGGGGACTTCAAGTGTTTTGAAGGCAGATAGCTACTTAAGTGTCCCATAGTTGGATGCCTAATTTTAAGTTATAAGTGATATGTAGGAGAAGAAAAATACCTTTTTTAATTTTTTTATCGTGAAAATACCGTACAGAGGGGTTACAATTACGTGAGCAAGATATTGAGTACATTTCTTATCAAGCATTGTTGCTTCCCATAATCCTTCCCATAATCCTCCCCCGCACCCCCTACCCGATCCTCTCCCTCCCCAAAGTTGTAAAGTTCGTTTTTCAACATAACGACTTATATATCTCATTGTTGCAATGGGTCCACCTGTATCCCTAGTTAAACGATTTGTTTTTTCCCTTCCCCTCCACAAATTATACCAACATCAAATACGGTGAAAGCAGGGGTTATACCATGGGGGAGGGACATACAAAGCAACAAAGAAATCATCTTATAAATATGTTAGAAGCAATTGCATGAAAAGAAAAAGCATTTGAATACTTATCTTGGGGTTCATTTCCCTAACATCAACTTATCTGACCTTTTCTGCTTGACTCAGACATATACTGGTTATTGCAAATAAGGGAAACCATGAGACCTACAATGGAATTTTATGCCTCCATCAGAAAGAATGACGTTGCCCCATTTGTTAGGAAATGGAAAGACTTGGAAAAAATTATATTAATGAATAAAAATATCTTACGAGATAATATTGATGAATATCCAATGGAGTTAGGTGATAGGCCAGGCATTAATAACACTTTGACTAAGATTGTATATGCAAATAGCAAGTATAGGCAGACTATTCAAGATATATGACACACCTGATACATCTAAGGCAGGAATGCCACCAATTCATAGGCACTGTTTGCCATGGAAAGATAGTGTTATATAATAATGAGCATACGTTTAATAGTTTCATAGACTTGAACTTGAATCTCAATACTTTTATGTCAGTATGTTAAGCTCTGTGAGTCTGGATTTCCTTATTGCAAAATAAAGTCAAAAACATCCTAGTAGGGACTGTTAAGATTGTTGAGATAATGCATGCATAACACAAATTGTGATACAGAGGAAGTACTAAATAAACATCAGCTTTTATTATTCACAAACTTCATTCCACTCTTTAAGGACTATATGTAATTTTCATGTTACTTTGCTAGGACTTCATTACATCTATGTCTTTCTTAGTGAAAAGATGTTTCAAATGAAAACTTTGTCTTTGTGCTCTTATGAAAAATACCTTACTAAAGTCATACTGATGACTGTTGAAAGCTTACTATGATGGAATATGATATAGCAATTTTTACACTGACTCCATAGATTGTATCTTCAAGGTAGTAATCAATATTTGTGATTTTGAAATGTGAAAGCCAATGTGTATTAATGATATATACCCAAAGACCCTCCTATCAATAAATAACTGAGCCATGATTTTTCTTGGGGGGTCCAATCATGGGGCCTAAACTCTGGGCCCGGGTGCTGTCCCTCAGCTCTTCAGCTCAAGGCTAGTGCTCTTCCACTTGAGTCACACCGCCACTTTCTGTCTATTTGCTTTTTGCTTATGTGGTGCTGAGGAATTGAACCCAGGACCTCATGCATGCAAGGCAAGGGCTCTACCAGCTACCTTCCCAGCCCCCTGAGCCATGATTTTGAAAGAGGTGATGCATAAACTTCTTCAGGAAGTTTGTCTTCTATCTGAATATTCATTGTTCAAATTTGATTCTGCTTCCAATCTAGTCCTCCAATTATCCTGCTGTTGTTTTCCTGTATTCATACTTTATTCCCTTTTCAGATAGTATTTTTCATAATTGCATCCTAAACCTTAGCTTTTTTGACAGTGATTCTGATTTTTAGTACAATGTTAGATTTACTGGATTCAGAATCCTTTCAGCTTTTTTTTTTTACTGAGTTTAAGTATTTGTTTACTTTGTTATCAACTCTGTAATATTCCCATTGAATTTGTCCCAAATCAGTGGACAGGAGCCAGAAAATGTCTTCTCTAACTTAATCCAATACTTACACAAAAAATCATCACATTTGGGAAATTTATATAACTCCTAGGTTCAACAGCACCATATCATGTTCATTCTGGAAAAATATTTAAAATTAAGAACCAGAGGATCAGTTTGTAGCAAAGAAGGTCATAGCAATTTTAATAGCTCTTCCAGACCATGAATAAACTTACCACCTGGTTACACTTCTCAGTCTTGGAATTAAATAGTAGATTATTCAACTGTCTTGTAACTTTATGAATAGTAGAAATTCAGGTGATATTTTATATCCAAAATTTGTTTTTAAACATTCAAGTTGCTTAGAAATGTCCTCTCAAATACTAAAGAATAAAGAAGAGGCTTTTCAGAAAGATTAAGCTAAATGCCAAAAGTGAAATCTTTATCTGAATTTCAAGTCTCAACTTTGGAAAAAGCAATGAATTCTTTGTAATGCAGCCATCCTAATTATGTCCACTGATTTCCAGATAGGCCTTAATGAGAACAAATGGTGAACAATTAACAGAAGTTTGAGTAAATTAAAATCACAGGCTCCATCAAGGAATGTTATTCAGTGAAATGATTTCAGTTTCCTCATCAATGGGCTTTATTGGAATATTGTGCAGAAATTTTTTCTGTATAAAAATAGAAATCTACTTTCAGGGACTAATGAATAAAATGTCCTCCTATCGAAAAGAATGGTAAATAAATTACTAAACACAGTTTAGATATGACTATTTGACTGTCTTTGAAATGTCTATGAAATATTTATAATCAAAACCTATTATTAAAAATATGAGTTTGTAACTTAAAGCAAAATATGTCCACAACGAAAGATTTTTTCTGGGTGTGTGAAGCAACGTTCCTGTTTTCACCTGCAGTCTATTTTTTTCTTTTACCAGTTTTTTTGTGTGTGTTTTTTTAAAATTTTTTATTGTGAAAATACCATACAGAGGGGTTACAATTACATGGGCAAGGTAATGCAGTCTTGTTTTCATTGTCCAGCTTAGAGCTCTTCCTCAATCATTTGGCTCATTTGGACAAACTCATCACCAATGGCAATTAAACATACTAGAACACACAGTGACAACCTACGTCAAGTCAGACAAATAAAACTAGGTCATTTATTATGCATTTTCACATATTTACCTTCAAGTTTCAACTCAAAACAAACAATGGCTGACCTTGTACAAAAATTCACATTAAAAATTGCTTGTGAAATAGATACCACCTGCAATGGACAATCATTTCGATCCAAAAACATTGCTATGTTGGTAGTTCATTTATAACAGACAGAAGGGCTATTTGAATGTGAGTCTTGCCTAAGTTAGCTGAAATTCTGAAAGGTGATGAAATACTAAAAGAATTCATGAGCCATAATTCCTGTATTTCAGTAGATGCTTTAATTGGAGTCAGCTAAAGTTATATTATTTTTATTCCTTATGCTGAGGTCAGCTGAATGAATATCCTTATGAAAAGAAGGATTATTCAGAGATAATCAGTGTTCACTAAGAAATCACAGCTAAGTAATCATAGGCTTGTCTGAAAAAATTCATTAGCCATTCTTTTAAATTATTGTATTATTATCAATCGTCAAGGAAGTCATGTTAACGACTTGCAAAAGTTCATGTTTTCTTAACCGGTAGTAAATTACTTAAGTAGTATGAACACATTAGTTCTTTAAGTAACCTGTGTATCTGACCTGACAAACCTTTCATGATTATAAAAGTTCATGTTGCTTGGGCACCAGTGACTCAAGATGAAATCTGAAGGTTGTAGTTCTAAGCCAGTCCAGCCAGGAAAATCTGTGACATTCTTATCTCCAATTAACTACAAAAAAGCCAGAAGTAGAGCTGTGGCTCAAATGGTAAAGCACTAGCCTTAAAAACCAAAGTTCAGGGACAGTACTCAGATCCGGAGTTCAAGCACCAGGACCAACAAAAATAAGTTCACATGATCTGATATCAGTATAGTGAAGAATGTTTTAAAAGTATAAATAGTATAAAGGCATTTTATGTTCTTTTCTATTCATATTAATGAAAACTTATAATTGAAATAAGACTCTAAGAGTAGAAACACACATATGCTGGTGTACTTGCACTACTGTCTTAACAGAAGTCTAATATTTAGAAAGTTAAGCAGTAACTTTTTTGATAAGTACATCTTCTGTTCAATTATTTTTATTATTTTATTATATTACTATTTTTTATTTATTTTGCCATTTCTGGGCTTGAACTCTGGGTCTGGGTGCTGTCCTCAAATCTAGCACTCTACAAGTTGAGTCGCAGCACCACATTTGGCTTTTGCTATAATTAACTGGAGATAAGAGTCACATGGTCTTTCCTGCACAGGTTGGCTTCAAAACCATGGACCTCAGAGCTCAAACTCCTTCATTGTTCAGATTATAGGCATGAATCACCAGCACTCAGTTTCTGTTCAATTATTAATGAAAAACTACAACTTACAATTGGTTTGCATAAAATGACCATGTTTGTTAAGCTGAGGATTTGGGGTTACTGTCATATATATATATATATATATATATATATACACATATATATATATACATGTATATATATACATATACATGTATATATAGAGAGAGAGATGATACATTGTACATAGAGTTATATATTTTTATATAGTGTAGATATACAGTTATAAAATTGTGTGGTTTAACAATTTGCAGTCAGTATGTCATATAAATATGTCTCATGGCTGGTGCATTTATTTTTCTGGCAGTCAAGTATGTGTTTGTACATACACATGTTTATACTTTCCTAAATCATGATTAACAAATTAGAATTGCTATAATCATAGTTAAAAGATTTTAAGATAGAAGGAAATTTTGTTAACTTTTAGAAAGGAGAACCTAAATGGTATAATTTGCTCCTCATGATCTACAAAAGTATTTGTATGTTTTGCTTGATTCAGCCTTATTATGGCTGCTTCATTTTGCAGAACTAGAACTAGTGTCAATAGCATCTCCTGCGAGAGCTCTGGAGCATTCAGCCATGGAGGAATTCAAGTTAAGAGTGCAAATGCCTGAAGGAGTTTTTTAAAGTGAAGAAATTGTACATTGTATATTGAGAACTTGAGGGAAAGTCCCATGGATTTGGAGCATGCAGTATAAAGCTAAAAACTTGGAGTCCTGAGCAAAAATAGTAAGCCAAAGTAGTCAGTTGTTATTAGGGCCTCATAATTTGAAAGAATTCAAGTAGCAAGATGCCAATCACTTTTCCTTTCTTTTTAGCCTGTTAGAATGTGGGGGTAAATTACAACAGTCAACCTGGGCTGACTCTATTACAGTGGATAATGGAAAGGTATCTATTTTAGGGTTCTTTACTTTAACATTGTAGCAAAGAAATCCATGGAAAAATTGCCTACCCAACAATTACCTGGTAAGACTTACTAGGATTTAACTAATCATACCAGCAGGTCCAGAATAGAACCCTTGTAAAATATTTCCTGAAAGTTCCCAAAGATTGATGGCATTGAAATTACAAATCTCTGTTCTGCATTGTTTTAGAACATATCCTAAGCATCCCAGCTTTAAAAATAATACCTCCCTTGTGAAATTATAACAGCCTAGGGACAGAACAGGGTACCTAGAACTGAGGCCCCAAAATTAATAAAGACATTTTATTAAAAATGACTTAACTGGACATGTAATAGAACTTTTAAAATATATTTTATTGTCAAGGTGGTGTACAGAAGGGTTACAGTTACATAAGTAAGGTAATAAGTACATTTCTTGTGAAACTTCTTACCCCCTCCCTCATTTTTCTCCCACTGTCCCTCTCACCATCCCCACCCCCACCCCTAGCAAGTTGTACAGATAATTTCCAACATACTGTCTTGTGTATACTGCTGTTGCATTGGTCCCCCCTTGTACTTTGTCTCATCATTCTGGTGTTCAATTTCCCTTCCCTAATTCAAATACACATATATGTAATGCCAGAGAACCAAAATCAAATACAGTGACAACAGAGGATATTCCATAGAGGGAAGAACATACAAAAGAAACAAAAAATCACATAGTACATATGTCCATGTCTCGGAATCCATTTCACTTAGCATCATCTTATATAGTCATATGTATATAGCTATTGAGCTATTATAATCTGATAAGACTATCCTAGACATATACTAATTATTGCAAATAAGGGAAACCATGGGACCTATGTTTCTTTGGCTTATGATTTTTTTCCAAATCTTTCCATTTCCTTACAAATGGGGCAGTGTCATTCTTTCTGACTGAAGCATAGAATTCCATTATATGTGTGTGTGTGTGTGTGTGTGTGTGTGTGCGCCCACTCGCACGCGTGTGTGCATGCATATATATACATATATATATATATATCACATTTTCTTGATGCATTCATCTAAGGTGCATCTGAGTTGGTTCCATATCTTAGCTATGGTGAAAAATTGCTGTGGTAAACATGGTATAACTTTTCATTTTAAGAAATTATCAATGTTGCTATAAATGTTTTCATTTAATCCTAACCATGTCAAACTCATTGTCTTATAAAAGTGCTTTTATAATTACATGTCATTCCTTAAAAATTTCAATTATACTAATTTTAACAAGATTTTGTTTTTATCATCTAAGGATTCTCATTATTTCACTTAAAAAGTCTGGAGTTTTTCAATCTGGACATACCAAATTTCTCTTTGAATTTTCAAAAATGACTACTATTATTAAACCCAAAGATGTGTAAAACAAACACTCATCACTGTTATCCAAGTTTTACAAAACATGAATCTAGTGAAGGTAGATTTTTATCCCAAATTACATTAAATGGTGAACAATTCTTCAAATATTAAAATATATGTGATAGGGGCAGTGGAAAAGTACTGTAGCAGTGTCAACATCTCAGTCATCAGTACACAGTATATCATGTTGATAGGGAGCTTCTTCCTAGATAATAATAGCAACTGCTGCTATTTTCCAGGAAGCAATCTAGCACTTAATATGTATATAAACTAACATTCTCAAAACCATGAATGAAATAAGGTTATCATCCTCATTTTATAGATAAACTAAGCTACAGATATTGGGTTAAACAGGTAAACAGGCTATGTCATTCCAGTCCAGCTAACCTGGGCAGCAGTATGATTTTACAACATACTGCTGCCCAGTCAACAGTCTTAACTGCTATAATCATGATCCTGACTTTCATTCAGTAATATGACATATGACAATGTAAGCAGGGTGTGCCATAATATGCAGTTAAAATATACAATTGAATATTTGTAAAATGTCGGGGAAGATGAAAGTGAAAAGTCATGCCCACACTCACCATATATTACTTCCATACTCAGAGGATTTAGTCAAAAACTTCCTAAGTTCATAAGAATAGGGAAAAGCTTGTTTTGGTTAGTAACTAACTAAAAGCCGCTAATCGATGGATGGCATGACTAAAATCCTAAAATAGAGTTGTATCATTTGGCAGTAATATACCTATAGTGACACCCAATAGGGAAGGAACTAGATCTAATTTGGATTTCCTTATTCCACCTATATTCCCCCATTCATATCCTAAGTATTTAAGAATTACATTATTCTTCCTCTTTCTTTTGCTCCCCCTTTCTCAGCGTTTTTCCACCTCTCCCCACTTCTCAGATATTTTGCTCAGATACATGTGTATGTGGTGGGTGTACTGAAGCATGAGGATCAAGTACCAGGCCACTCTGTGCTACGTAGCAAGTTCAAGGCCATCCTGGGTTATATAGGCCAGTCAAGGCCAGCTTCTGTTTAAAAAGTTCTGTATGTATACACATATACAGAAAGAATGAGAAAAAGATTTTTTTTTTTTGGGTCCGGTCGTGGGCCTTAACTCTGGGCCTGGGCGCTGTCTCTCAGCTCTTCAGCTCAAGGCTAGCACTCTACCACTTGAGCCACACCACCACTTCCGGCTTTTTTCTTTTTGCTTTTGTGGTGCTGAGGAATCGAACCCAGGGCCTCATGCATGCAAGGCAAGCACTCTACCACTGAGCCACCTTCCCAGCCCTCGAGAAAAAGATTTTTATATAATGTTCTCTACAGTTAAATTTTTATTATCTTTTAGTTATACAAAGGAGTTTCCATTTCTCCAAGCAGTTTATCAATACAAGGCATCTTGATCAATGTCATTTATTTTAACATTCTCATCCTTCCCCTTCCCTCATTTAAAAAAAATTGTAGAATATGCATTGAATTCATCACTGCATTCTCCACTCTTCTCCTCTTCCTTCATCTACCTTTTTCTCCGTCACCCCACCCCATCCCTTTCAAGTACCAGATTCCTGGTATTTATTTTATTAAACATTGCCTTTGCCTTATAACAATGAGATGTATAAGACACTACATTGAAAATGAACTTTACAACTTGGAGATGGGTGGTAGGCAAGGTGGTGAGGGAAGGGATGGCAGGGGAAAAACAAAGTAGGAGGTAATAATGCTTGATAGGAAATGTACTCATTACCTTACTCATGTAATTGTAACCCCTCTGCAAACTAATTTTACAATAAAAAATATAAAAAAGAATCACACTTTTTGAGTTCTCCCTTGAATCTACTATATATCAGTTAATATATTTGTATACACTTGCATACCTCTCAATGTATTGTAAGTTTATAAGCTAAATCCAGATTCCACAAATGAGGGAAAAATACATCTTTTTCTCTCTGGGCCTGACTTGACAACATAGTTTTTTTTTTGTAAATCTTTCCATTTCTTTGCAAATGGCACAGTATTATTCTTTCTAATGGATGAACAAATTTTCATTTTGCATATATACCACATTTTCCTGATCCATTAATCCATTGAGGGGCATCTGGGCTGATTCCATATTTTGGCTATGGCGAAGAATGCATTTGTGAAATTTTTTTTCATGCAGTTACAGAGGCTGACAAGTTCCAAAATCCATAGTTCAAAGCTGGAGATCCCAAAAAGCTAATAGTATAATATTTTAGATGGCTTGAGATCCAAGACATCTCATAGATAAATCCAAATTAGACACTTGCAGGCTCAAGACTCACTGAAATGCAATGTTTTAGTTAAAATTGAAAGCAGAAAATTGCTTTAGCTTAAAGCTGAAGTTTTCTCTTATTAACTTAGGCCTTGAATGTGCTAGTCAAGTACTGTAGCTCAATCACACCATCAAAACTTTTTGCTTAATTATTTATGGAAATAAATTTTACATTTTCCCCTTGGGCCTAGCCTTGGACCACAATTTTCCTACCTATACCTCCCATGTAATAGGGATTACAGATATATACCACACATGCCCAGCTTATTGACTGAAATGGATTCTCTCTCTCTTTCTCTCTCTCTCTCTCTGTCTCTGTCTCTCTCTCTCTCTAATTTTTGCTAACTAGGTTTGAACTATGATCCTCCAAATTCCTACCACATGAGTAGCATTACAGGCAAGAGCTATCATGCCTACCTCAGTCTCAGTTTGTTTCACTTAGGTCTTCAAGTAGTTTTTGTGAGACCTACCCACAATAAGGAGAGCAATTAATCTTCCAATTCAAGTTTTAATTTTACTCAAAACTTAATCTTATCCACAGACATACCAACAGTGATATTTCAATGAGTTTGTGGGCACTTCTTGGTCCAAATGTAAAATTCACCTTTGCAAGTGGTGTGTACTGGATGAAAATGAGTTATCTTTAAACACTGGAATTATATTGCACAAAGAGATACTTCATGTTCCAAAGCCACAGGTTTAGAAGAACAACAGTTACATGTTTTCTTAGCTATGTGGATGCTGATCCTAAAAGATAAGCATGTATGTAAGTTCACACAGAATCACATGTACATATATGCATACACATACTAGGGAATAGAGTGGATGGGGAAAAAAAGTAAACAGTAGTCAGTCTGATTATGATACTATGTAAGCATTGTAAAATAGTGAAGTAAAACTATTGTAATATTTATTAAAAATATGAATGCCATGAATGTAAAACATGTCCTCTCTAGGGTGGGTGTACTTGCGGGAGGTGAAAAAGGGAATATGGTCAAAATACTTGATGGACACAGGTGAAGATAGAACAATGAAATTTGTTGAGATTGGTTTGGGAAGCGGGAGGGAGGAAGAGGGAGCCAGACAGAAGGGGTGAGTTTTATCATATGCATATATGAATACAACTAACTGATGTTAACAAAAATGTACAAGAATGAAAGGTACATAACAGTCTTTTAGGATATTTGACTCAGATGGAAAGTCTTTTGATTTCATTCTAGGCCTATACATTTGCAAAGTTTACTTATGAAACATGAAATCAAATAAAGTAGAAATGTCAAAAATGGTTGCATCATTTGTTGTTGATTTTTTTCTGTTTTTTTTCATTTCCTCTTTGCTCTCCCCTTCTTATTCCCCTGCCTTCCTCTAACTTTTCCTCATCTTCTTCCTTCCAATTTCTTCTTCTTTCTGTCTTCTTAGCTGACGTGTATGATTTAAGCTTAAAAGTACAGTTTACTGTTTGTGATTATCTTAAATATCATTCCTATAAATAGATATGTAGAGAAATATTGTGACATCTCCAGTGGGTTTGTTGGTTTGTTTTCACTAGAGACATATTGTTGAAAAAAGTCAGGTAGTCTTTGTGTAGGTGAATGGTGATCTTTAATCACATTTACCTTTGGCAAGAAATCAACAAGTTTCCATTTGGGACTTTCATCTTTCTTTCAGATCTTCCTTTATCTTCCTTCATATGCTTCATCCAAGGAATCACTGTAATTGTCTTTCCAAGTGCCAGCTGATATTTTCAGCTTCCTGTCTCCTTGCCCAAGGGAAAAAAATGCCAATTTCCTCTTTGCTATTTGGCAAATGTCAAAAGAAAAAGACTAGCTACACTATGTATTTCTTTCAGCAGTATGAATGAACATCCTGTATTTTTCCTCAATCAAGGAGAAGATTTAACTAGCTAAAAACTTAATTAGCCTAAGCTCAGAGAGTTTATTTCCTATTGTCTGTTGCTTCTCCATTTATTCTTTCTCTTCAAATTCCAATTCCTCCTAAGACTCTCTTGACCACTATATCTTTACATATTATGTTTCTCTCTAGCCCTTTATTCTTGGTTCTAGGAGAATATTCTGAATTCTTCTACTGTATCTTTTTGTTTTTATGGAATGATGTATCTACTAATCACTGGCATAACAGTATTTTCAGTCTGCAATTGCTTTTTAATCTAAAAGTTATCTTGTCTGATTTCAAATTGATTTATTTTCATCTAGGAAATCAGTTCCATGACTACAGTGTGTTTCATTGGGAGAAATATATACTTTGTGTCTTTTCTTCACACTACTGAATTTTTTCAAATGGTTTTCACATCCTAACAGATTTGTCACACTGCTGAGTTCTGCTAATTGGAATAAGCTTACACACTCATAGTTGTATTTCTGACAAGAAAACCTGAGCTTTCAATTTATACTATTATTTTGCTATATTGATTGCCCATTTTAAATAAATACAAGAAGAGATTCTTATGGACAGTGCCAAGCACAGAAGTTCTGTCTCTGTCTGTGGTGGCTGCTTAAAATGAGCTTGACCACGGGGTGACATTGTCCAAAAAGAAATGTACTCAATGGGAAGGGATGGGAAGGGGAAACAAAGGAGAAGGCTACAATGCTTGATAAGAAATGTACTCATTATCTTGCCCATGTAATTGTAACCCCTCTGTACAGTATTTTCACAATAAAAAAGAAATGTACTCATTACTTACATAACTATAACCCCTATGTTCATCACCACTATAATAACAATATTTTTAATAAGCTTGATTATTTCCCCTTTCTGAATTTGTTGGTAGTGCCCTGTATGAACTTGTAACAATGAGGACTTTTTGTTTCTTAACACATCACCCACATTAAGGAAATAAGAAAGTGAGAACTTAATGGCCAGACACTGGCATAGTTATTAAACTGTGTACACAGATGCAAGACTTACATTCACTTCCAATCAAGACACTGGACATTGGAGAAGTTCTGCTAAAGGATACCATGCACACATACTTGCAATTCAAATAGGCTTTTCATTCATGTGTAGCAAAACAGAGTAATATTGACCTTGGCCTCCTTTTCATACCATACCTTTCAGAATATTCCCATTGATGGAATTGATGACATCTTTCCATTCTGCAGCACTCATTTAAACTTCTTACTGGTTTTATGATCATTTTAGTTAACAAAAATAGTTCAGGGCAATATTATGGTAGTGATCTCTTGAATAATACAAAAAGTTAAATAAAGTATTAATGTTATTAACTACAAAACCATTCAAATGAATATGTCTATATTTTTAAATGAAAAAGCATGTTATAGATTTAAGACTTCTGAAAAAATGTAGCACCATCACAGATAAATTCCATAGGTGTTTCTGACCAAACAGATTTAGAGTCCTAGCACACACTTTAGTTGAGTGATCCACACCAATCAAACTTGAAGAAATCTCACCATGGAAACTCTGAAGCAGAAAAAAGAGAGACATCATGCAGACCCCTGCTGAGCATGTGCAACCGTGGCCCCGCAGTGCAGGGGGATCCCGAAGGACATACCAGAAGCACCACCAATCAAATCTTTTTTATTTAATTTGTGAACATACTGTACAGAGGGGTTACAATTACATGGGCAAGATAATGCGTACATTTCTTACCAAGCATTGCAGCCTCCTCCTTTGTTTACACTTCACATCCCTTCCCAGTCTCCCCCCTCCTCCCCCAGTCCCAATCCTTCTCCTCCCCTGCCCCACCCCGCCCCGCACTGACATTATAAAGCTCATTATGGACATGACAACTTGTACTTCTCATTGTTGCAACAGGTCCACCTGTATCCTTAAACAACTGGTTTTTCCCCATCTCCTCCACAAGTTATACTGACATCAAATATAGTGAAAGCAGGGGTTATACTGTGGGGGAGGGACATACAAAGCAACAAAGAAATAATCTTATAAATGCATTAGAAACACATGCATGAAAGAAAAAAAACATTAAAATACATATCTAAGGGTTCATTTTCCTAACATCACATTATCTGACCTTTTCCGCTTGACTCATACATATACTAGATATTGCAAATAAGGGAAACCCAGAGGACCACACTAATACTGAAGAAATCACACAGGACCATGGGATTCATTGGGAATGCAAGGATGAGAATTCAAGGATGAGTGTGTGGACTCCTACTGAGAGCCTGCTTCCACTGCTATGCAAGACAGGGCGGGGGCAGGGGGGAAGAGACATCTAAAGCTCCACATTCCCTGGGAAACAACCAGGAAGGGGAGTTGGAGATCACCATATCCAGACACAAAGACCCCTTTACCAGGACTCTGCTGGCCAGCTCAAAACCGATTGAAGAGTCTCACAACTGAACCCTGAATATCCACTCGTTGATCCATACAAGAAATGAACCCAGATAAACAAATCTCAACAAAGGGAAAGAATACCAGCTGTTTAGTCAACCAAAAAAAAACAAGAAACAGCTTATTTAGAAGTTCGCAGATTTCCATGAGATAAAAACAAAAGGGTCTTTGAGTGGGGAGTACACATCACAGAAATACTACAAATAATGCAAATTCAAGGAAATACAATCATCACAGAAAAAAAATCTAGACAACAGAACGAAATAGGGACCAAGAAGGTATTTCACAAGATGTACTAAAAGCATTGCCAATAAATTTAATTAATGACAAATTAAAAATTATAAATAAGTCAATTTGTGACCATGGTGAGGCTAGCAAAAGAATAATGGATGAATTCATGGAGATCATCAATAAGAACTCCAAGAGTTGACAAAGGAGTCCAGTGAAGAAGATTAAGGAAATTACAAACAAGTCAGTGATGGAAAGAGGTACTTAGAATCCTAAAAAAAGACTTCCTAGACGAGGTAGAAGCCTTCAGAAATGACCGAACAGAAAACTCTGACTTCAGCAATAAAGTAGAAAGCCTCTGTGGCTGAATAGAGGAAGCAGAAGACAAGAGTCTCAGACCTGGAACAGGGAGCATATTAAATTGAATGACAATAGGTCATTATATAGAACAAATCCAAGAAACAAGAAAGAATCCTTCAGAAATTATAAGACTCGCTGGGTGCCGGTGGCTCAAGCCTGTAATCCTAGCTACTTAGGAGGCTGAGATCTGAGGATCGCAGTTCAAAGCCAGCCCAGGCAGGAAAGTCTGTGAGACTCTTATCTCCAATAAACCATTAGAGAACCGGAAGTGGCGCTGTGGCTCAAGTGGTAGAGCGCTCGCCTTGAGCTGAAGAGCTCAGGGACAGCGCCCAAGCCCAGAGTTCTAAGCCCCACGACCGACACAAAAAAGAAAGAAAGAAAGAAAGAAATTATAAGACTCAAGCTGAAGGACTAAATTAAGGCTAATAGGTATCTGGGAAGAAGAAGAGTACATAGGGAGATAGGAAACATATTTCACAGAATCCAAGCAGAGAACTTCCCAATTATTCAAGAAGAGCCTATGCAGATACAAGGCATTTAGCACACCCAGAAGGCCAGAACAAAACAGAAAATTCTACCACCACATTATAATTCATACAGGATCAATAAAAACCAAGGAAAGGACCCTAAAAACTGTCAGAGAGAAAAGATTGAATACTTATAAAGGAAAACCAGTCTGAATAACCACAGGCTTCTGAGCTGAAATCATGAAAGCAAGAAATTCTAGCATGATAATTTCTGAACCCTAAAATCAAACAATTATCAAACAAGAATTCTGCATCTAGCAAAACTCTTATTTATAACCAAAGAACAAAACATTCCATAAGAAAGAAATATTGGAACAATTTATATCCACTAAATGAGCACTCCAAAAAATACCTAATGAAGTCCTTCATACAGAAAAGTCAACAAGAATACTGTGTTAGCAGAGAAAATGCCCCTCACTGGAGAACCAGATAAACATAGTAAATATAGAGGAATCTTGGCCTCTGAGGAGGTAGATAACATGACAAACATCAGACACCAGTCAGTTCTAACCCTCAATATCAATGGGCTTAACTGTCCAATTAAAAGACATAGACTAACTACTTGAATCAAAAAGTAATATCCATCCATCTGTTGTCTACACGAGACTCATTTTTACTGACAAAAGTAGACACATTCTCAAAGTGAAAAGGTGGAATAAAATCTTCCAAGAAAATGGCCCCAATAGATAAGCCACAGTAGCAATCCTAATATCAGATAAAATAGACTTCAAGTTAAAAATCAGTAAAGAAAGACAAATGAGGTCATTGCATACTAATAAAGGGGAATTTTTCTACAGGAAGTTGTTACAATTCTATGTACCTACACACTAAATGCTGGAAGACCCAGCTTCATCAAACACATACTACTTGATTTAAAAGTACACACAGATCAAAACACATTGATTTTTGGTAACATCAACATATCCTTATTACCTCTGGATAGATCATCTAGGCAAAAACTCACCAAAGAAATCTCAGATCTCGGGGCTGGGAAGGTGGCTCAGTGGTAGAGTTCTTGCCTTGCATGCCTGAGGCCCTGGGTTCGATTCCTCAGAACCACATAAGCAAAAAGAAAAAAGCCAGAAGTGGCGCTGTGGCTCAAGTGGTAGAGTGCTAGCCTTGAGCTGAAGAGCTGAGGGACAGCGCCCAGACCCAGAGTTCAGGCCCCACAACTGACCCCCCCCAAAAAAGAAATCTCAGACCTAAATAACCACATGGACCAACTAGATTTAAAAGACATCTACAAACTTTCACCCAACAGTATCAGAATATCCAACAGTAATGGAATATTGTCCAAAATTGACCATGTTAAGTCAAAGCAAACCTGTGAAAATTTTTAAAAATTGTAATTGTTCTATTAGACAACAATGGAATAAAATTAGAGCTCACCAGCAAATAAATCACAGAAAACTCTCTAACTCATGGAGACTGAATGTTGAACAACCAGTGCATCATTGAGATTAGAAGGGACATCAAATGTTTATGGAATTTAATAAAAATGAACACACAAAATACCATCTCCTCTGGGACACAGCAAATTCCTTACTCAGGAAAATTTATAGCTCTGAGCACTCACATCAAGAAATTAGACAAAGCTCAAATCATCACTTTAAGGATGCACGTTAACCTCCTGGAAAAGCAGGAACCACCCAAACCCCAAATAAATAGGTGGAAACAATAAAATATAAATCAGAAATAAATGAATTAGAGAGTAGAAAAACCATAGAAAGAATCAACCAAACAAAAAGCTGGTTTTTTGAAAAAACTAACAAAACTAACAGACCTTTAGAAAACAACTAATAAAAGTATAGAATGCACACAATTAATAAAATTAAAAGAAATATTCAAAATTCAGAATATTATTAGGGAATACTTCACAAACCTTTATGCCAAAAACTTTGAGAATCTAGGAGAAATGGAAATATTCCTAGAGAGCAGTGATATCCCCAAACTGAACCAAGAAGATTTAACTCAACTAAATAGACCTAGATCTAGTAATGAAATTAAAATGGCAATAAAGGACCCCCCCATCCAAGAAAAGCCCAGGACCAGAAGGATTCATATCTAAATTCTATAAAGTCTTCAAACGAGAACTCACTGCCACACTCCTGAAACTCTTCTATGAAATAGAGAAGGAAAGATTACTACCAAACACATTATATGAAGCCAACATAATACTCTTCCCCAAACCATACAGAGAACCATCAAAGAAATAGAATTATAGACCCATCTCTTTGATGAATGTTGATACAAAATTCAGTCCAACTGAATTCAACAACTAAACCAAAAACTCATATATTATGATCAAACAGGATTCATTCCAGGGTTGCAAAGCTGATTCAATATACGCATGTCAATTAATATAATTCAACACATCAACAGAAGCAAAAACAAGAAACACATAATTACCTCGATAGATGCAGAAAAAATTTGACAAGATTCAATTCTCCTTTATGATAAAACTCTGGATAAGCTAGGAATCCATGGAACATTTCTCAATATAAAAAAGGCTGTATATAAAAAACCTACAGCCAACATTATACTTAATGGGAAAAAGTTAAAACCATTCCTTCTAGAATCAAGGATGTCCACTCTCCCCAAATAAGAAAGGAAGTAAAGCTATCTTTCTTTGCAGATGACATGATCCTGTATTTAAAGAACCCTATAGATTCCTCACAAAAGCTACTTGAGTTGATTTGCAACTTTGGCAAAATAGCAGGTTATAAAATTAACCAAAAAAAAAGCAAAAAAAAAATCCTTAGCAGGAAGAACAAGGCCAGGTATTAATAATACCAAACTTAAAGCTTTATCAAAAATCCATAGTAATAAAAACAGCTTGGTAGTAGCAAAAGAATAGGCCTGAGGACCAATGGAATAAAATAGAAGACCCAGAAATAAACCCACAAACGTAGACTCTTAATATTTGATATAGGAGGCAAAAACATAGGTTGGAAGACAGACTCTTCCAACAAATGATGCTGAGAAAATTAGCTATCTACATGCAGAAAACTGAAGCTAGATACCCATATATCATGTTGTACCAGAATCAACTCTAAATGGATCAAAAGACATCAATGTAAGACCAGATACTATGAAAATATTACAAGAAGGGATAAGGGAAACCCTAAGCCTTCTAGGCACAGGTAAAAACTTAGTAAACAGAGGTCCAGAATAACAACAAATCAAAGAAAGGTTGGATGCATGGGATTATATCAAACTGAAGAGCTTCTCCATAGCAAAGGACATAGCTAGCAAGATAAATAGAAAGCCCACAGAATGGGAGAAGGTCTTCACTAGCTGTACATCACACAAAGGCCTCATATTCAAAATATACTTAGAGCTCAAAAAATCAAAACCTCAAAAACACAACAACCCAATCAGAGGAAAAGAATGTGTAATACACACATGAAGAAGTGTTCAACATCTCTGGACATAAAAGAAATGCACATCAAAACAATATTGAGATTCTACCTCTCTCCAGTTAGAATGGCCATTTATCAGGAAAACTAGCAATGACAAACGCTGGTGAGGATGTAGCCAAAAGGGAGCTCTATTACACTGTTGATGAGAATGTAAACTTGTTCAGCCACTCTGGAAAGCAGTATGGAGGTCTCTTAAAATACCAAACATAAAGCTTCCATTTGGCCCTACGATTCCACTCCTGGGCATTTATCAAATTGGCCACAACCCAGGCCAAACTAATGCCACCAGCACAACCATGTTTATTGAAGCACTGTTTACCACAGCCAAGATATGAAATCAAACTAGATGTCCCTCAGTGGATGAATGGATCAAGAAAATGTGGTATATATACACAATGGAATTTTCATCCATTAGAAAGAATGATAGTCTACCATTTGTAAGGAAATGGGAAGTCTTGGAAAATAGGATATTAAGCAAAGTAAGCTATACTCAGAGAGACATAGGTTGTATGGTTTCCCTCATTTGTGGTAAGTAGAATGTGCCTCTAAACCTACAAGTAAACACATTGAATGATCAAAACAAACAAAGAAAACCAGGGCATGATAAATTATATAGGACCCTAATTATTAACATACAGAAGCCAAAGGAGACTAAGCATATGAGTAGTGGGCAAAGTTGCAATAACTATGGATAGATGATCATATAAAATAATATTCTATGAAATGAATTCCAAAACAAGGGAACAGGAGATGTTATTATTATTTAGTTATTATTGATGTTTTATTTTCTTTTCCCTTTATCTTGTTTTTTTAGTTTGTTTTTATTTGGGAGGGTAAATGAGGGTACATAAAAGGTGGAACAAGGATGAATAAATACAATAGTGATATTCACCGGACACTATGTAGAAAATGAACAGGTTATCTTATGGGTGGGGATGAGAGGGAAAGATTGGGAGAGAATGAAGGAAGGGAAAAAACGGTGATAAAAGAATTTTACTGATTGTACCTGATTCATGCAACTGTAACTCCTCTGTATATCAACTACATAAAAACAATTTTAAAATACAAATAAAGTTTTAAAAATAAGCAACAAAAAGCATGTTACATTTACTAGGCAGACATTTTCAATTATGCATAAACAATGATGGACTGTAAGGATTTGATATCACATGAATTCATTCTAACATTAAGTTTGGGAGTAAACATGTTCTTTCATCCCATGTCCTATGAGACCTCTTCTATCTCCTTAGTATTTCCTGAAATTCCCGACACTTTTTCTTTTGATGCTTACTTCTGCTTCTGTGTTCCTTTTTCCTCTAAACTCTTGTGATTCACCATCCCAAACCCAAACTTGACTGCTACTTCTTTAATTCCCCCAAACCACTTCTTGATTCATTCAACAAATACTGTCAAAAATATAAAATTTATTGATGTTAAGAAGGCACTTCCCATTGTCATGGTGATTACTTTTTACCCAAGGCATTGGTAACTGTTACTGATGTGAGAATATAGAGGTAAATGTTTGACATTGTTAGTCTTTGAATTTCTCTAGCTCTTCCCTCAGAAAAAATTTGTTATGATATTTTTCCTCAAAGTTTTTCTCAAAGCCACCTTCTTACAGAATGTATTCTAATTTCCTTCTCTTTTACCCCCTTCCATTAAATCTCTGTTTTCTTTCTCTTCCCTGAATAGTTTAATTATCTATTACATTTTGTATCTTTTTTAGAGGTAAAGAAAAAGTATTTACTAAGATCAGGAGCCCACAAGTTTATTGAATGACATAGAATATAATTATTTTGAAGTATTTTCAGGTTTTAAATTTAGATTTTGCATCTTTTTGTAAATATTAAAAGCCTTTGAAAAGGGAACTGGGCAATATATTTTAAAACTATTTTTAAGCTTAGCATTGGTGGGTCACAATTGTAATACTAGCTACTCAGGAAGCAAAGATCTGAAAATCCTAGATTGAAGCCTCCCTGGGCAGGAAAGTCTGGGAGACTAGTATCTACACATAATCATCTGCAAACCAGAAATAGGAGTTAGATTTTTAAACTAATTTGACTATGCACATATGAATGTGTGGAAAAGGTAGATTAAGTCCCATAAGTTGTTTAGCTTTAGAAAAATAGAAATTCAATTTTTGTATGCTTGTAAATTTTTATAGTCAGGTTTATTTACTATTATTTTTTAAAAATGAAAAGAAACGTATGCAAAGCATTTAAAAACACACTAGTCTATATACATGTAGCCTTCTGTTTCATTAGAAAATACCTTTCATGAATGATTTTGAGAAAAATCAAGATTGATATGATGTACATTGTTCCCTTAGCATAATTTGTTTAGTCATGATATATGGAAGAAAGATTCTGCTACTAACTACGTGTTCTCAGGAAAATTATTATTCCATCTAACACATATTTTGTAATCAGCTAAATGAAAGACTTTTACTATGTGGTGTCCAGTATACTTGTGACTCAATTAAGGATTAATTAAAGCCTCTAGCACAGAAAATGAAGAAGAGCATGTAGTAGTCATTGGCCAGGCAAAGATCCAGTCTTGTGAGTCAAAAATAAGGATTTATTTCACTGAGGAAAATTGATGAAACAACACATAGGGTGCAAACCTTCCATATCCTATTCTATGCCAAATATTGTCTATAAAGGTTTCCACCTACGGTAAAGATTCCATTTCTTTCCATCTAAGAAGAACTGCATCTACTCCACAGAAAGATGTGATTGGTAAGAGCTGTTGGTCTGGATTATTTCTTATCTTTTACTTGCAAAAGTGATATACAGAAAGGTTACAGTTACATAAGTCAGGTAATGAATCCATTTCTTTTTTAACAGTGTCCCCTTTTCCCTCATTTCTCCTAATTTTTCTCTCTTAATACCCTACCCCACAACTTTTATAGTTCATTTTCAACATAGTGTCTAGTGAATTTTTGCTAGTGACCAAACAAATTAAGGCTACCTGAAGGAAATGGAAGGCACTTTGAAGAATCGTTATTCATCATTCCAATCAGTTTGAATATCTAAGAGCAGGGTCTTGATTCTCTAAGACTTTGGATAAGGTATCTAAGATATCGTCCCTTCTTGTGCTCAAACTAAAACAAATTATTGCATAGGGTTGTCATTTTCAAGATCATAGAACTGGACATCCCTCTCAGCTTCATTGCAAACATACAGAGCTCTATCTGTAATGAAAGAAGGCCACAGAAAACTACTCTTAGTAAAGTTCAATTGTCTTTATTTTAAATTACATAGTAATCTGTGATCCTAGCTACTCAAGACGATGAGATCTGAGAATCAAAGTTCAAAGACAGCTCACGCAAGGAAGTTCTTAAGACCTCTCTAGCATTAATTAACAAAAGAGCTGGAAGTGAAGGTGTGGCTCAAGTGGTAGAGCACCAGCCGTGAGCACAAAAGCTCAGGGACAGGGCCCAGCCCCGAGTTCAAGCTCCAGAACAGCACAAAAAAATCCTTACCAACTGAAATTCAAAGGCATTCTTCTTATGTATGAAAGAGGGGGAAACTCTTGAAAGAAAAAGGTATAAATCTCTGTTGAGTCTAGTTGTCTTTCAGTCATTTTACTCTGAGCTCTCAAAACTACATGCCTCTTTTTGTCTCTTCCATACGACACTCACTGTGAGGGCTCCAGAATATATTTTTTAAGTCTACTAAAATTATTGTTCTGAGTATGCTCAAAGTATCTAAATCATAATGCCCTCATTCTGTCATGTTTGTTTAAAATGCATATTAGTATGTAAGCTTATTTTATTATTAAAAGAACCCAATTCTTCCCTTTTTGCTGTGCCTAATCTAAACAATCCTTAACTATGCCAAGAAAGGAATTAATTAGTTTTATATTTTTATGTTAATTTCTCTAGCCTTCCTAGTTGCTTTCAATGGAGACCTGTTTTATTAGCTTAATAACACTTCTATCCTTCTGTGCTAATGGGATTTTTCATAAAAAATTCAATGATTTCATTCAAGGATGAATAAATAGGAAATAATTGGATGACAAGACTGATAAATTGGACCTATCCACATAACAGCTGTTGTAACCCTATCAAGTCTAAGAGTGGTCCTGGCTCTAGCCCATGTGTCATAGAATCTCAGCTATTAACGAATCCAGTATCACAGCAGTCAAAGGTACATAATCTGAGGTTGGAATAGAAGACAGACAAACTGACTAATTCTCTAAAGGAATACTTTTAAGGGGATGACCTACCAAATCAGGGAAAATGACTAATGTGTTCCACAGAAAGAAACAAGGCAGATGAACAGCCATTCCTAAAGGTTAGGTGCCATCCATTGAACTCCATTAAGCAATCAAATACCAGATGACTCAGAGTCAGGTTGTTCTTATGTTGAAAATTTTTTCCACTCCACCCACCTCATCCATTAATGCCTCATGGAAGGTCTTTAACCTGAGGGAATATGTAATTATGAAAAGGATGATAATTGAGAGAGGTCTAACTTGAGGAGTGCTCTAATAGGTTTAATTTCAATGATTATTCTCCAGTGAAGAACACATTATACAAGTAGTGCTCTGTAAGTGTCAGTAAAGACATACTTGTGACTGCGGAGTTTAGAAGATATTCCTTAAGGCTCACAAAATCCTAAAAGGATCAAAAAAGACTTAAGAAAACAGATTTAAAGTCATAAATCATGAGTTCTATAGCAAATATTTGACTTAGTTGTGTTTTTCATATATATATATATATATCAAATCTATATATATATATACAGAATTTATTATCTTAAACCTATTTTACTCCACAGTTCAGTGGTATTTAAGTACATTCACAATGTTGTGCTATAATTACCATCATCCAACTTCAGAACTCTTTTCAGTGAAAGTCTTTTATTGAAACTGTATCCGTTATATTAAATTAAAAATTCCCCATTCCCCACCCTTCAGCCTTCCTGGAAACCACCCTTCTCCTTTTATCCCTATGAATCTGAACTCATATAAGGGGAAATTAGTTTTGTCTTTTTGTCATTGGCTTAATTCACTCAGGAAAGCATTGCCAGGGTTCATTCCTGTTACAGCATGTATCAGAATTTCTGTTCTTTTTTTAAACTGAATAATATTTTATTCATGTGTGTATACTCCATTTTGTTTTTCTTTCATCAGTCCATGGGCACTTGTGATCAATAGCCTATTTCTGAATTGCAATTGCATGATTCCTGGACACTGTTTGGAGCTAGGTTATTACAACCATTTACTATCGAGAAGTTCCTGGGACATTACCAAATCCTATGATAGTTTATAATAGTTCAGACTTCTGAGACCATAACAAAAGTAACAAAAAAAAGCCTGTATCATAACTTCTATTTGTTTGGAAGCAGGGATTCAACACATATTGAACAAATTTGTTTTTTATCTTGTTCTCATATTATATATTTTTGCACTGCTGGGAATCAAATTCAAGGACCTTGCATATAGTAGGTATGTGTTCCGCCACTGAGGTATACCTGACCCTAATAATATATTTTTATTAGGATAGTCATCTAGTTTAAATTAATAAAGTTCTACCACCCAGATTCTCTCTGAAATCATCTGGTAGAGTCAGACATAGTGGTGTGTACCTGTAGTTACAAGAAAACAGTACTACACAAGGAGGCAAGCTCTGGCCAATTGGCAGCTACCCCAAGGGACAGACACACCCACAAGAGATAGTCAAGCAATTTTTTGGGCTGTTTAACATACCTATAATTCATTTTGTCATCCTACAAATTCTGTGAATCCCATCACTTCTTGGTGCATTAATTCAGAAAATCTGATATCTCAAAGATCAGGTAGAAATTGCATTAATATGTAATTAAACCTGTGGTTTTACATATTCTGTCTTTTGCAATCTTAGTTACAAATGGACCTTATAAAGTAATCTCCCTTGCCAATGCCATTTGCTGGAAAAATCCTTTCTATTTCAAGCAAAAAAAAAAAAAAACCTAAACCTCCACAACTTTGTAATCTTGTATATCCTGTTATCATTTATCAGTAAGCAGTGATCACAAAAAGCTGTCCACCTTCAATAACCTCTGAGGATGTACTTTCCTTCCCTTTTGATTGTTTTTAACAAATGGTGTATAAAACTCGTCTGTGTTTGTGTACCTGAATTATTTTTCCAGCAAGACCAAGAACCCACTGTGTCTCGGTGTTCAGATGACACACAGCAACACCAACTATTTGAGAGACTGAGAAAAGAGGATCCTCTAGTCCAAAAGCTTGAGACTAGCCTAAGCAATATGATAAGAGCTCACCTTAAAAAGATCCTATGCACTTCTTTTTTTATATGAGGTATGAATTCAGAGCCTTAGGCTTGCTAGACTGGTGCTCTACCATTTGAGCACAATCTCCCAACCTACTTTTTGCTTACTTTTTGGAGCTGAACTCTAGAGAACTTTAATGTCTGGGCTGGCTTTGAATTATAAGCCTCCAGATCTCAGTCTCCTTAGTAGCTATGGTTATAGGTTTCAGCCACTAGTGCCTGGCATTATTTCATTCTTCTGGTGATGCCTTGCATGGTATTAGAATTCCTATTTTATACTTCCCAAATTATTTTGAAGAATTTTTAACAGCTTTGAGAATGCCAAAGAAAGAAAAGAAGGAAGAGAAATGTGTGGTGTATTTTCAGCTTACTGTAATAGCATGACTTAACATCCAGTACCCTCTTTTACTACTTGCTCATTTACACTTTTAACTAATTTCAAAGTTAATTTTACCCTTTTCCTTCTATATTATTCATCTTTCCTTAGCCTTTGCTGTATTGCAGCCTGGGCTTGATCACCAAGTGTGTTCATAAGAAATGCTTAGTACTGCTGATGTCACAGAGCAAATCAGCAGATGTGATTGAAATGTGACAGGTAAAAGATCCTTTGACTCTCACCTATGCAAATAAGTATTTCAGAATTGCTGGAAATCACATTAGGTTCTGATCAAGTATTAGAGAGAAACAACACATAGATGGAATGTTCTCAATAATAAGCACAAATCAATAGCTATTTTGTCCTTAAGTAGGTTAAATATGAGTTTGGATCTTTAAGCCAATTATCCATACTAAATAATGCAAACAGCTTGTGGTGATCTAAACTCTATCTTTTTATAGATAAAGGTTTGAAAATGTAAATGTTTTTATTAAAGATTTTCCTTGTGTTCTTTCTCTCTGTAGCCTCTTAGTTTGTTGTATGACTCCATGATCTTAATTCCAGTCTATATTGCAGTCTACACTAAATTTCTGTCATTCTAGATTTAGAGTTGATATTGATGTGAAAATGAACATATGTTGTACCATGACAATATCTACCTGTACTTTCCACAGCTGTTGGTTTCTGTGAGGACTGAATAGATATACTTACATTTATTGGTGTAGCTATATTCATTCACTGTTGTAATTGCATTCATTTTAGGTTACCAGAACACTAGCTGTTCAGTTGAACAAAACCAAACAAGCAAAAGATCTATTAGTGTGCTTGTCTGTCTCTTTCTCCTCTCTCCCTATCTTTACCTGTCTGTGACCACAGACTGCTTTCTTCAACTTAAGTTGGACAATTATGGGAAAGTACATTCTCTTCTCCTTCCCTCACTTTCCTTCTGCATATAAAGAAATTGTAGTAAATGTTCTTCAATACTATTCCTGGCTTTAACATTCTTCACTTTGGAGACCATGAATAACGACACTAATATTCACATTGCTTTTCCCTTTTAAAATGGCTTATACTCCAGGAAAGAGAGTCAGATGAATGTAGAAATTACTTCCTGGAAATGAGATAAGCTATTTTCATAATGAATATTATTTCATGCACCTACCTTTTAAAGAAGCAATTTACTTGCCTAGTTGCTAAATTAAAGATTATCATGGGGATAAGAAAATTCATAGTTAACATTTATGGTCATTTACAAAATCCACTTCACATTGATAAATTCTAAAGTACAGCCTAGAGAATTCCATTAAAGGGTTAGATTTCTGTTGTACAGATGAAACCTTAAAGGTGAATTACAAGTGGATTGAGATATAGGGCGATAGCCAATGTATTTAAATTTAAATCTGTCATGTCAGCATGTACTAAACATATCATAAAGGCTAACTTCAATGCTTCATTTACTTTTAAAGAGTAACATAGAAATTATATTTGTGAGAAAAATGTTTATTTAAAGGATCTATGATGATACCTTAATAAAATATAGCATATCTAAAAATAAATTTATCTTTTTGAGATTAAACCATTGAAAAAGCATACTTATTTACTTGATACATCAAGTATGACCCAAAGCTTTATAACTAGACTGAGATTGATGGTGGGAGTAGTTGTAACCAAGATATTAAATTATTGATTTGGGAAGACATGTCATGCTTCTGATTTTATCTCCAAAGAATCTCTGAGAACAAGCAACAGTAAACAAATAAAATGCAATGAAGTGGAATTTGTGCTATGTTATTGTCCCCCGCAAACCTCCATTCATCATAGAAACTGGAAAACATGGACAACTCCAGACACTGAAAGAAAGAGTCACTGTGATTGTAGACAGATCTCACTTTATTGCCTTCAAAGCTCATAACTATCAATGAATGAAAACCCACTGGGAACTGAGTTGATCCCATGAGTCTGATGTAACAAAAAATATGCATCACTGGATTCTTGGATAAACCATAATACTCTTCTTGACTTTTAAAAATAGAAGGCCTACATGAGTATTTTTCAAAATGTGTCTTTGTGTTTTGGGATATGGATTGATAGACAAATCTAGATGTGTGTAGCCTCATTGGAATAAAGGACTGAGAAAATATATTTCTACTTCTTCTTCTTTCTTTTTCTTCTTTATCTCATATCATCATACTAAATAATTAAAGAGTCAATAATACTATGAAATATCGTTTGGTAGCTTAGTTCAAAAAAGGAGATGGAGAAAAATATGGTGACAATGTAATCTGTGCCTGAACTAACACTGAACACTCTGGTTTTCTAGACACGTCTACTAAGGATATAGGCAGCAAATTGTCTCTTAGCAGCCTAAAAGCCATTAGGAAAAGAGAGGATGTTTGTGCTATGAAAGACACATATATCAATTACACAATGAATGTGTAATTATTCTTGGCAGAGAGATAGACAAGGAAGTTTTCCCAGACAACCATGTAAACAATAGTATTGTTATCTAATGTCTAAAACCTCTAGCACTAGCTTTATATGTAACAACGAGTTTCATTGTACCATTGCTTAACATGACCCTTAATAGAGGTTAATGATGCAGTACCACACCAAAGCATAATTTGGGTAAAGTCATTCTTCTGGAAGGCCTGTATAATTTATGTGTCTAGCCATCTGCTGACATCCCTGGATTGTGGGCTGCATTAGGGGAGTATAATGGACCATATTTACTCCTAAAATTTCTCCCATTTAAGGAGCTGTTCTTTTCAGCTTAGCTCTTGACCAGAACTGAGTGGCAGTTTGTGATCATTCTTCCTAGTAAATACACCTCTTGTGATTTGTGTTGCAGTTGAATTTATGTACAATCAAACCTACACTTTAAATCCACAATACAGTTGAGAAAATGGTAAACATAATTTTCTTGTAGTTTGAGGAATGATGAGTTAAAGTCTCTGTTTGAAGAACCTTACAAAATGAAATAGAGCTGTAAGAGTAAAGGTTAATTGAACAGTTACTTTTATAAGACATGGCTTACAGTACTTTATATGCAAAATCACGTTTAATCATCATATCAGTCATCATTATATTTATTTTCTTCGTTGGAAGATTAGAAGTCAAAGAAATTAAGAAACTTGCCCAATATCCCAAAACTTGGAAGTAATGAAGCCAGAATTTAAAACTAACTGGTATGGCTCCAGATTCCACTTTATTTAATACATTGCCTCTTTGCAAGGAAGTGTTTCTCATTACCCTAAAACCAATCCTCTAAAAGGAGCAGAGGGTCAAGAGACTGCAGAAAATTTCATAAAGACAAGTCAGCTATGGTGACGCCCTTGAGTTACCTATATAAAACCATATGAGTGTTCCTGAAGTCTTGAATCTACTTTGCTCTAACAAACAAGGGAAAGCCACCTACAGTTGGTACCATACAGTTGATATCTGATACAACCTTGAATATATTTCTACTCTTCCTTTATATTAGTTTTCCAAACTGTAAAGCAAAAGTTTTATAATATGATCTGGGTTATCTCAAAAAGGAGAACTTGGGAAATATTCCAAGCACTAGGATCAAGTCCTGCCTTGGACTTGCTAAATTCCCACTGTGAGCTATATACTGTGGAAGATATAGAGTTAAGTTGCCCAAGATAAGCTACTTCTTTGCCAGGACTTTTATTGTTTTATGTAGAAAGAAACAATCCTGGCTAAGTTAAAAGTTACAAAGGTATACGTATGAATTCACTTGCTTTTATACACACAGCAATACAGTCACTCTTTCTTGGTAAAGGACAGCTATAAAGAGGCTATGGGGAAAAGCTAACAAGCATCAGCCTAACTAAACCCATAAGGACCCAAGACAGGCCACTGAAGTGAGAAAATCCCCAGCACTGACTACTAGGGTGAGAAAAACTTGAATAGTTGGAGGATGGTCATGACCATGTTAGGAATCCCAATACAGCATTGAGGCCTAAAGTCAAGGCCACAGACTTCGTAGTCCCATGTGCTGACTTGAAATTCCAGACTTGCCATTCACCACTTATGTAAGCTAGGGCAAACTTATTTGACTTCTTTATGTTTCTGTTTCAGTAATTAGAATGTATTGACTACAAATAGAATTGTGGAACTTTATTTGAATTTTTGTCTTATTCTCCATTTTTCCATACTGTGTCCTTTCCAGTTTCCAAGTACTATTGTATGCTCTTTACATGTGTTATATCATTTTACTTTTAACAAACACCAAAGAATATGTCCGAGTCATCTAGCTAGTAAACAATCTTTCCGAGTTCAATTTGTTTGTCTGCAGAGGCCAGGTTCAATCTCTGAAAGACGCCAATACATAAGAATTGTTTGTTCTAATCTTCCCTTTTCTGCTTAGCATGAACAATAATTCCAAATGGGCAGAAACACTAAATTGCTTCTTTACAAGCTAAGTCCATTAAATCCTCCCCATTATGAAAATGGCTTTTCTAGTTCCAAGGTATTTTTTTACAAGACTCATTAAACTCCCTTTCCCCTTGTACATACCATTTTATGAGGGTGACAGAAAAATCACAATTAGTGCTGTGGATTTTCATAGATAGACTCACAGAATAACATTAGAGCTATATAGGCTCTTAGTTATGATGTTTTCACGTCTTATTTACAAATGGGGAAATTGAGGCTCTACGAGAATAAGTGATTTGACCATGAAAACTTACCAAGCTTGTGACTAAATCAGAATGAAACCTAGTTCTCTGACTCCTAGGTTAATGTTTCTACTTTATTTCTCACTAACGCAAAACAGAACCTTGAGAGCATGAACCACTGGTGATTCACTCATTTATTCATTTATTTATGACATATCGATTGAGCATGTACCATGTGCCAGACACTATCCAAAGTCCTGAGTAAAGGAGGTTATAGTTAGCTTAGACAGCTCATTGTTACCATTGGAAGAAGGCAGAGGGTAGATGAAAGCAATTAAAAATGCTTCACTTTGACTTCACTTCAGAATTATCCCAGGAGGTCTTAAACATGCCAGTACCAAAGATAATCCATCCTAAACATACAATGGCCATAGGTTCGGGGCATCCTTGGTTTTCCCATGTGATTCTTAAATGTCCCTGAAGTTGGTAAGTCCTGCTCTGTGCATGTTTCTAGCAGAAGCAAAAACTATGTATAAAGTATAGTGCTCATGTGAAATATGAAGGCTTAGCAACTCTTACTTGGAAGTTAAAGAAAGCCCAGCTAATAAAGCAATGAGTCCACAAACAACCATAATATATTAAGATGAAGTTCCCACATTCATGGATCAAGTCATCCCTTATGTTGAAAGATTGAAAGTTTGTGACTATCCCTGTTGAGTGCGAAGCAATGTATGAAGCCCTTGTACATATATAAGTGGATTTAACCCTAATATCACTGTGACATAGGCATTTATATCCATTGTTCAGTTGAGTAAACTGAGACCCACGAGAAAGTTTTAAACTGAGTCAAGATAACAGAGGGGGCAGAAATACTATGCTTGCACAGGCAAAAGCCTTAAAAGGGGAAAACATGCTATTAAGTCATTTATGATTCAGATTTTACAATCGTGATGATCAAAAGCATGTTAGACTGGCCTTTTCCCATCCTGATTCTGTTTTCTTTCATCATGCTTGCCTTCTTCCAACATGCCTTCCTGCCATCCCAACCAAAGGTACAATCATCAAAGATAGAAAAAGAAAAGACACTTGCCAATCAGGTTACTCTCTTCCCAGACGAATGAATATGTCATATCTTTGAAATCGCTTCTTGTAATGAGTTTTGCCAGAGAGCAGGCACAAAGAATTGTGTATTATTCTTCGAATATATTCTCAGCATGTCTTTTAATGACTCCTGTGGTACCAGTTCCAAGCATGCTGTGTTTCCAGTCTATATTGAGCATTAGCAAGCACAAACAAATACTTTTCTACAATGGTTTGAAATTAGCAAGATAATGTTGAATACATTTCTACTCTTTGTTGTGGAAAACAAAAATATGTATTTATTTTCTTCTGAAGTAACAAAAAATCAAACTAAGCTGTGCTTGTTTAGATGGGCTACATTTATTTATTTACTTATTTTTTTTGGTCAGTCCTGGGGCTTGAACTCTAGGCGTGACCACTGTCCCTCAACTCTTCCACTCAAGGCAAGTGCCCTACTATTTGAGTCACAGCGCCACTTCTGTTTTTTCTGATGGTTAATTGGAGATAAGTGTTTCACAGACTTTCCTGCCTGGGCTGGCTTTGAATTACGATCCTCAGATACGATGTAGATCTGAGACCTGGCCTGCAAGTATTTTCATTTTTTCTTGGGAGTGTAAGGAGAATGATAAAAGTATTTTTATTTCATTTGTTGGCAGCCCATTTGCATGATCCAACAGGCTCATAAAAAGTCTTCGCAATGAAAAGCCAGCATAGGATGTCAAAAGAAATGAAAGGCAACCCAAATTTAATCTTGGGATTTTTTGTGGGAACTGTGAGGCAAAAAAATAAATGTCAGATTGCTGCTACCAATTGCATGCCAGCTTCCTTTTCCAGTGTGGCTATCAACAAAGATTAGTAGCCACGGAATGAAGCACTTTTTGATACATAAGCAAGTTCACACACTAAATCCACAGACATTCAAACCTAAATGAAGAGATCAAATTTCCCAGTAACCATTATTTTCCCTTCACTGTTGACTTTGAGGAACAGTGACTCCTCAAAGTTAAATTTTCATATTTTTTAAAGTCATCCGTGTTCAAGCAGGAGCAGATGATTGGAATAGAATTATAATTATTAAAAAGACACTCATCAGCACAAGTAACCAGTACTGTTTTGTGCTACTCCCTGGTAGAAGAACCAGACCTTGGTCTACCAGTTGAAAGAGGAAATTAGCTAAATTAGCTAATCAAATCCATCTTTGAAAGTTCTCGCTGCAATCTAAGGAGACCATAAATATCAAGCATCAAGCATGAAAAAATTCAATACATATCCTAAAAATTTAAGAAAACGGAGGAAGGGATTATAGGAGAGGTGAGTGAGAATGTTGAAAAGGGTGACATTGATCAAGAGGCATTGTATTTATAAATGCTTTGTTTAAAGACGACTTTTGTACATCTACCTAAAGATAATAAAAAATATCTAAGAAAACAATTAAACATGTTGGATTTTATTAATGTTGTGTAGATAGGAGTGAGTTTACAAAACATTCCTTAAGACCATATCAAGAATGTGATTGAAACTGACCCAAAAAAATAGTTTCCCATAAAACTAAAAGACTTGGTTGCCATTATTCCACTATCTTGCCACTTGTTTGGGCATCATCCAGAAGCATCATATAACTATGACATTGCCTTCTTAGAAGCTCAGTAAATATGTGGGCTACTGCAAAGCTTCCCAGAAAAACTGGCTCTGACACTTGGGAGAGGACAACTTTCCTTGTCTTCTCCAAAATGACACTCTACCTTGGTTGTTCAGCTTCCTAAGTGAGTTGAAAATGGAAGGAGTAAACGCTGTGTCAACTGATACCCATGGGATTTTACACATCAGCAGAGGCACATGGTGCTTGGTGCTTCCCTTTGTTACCACTGCCAGAATATTTTAGGGTCACAAAAGTATGCCAGAACAGGGCTGGATGCCACAATAAGAGAGGGGTGAACTAAACGAATGAGGTGAATTTCTCTCTTTTCTTTCACAAGACACTATAACCACCACAAATATAAATTATCATAGAAAAAATGAAGAATGACCATGTGTGAGTACACACATACATATACATGAGCATACTCATGTAGTTGAGAACATGGCATAACATGAATTAATACAGCAAAGCACAGAGAATCTTCTATAACCAGTTGAATGCTTCATTTTCTTATTATTGTTTGCATTGATACACCTATGCCTTTTGATTAATCAGAAGAATTAAACATTTCCCTATTGTTCCAGGCATTTATTTCACAGTCAGATCTTAACGAGAATCAATAAGACTTTAAGAGGAATCATCTTTGCATGTTACAATTAATACAGGAAGAAAAAAATGAAAAGAAATAATGGAAGTGATATGATGATGCTAAGTAACCAACACAAAGGAAGGAATTCTGTGTAAAAACATGCTAAACAAAATGTGCAAAGAAAGCAGGTATCAGTTAGCTGAAGAAAATCACCAAGGAGACTTTAGAAAACCTTTTCAGAATCTTTCCCTTGCTCCCAGATCTGGGAGTGAAGTTATTTTCCTCTCTACTAGAAGTCAAAGCACCTCTACTTTAGTTTGAATGGTGGTCAGGGTCTCCATGCTTACATAAAATGACGTAGACTTACCCATCCAGGTTTGGCATATGGGTATGGGTTTAGGAGAGGTCGCCTATCCTTGTGATTTATGAATGAACATAACCACCAAGGTGCTGCTCACACATAAGCCCAATTTATGGCTCTATTCAATTTTCTATTCAAGTTATGCTTGAGAAATATTTTAGAATCCTGGAACGTGAGAGCCTTTAGAGATCAATGGGTCGACCCTCTTCATTTTATATTTACAACTGATAACTGCATTCCAATTTGTCACCAATGTTGCTTAGGGCATGATTAGGGCTGTGAGTACTGGAAAAATGGGAAATGTTCCTCTTCCCCACATTCTGAGAAAGGCCAAGGTCACAGGCACCCCCTCCCCCAGAAAGCCTCACACACAGTTTCCACTGTTTCCTTTCTGCTGCTGTGAGAGGCAGCTTAGAAAGCAATGGCCTTTTGTTGCTGAAGGAAGAACAAAACCCCAGCATCCTGGCAGTAGAGAGATTTATAAGAGCTCAAAAGAGGTCAAAAGGGTAAATTACCCTGTGACTTGTATGTAATCAGCATCTTTCTAGCTGTACTACAGGATGAGGCTGATTACACAGAAGGCAAAGGTGAAGAAAGGGAGCATAAATAAGCACAGAAAATGAACAGACTTGAACAAGCTAAGCACTCATTGTTTTCCATCTTTTTTAAAGTCATATTTTTATTATGTTTAAGTAGTTGTACAGCGCAGTTACCATTCAACAAATCAATTCGTGATTTGTTGCATCTATCTGCATTGATGTCACCATTTTCATCATTCTCTCCATCCCTCTCAACCCATCTTCTCCCTTAAATTTTGTTAGTTTCATAGCATATGCATGGAATATTATGACTGCATTCTCCCCTCCACTTCCTCTCTTCGTTTACCCCTCTTCCCTTGACATGTCTTTCAAGTGCTAGTTTCTTGGAATTCATTTTAATGAACCATGCATTATTACACCGTATGAATGCTCTGCTATATCTACCATACTTTGGTTTATACATTTGTGTACACTGACCTCTGACCCTCTGTGTGTTTTCATGTATATATCTATCTTCTCAGACTATTTTATGGAACTGTGTAGGTTCCTTAATTTCCCCAAAGGTAAGAACAGGAGTGACATTTGATTGTGGGAGATTTAATTTTTGTAAGAGTCAAGATAGACTATGACCATAAACTTGAAGAAATTGGCCAGAATGGAGAGCCGTAATTATTAAAGAGTAAAGATAGTGGGCTGTTCCTCCCAGGGTGTGTGGAATAGAAGTTCTCAGATTTGCCTCACCTTGACCCACTTCATTCTGTAAAGCAATGGTTTCACCCTAAGATACTGCTTCCTCAGTGTAATTTCTAAAACAGAATGACTTCGCATCTTTTTTATGCAAGTAAACAACTACCATCTGTCAGCACACCATGAGGCACAAACTGATAAATAATTTATTTGTGCCAATAAACAATTACATCAGTCAGTATATTAAAGCCTATCAGAAACACCAGGCATGAACTTAAAGGACAAATCAGATTTCCGTAATTTGGGCAACTCTCTTCTTGAATTATATAAAAGGAAAGACACCCAGCCCTGGGACACAAGCACCCATGAGCTGGCATCATAACCATCCAATATATGTCTCAAGGATCAACAGGCCACAAAATCATCACTCTTTCCCTGCAACTTCAGCTCAACTTGATGTGACCCGCTTGAATTGTTGTCTGCATCCAGAAAGCCCTAGAATCAGCTCTGTGCCTGGATTCAACTCTGTCTGAAATGAGCTCTGCACCTCAACTAGAGTTGTACCTTGGACCGTCTCTGTGATTAGTTTCTTTTTATTCTTATTTAATTTTTATTGTCAAGGTAATGTACAGAGGAGTTAGAGAAGCTGATGCTAAGCGAAATGAACTCCAAGATATGGAAACAAGGGGTTTTTCTTCGATTTTGTTGTTTTTAATGTAGTATGTGAAGTTGTTTCTTTCTCTTGCATTTTTTTTCTTTTTTTTCTCCTATGGTTTATCCCTTGTTGTCACTTTATTTGATTTTGGTACCCTGTGTACTGAATATACGTTTATCTGAATTAGGGAAGGGAATGTAAACAACAAAATGAGAAGACAAAGGACCAACCAACGCAACAGAGATACTCACAAGACAATATGCTGGAACAAACTTTACAACTTGGGGGGGAATAGAAGGGGAGGAAAAATGGGAGAAAAACCAGGGAGGGGGTAACAATGTTTGGCAAGAAAGGTACTCACTACCTTACATATGTAACTGATTGGTTTCATACTAGTATCTTATCTGACCAGTTGGACTGACTTTCTTTGCATTGGTATTCCATCTCTTCTCTTGCTTTAGACAAAGCTTCTGTGAACACTGGGGTGGCTTTAATCCTTTCCTGTTCTACTTGTAATCTATATATGATTGTGGAGTGTCATGTGTGATATTAGATTACATATTAGGATTAAGGATCTGTATTACCAGTCATCTAGGCTATCTAGTAACCTCAGTAGCACTTGGCAAATCAATGCCAAAGAAATTTACCTAGATTGTGAGTTTGTTATTCAATAAATTCTAACATTGTAGAAAGGGACAGCATATCAGCCTATGTTTCTGACAATACTCACTTATGACAGAAAAAGAATCATTTCCCATTTGGAAAGTGTAGCTCTCGTATTTCTTTTTTCTATCATCTGTTTCATTCTTTGTTTCTTTTCATAGATACCAAAAAGGACATGACAGTATTTATGCAAAACTTAGATAAGCATAACCTCTTTCTCACTCTTTCATGTGTGTGTATGTGCTCTCTCTCTCTCTCTCACACACACACACACACACACACACACATCTCTTCATATAAATTTTAAGATGCCCATGGCATCCTTAAATCTATTGTACTTCATATGCTATTCAGCAAAGATGACCGTACGTGCCATAAATGAACATTCTTGTCTATTTTCTACTGTCTATTTTGTTCCTGTCTAGTTCCTGGTACCAAGTACCAGGTATAATCACAACAGAAAAGAAGTGTTCAATGAAATATCATTCAAATAAGTGAATGGATTCTCACAATGTCAGTTGCTTTGTTACCTGTCCAGCTGCAATTGCAAGTCAACCAAAAATAACATATTCCTGGACAGTATTTCCCCCTGTGCCTGATCTTCACAAGGCTCACCATTTTTTCTATTGTGTTCATGCCCAACTCTGTTGTTTAGTAAGGTATATGTATGTCAGCACTGATGTAATGCTATAAGGAAATTATAAAAGAAATATAACAGCAATGATAAGTAACCTAGACATTTAAGGGAAGTTACTTTCAACATACAATATGGCAATGCTTTTAAAGAAGAAATTAAGAAGGAAACAATTGTAAGTTGTGACTTGATTATAAATATCTATTCACATGTTTTCTAATGACTACTGTGTTTAAGACATAACTCAAATCCAAATTTGACGTTCTTTCAAAAAATAATCTCATCTCTACAATAAACTTACTTTTTGTGTGGTTTCCATATCCACACAGAATTTTTTACATACTGTTACCAACTACATATCCATACCAAAGAGTGGACATTAGTGAGGGGTTGTAATATAGAGAAGCTATAGCTACGTTTACTAAGTAAGACATTTATTGATGTTTGGAATACAAAGATAGTCGATTTTGAAGCAAGATACTTATCTAAAAAAACATTTAGTGCATAGGAAGAAGTAAAATATCTGTTTTGTATAGGTATTTAGAAATTCCACAAAATGGGACTCTGGAATTAGTAAACATTTTTCATGATGACTCTGTTAATTATACAAAGCTTTAAACATGTGAAGAATCCTTTATGAAGACAACTTCCAAGATCGTATGAGGATTTGACTATTCCTTTTGTGTTGTGCTACAAAGACAACTAACTATAAGGTTTTCTAATTCCTTTCTTCCCTTTGTCACTAGGCCTCCCATACTATAATTTCTGCTACTTCAGCTCCTATTCTGTTATTCAGACCATGTCTCCTTTCTTCCCACCTTAGTCCATTATTATGACTTTTTTAAAGCACAGAATCCATCATGTTACTACACTATCCAAAATGGAATTACCTCTAATTTTCTTACTGTGGTATTTGAGGCCCTTCATGATTTGTCTACAGTCTGTCCTCTGTGTCTCCTGCTTTCTACAGTCCCCTCCAACTGCAGTCTGGAGCTATGCTAGATATCTAACCATAACTAGAACACATAACGCCCTTGTATAGGTGTTTGCTTTTCAACCTGTTGTTCGCTTATTCTACTCTTAAGGGCAATACAATTTTACTCACTTTCTAGGTCTAGATGTAGTATGCCTTTCATTAGGTCTTTCTTCCCAGAGGGGGAAAGTAGAATCTGCTTCTTTTCTAAATTCACTCTGTATATCTATTTTCTAATAACATTTAGAACTCAGCATTACCATTCATTTTATGCATGACTTTATACACCATTCCGTTGTGAACTCCTTAAGGATTACAGACAGAATTTTGCATAGTACTTAATATATGTTTGTTATATGAATGAATGAATGAGTTAATGAGTTAATTATTTCTCTTGCTATGGATATTTGTCAGTGTTCAAAACAGTCCTGTTACATTTGAGAATCTCTTTATTTCTTCATAGTATAATGAGGTGAAAGTTTAGAAGCAGCCTAGGAAAAGGAAATATAATACACAGGAAAGTATTTTCAAATACGTATTGTGGGCATTAGCTTAAACCTTTTAAAGATAGATGTTACACTCCAGAAAACATTATAAATGAGAATGTTGAAAAATAGCTACAAAAGAGCTAGGAAAAAATATTCTTTATTCCTAGGGACAATTAAGTGATAAAACATATTTTAATCGCCTTCTTTCCACATATTCTTGTTAGGATTTACCATATTGCAAAAAAGAAACATCAGATTCTTTAACCCAAAATCTGGCCTCCTGTAAGAACATGAAAAAAGTGTATTTTGTATTTTTTTTATTTTTTCCTAGATTCTTTTGTGATTTATGTGTGATGACATTTTATACCATCCTTTGAGATGTGCTTCCCTACTACTGTATTATAACTTTCATGTAGTTATTACCCATCTGACATGCAAAAACTCTCAAACCCTTGTTGTAGTTTTAAATTTTTCTATTAACAATACTGAAATTGTCTTCATTTAAACATTCATTCACTTGCTTGTTTTAGTTAACTTGTAGAGTCATACATTTTTAACTCACATCTAGTCTGATGAATGACTTTGTTCAGTGTAGATGACAAATTCATAAAGACTGATACCATTACTTGTTACAGAAAAAAAGTTTTTATTGTTAAGTGTTTAGTGTTTGTAGGGATGACAAAAAGCAAATTAAAGAGTTCCTGGTTTGTCTACTTTAAGAATGAAGCCGGATTGCCCGGGACTGTGCTCATGCCTGTAATCTTAGTAACTTAGGAGGCTGAGATTTGAGTTTGCAGTTTGAAACAAGCCCAGGTAGGAGAGACCATGAGACTCTAATCTCCAATAAGCTATTCAAAAAAAGCTGCATGTGGGTCAAGTGGTAGAGTGCCAGCCTTGAGCAAAAACAAAAGCTCAGGGACAGTGCTTAGGCCCTGAGTTCAAGCCACAGGACAGGCAAGAGAAAGAGAAAAGGACAGGGGGAAAGAGAGAGAGAGAGAAAGACAGGGAGAGACAGAGAGAGAGAGAGAGAGAGAGAGAGAGAGAATATTAAGCTTGAGTCTTATTTACTTAATTACCAAATTAGGTTCAAAAGTTTATTTCCATAATCAGTATATCATTTGATTGTTTATAATAATCCTTAATTGAATTCAGTAACAGCATTACTAGGAAAAGCCAGAAAAAAACAAATATTGTTCAAAGTGATAAGCTACCTCTCTAATGTGATTCAGCAACTTGTAGCTGTTGCACATCAAAGATTTCTCTATCTGTAGCAATCTCTCCAGTCCCTGTGATGAATAAGGAAAACTTCTGGGGCTTTTCCACGCTTGAGGAAGCAAAGTAGGCAGCCCTTTGCACTTCTTGGCACTACGGAGATTGTCAAGTTAAGAAATCAATAGGTAATATGCCGAGTGCTTTTAATTTATACATATACATGTGTGTGTGTGTGTGTGTGTGTGTGTGTGTAAAATAAGTCCAACATACAGTCTGAAGTTCTTCCATCACCACAGTCCTTACACAACCCTTCAATGCCTGATGTGTTTTTAGGTCTGAAAGAAAAAATATAACAGTCAAAGGTAGTTCTGTCACTACAACCTATTCATTTTCATTTTAAGATGCACATTTTATTGGTCAGATATAAGCAGATGACTGTTACGTGATCCAGGGTGTCTGGAGCCAGGATTCAAAGGCAGTTTTGAGGTTTACCTGTGAGCTCCCTCCATGTACCTGTGAAATGTATGATAGTAATCTCTACATGAGCGAGGGTGAGTTTGGGCTTATGCAAAGTTGTCATGATTTGCCCTTTTTCATTTATTATTTAAGGAGTTTTGCTGTGAACAACTATGAAAGCTTATCCTGGTGCCATTTAATACAAATTCTCAAAGTCGTTTTTGAAACAATTTTATTTATGATTATGCAACAGAATATAATGGAAATATCTTAATCCTATGGATCAGATTTCATCATTTCCACCCCTGCTCTAACCTCTTGTGTCAACTTGACTAGATTCCCTTCTTTGCCAAAGGCTTCTGTTTTCATGGTCTTAAATGCCAGAAACTTGGCATAATTCTGATGAGTGAAATCTATAACTTATTCTTGTGATCACAGATTAGCTGACAGAAGAGAAGAATTCTTTAAAGTTGATGATATTAGATGAAATATACTCAATTAATACCAAGCAATTTTTCACTTACCCTGTAAACATTCAAATAGTTCTTTTCAATTTGCAAATGCATCAGACTGCCCTTGCCAGTGATATACTATGAAATAACAGGCTATGCACAGAATATAGACCGGGCATCCACTGCCTCTCCCCAACTGCCGCTGGATTTTTTTAAAATTAATTCTTCTTAAACACACACATTTATTCTCAATTCCTTTTAAAACTGTACTAACTCTAAGTTTAAAATGCTTTAAAAGCAAATAATGCATACTTTAGGACTTCATATGAAAGGGCAAAAGAATAATGTACAAGGAGTCATAAAAATGAGAAATTACAAAATATTCATAAAATAGTGATCCTACTAGGCATAGATCAATCTTAGGCAAAAACAACCTGTGACAAGTTAATTGAGTCATAGGTGTAATAGACCTAGGATGGGATATATAACTTGGGAGGCTTGGTACAAAATGATAATGAAGGCTCTCTTAGTCAAATGTGATTCATAATCATGTTCTGTGTGTGTATAATGTCTGCACTTGTGAGGCAGAAGCAAGAGGATCATGAGTTTCAGTCCAGCCTTGCCTACAGAGTGAGACCCTGTCTCAATAACAACTGTGATTCATAATTTCAATAAGCATTAGCAAAGCAGAACATTCAGCCAAGTACGGGACACTTCTCAGTTTGAGTCTTTGTACAGCTGCACAGGTTGAGTACTTATGAGTCAGTCTCCAATGTATCTAATATCTGAGTGGCCTGTGTGAATCATGGGTAAATCTGAACTTCCTTTCTAGGTCGCTTCAGGTTACTCTTCATTTACAAAAGAAAAAAGAAAAAAAAACTTCAAGGTTTTCTTCCTTTAGACTCCAGGAAAAAAAAAAAAACAGTCCCATTTTTTAAAACCCATGTTTCCTTATTTTTTTTTCTTGAAGATGTTGAATACTATTATATTAAGAGTATGCTGATCATAAAATATGAATGTGTTATGATACATTAACTTGCCTTATCAGAGTTGAACTAACCCTAGGGTTGAACTTAGCCTAGGGTTGAGCTTAGGAGGATAGTCTCACAGCTTCTTCTCCCCCTACTGCTAAATCACCATAGCACGTTCACAAATGCTCGGTGCACTTTAGCTTCCTCATCACTCATTGCTTCTGTCTTTCCAATGAGACCCCACAATGGATATAGCATGAGTTGAAACTCAGAACTATCCTCAAAGGACATCTTTCCCACTTGTAAATTTGCCCAACAAACATTTTAGTTTTCAAATATTAACTCATTGAGCGATATAATCACCTTCTAAGGTAAAGATGACCATTGTCACTAGTTTCGAAAGACAGCAAGTGAGGTCCCAGGAAGTTGAGTGAGCTACTCAAGGTCATACAGCTGGTGCAAGGCAGAGATGGGTTTGGAATCTTAGCATGTTGCGTCTTGCTGAACTAGGTAGCCATTCTCCACTCACTGTGTCACTAGGGTCCATATAAAAATTCACTAAATCTAAATTTCCTTACTGAAACACAGATACAAAAAACTATAAATATTAACCTGTTAATTCCCCAACCCTTTCCTCAATCTGAGGCTCTTTTGATGTTCGACTGGCTCCAAGAAGAGTTCTCAGATAATGAGAATCATTGTTCTTTTCAGTTACTAACCTCCCATACCTTTTTAACCTAATTGGTCATAAATTCCCTGAGGACAGACACCATGTCCTGATTCAAATGTTATCTTGTTGTTTTACTTTAAACAGGAGAACCTTGAATCAGATTTAGTGGTTAGCGAGTTTTCCATTTCTCCAGCACTGTGGCCCACTGCTAGGCACATACTTAGCCTTTAGGTACACTTGTGGATTTGATTCAGATGTGCCCAGAATCTGCTTGAGTGTTCCACACACAGTGAGCACTGCACAAATAATGATATTTTATATACAATCTGTTACTGTATCCCAGAAATTATTCCTACGCTTTGCTGAATGACTTCCCACAAATGTAATGTTTAAGAGACCAGGATGATAGAAAGAAAATCCTTCGGCTTTTTCAAGCTCAGTATTGGAGCATTTGAACTTCTAGCTCAATTGTTCAATTAATATGTAACAGCACAAGCATGAGGTTGGTTAAAAATAATGCCTTGTTAATGTTGAGGATGATTCAAAATTTTAATATATTAAGGCATATTACAATTTTCCCTAATAATGAACTTGTTTTTACTCTCAGAGAAGGAAAAGATCTTAGCCAATTTCACAGAACAGAAGCATGGAGGTTTCCTTTGCCCTCCTGGTGAATAGCCCTCTGCCTTTAGATCCTCCTTAGTGAGTGAATAAGAAAGAATCTGCAGGATTTCAGGACAAAGCAAGATAGACTTCAAAGACTTGCATCGTCAAAATATTTGTCTTCTGGCCTGCAGTCACAGCTTGGCTAAGGGTTGTCCTGGAGTGGTGAGGGGAAAATTGGTACAACCTCTTGTTCCTTGGCTTTCTGCCATAAATCCCTTGATTTCTTCTCAAGACTTTTACCTTATCTGTTTTCAAATATCAATTCTTGGATATTTTTATTTTGTTCAAGAAAGAAACTCAGAAAATTTGATTGAAAATCATCCACACAAGTCGACCTTCCCCCAACTTTATTCTTTAAGAGTAAAATAAGCCAGGTGCTGATGGCTCATGCATACAATCCTAGCTACTCACGAGGCTGAGATATGAGGATCTCGGTTCAAAGCCAACCCAGTTAAGAAAGTCTGTGAGATTCTTATCTCCAATAAACCACCAGAAAACTGGAAGTGGCATTGTGGCTCAAGTGGTAGAGCACTCTCCTTGAGCTGAAGAGCTTGGGGACAGTGCCCAGGCCAAGAGTTCAAGACCCATGACCAACAAAACAAAAATGTAGAATAATACCTTAGTTTTATTAGTCTTAAAAATGTCATTGCATATACAACAAAAGTAAGGAAAGTAAGGGAAGGAGTGTGCAAACGGGGGAGGAACTTTAAGGGTGCTGACATTGATCAAGATGCATTGCATTCATAAACTGATTCGTTAAATAGCCTTTCTTTTGTACCACTAAAAGATAAATTAAAAATTACTCTTTTTTATTGTATTTGAGCAATTATTATAGAACTGAAGAACTTTCTTTTTTTCCAGTCCTGGGGCTTAAACTCAGGGCCTAGGTATTGTCCCTGAGGGTCTTTTGCTCAACTAGCACTCTACTACTTGAGCCACAGCACCATTTCCAGCTTTTTATGTGATACTGAGGAATTGAACCCAGGGCTTCATGTATGCTAGGCAAGGTACCACTAAGCCACATTCCCAGCCTGAACTGAACAACTTTGTATGAACTCATATTAACCAAAATTTGAAGTACTACAGATTCTGTCAACAAGCTACTCCTCTAACATATTTTGTTCCAAACAATTTGGTTTCAAGTTGAATATTTGAAATGTAATCCTTCCATTAGTCTTTAGAATCCCAATGGCATCCATTTAAATTTATGTTTTAATATGGTGGTTTGGAGAAGGATAATCTTTATTTTCTTAAGAAGGAAACAGTACTTTTTTTTTCATTTTTAGTGCTTCTAGATAAGACCCTTAGGAACCTCTAGAAAGAGGAGAAACTTTTTGAAAAATACTTGTCCTACTTTTTTCTCTCGCCAAAGAACACACCACTTCAATACTGTGAGATTAACAGCTATATTTCTTTGTTTCCTTTTAAAACTGATTTGTCCAGAGAGAGACACATTGGTCCAGAACTAAAAACTATGGCTAAATTTATGATGGAGTAGAGGCCAAATACCACTTGTCAGCTAAGAGCTTTGTTCACTGGAATGAATCATTGAGTTTCTGAAGCTCAACTGATTTGTGCACAGGTCCATAAGTTTCCCTGATCATAAGAAACTTGGCACAATTGACTAAACGAGAAGGGTGTTGAACAACTAATTGCAGAAAATGCTGTTTTCTCTAAAATGTGATAGTGTGGTATTCTTAGACTCATGTTTAGTATACTTAGGCATCACAGAGAATAAAGTCATTCATCAATGAAAAAAACAACTCCCTCAAAACTAGATAAATTAAAAACTCTTTCTATTCTTCCACCCCAAGCAAGCAGTAGGATGCCATGACTTATAAAGAAATTAGAAAAATGATTTTAACTTTTTAAAGATAAACTTAGGAAGAGATATTCAGTAAGATAAATGGTGTATTTGAAATGTATAGAGAGAAGATCAGATTAGAGCTCTGTCTAAACTGGACAACTGAATTGAGAAGACTATAAGGAATTTTCAGGAATCACTATTTTTTAAATGTTTGTCTCTCCTTCATGTACAGCAGCCTTTCCTAATGTGGCCTGCAATCATAGGTACCAAAATGGGAGGTATCCACTGAGGTCATCCACTTAAACACTGCTCCCAAATAGTGAAGCTCAAAGAAAGCTATGACTTGTCCTCAAAACTTTCCAGCCACCCTAATATTAGAACCTCAAATCCCAAACAAACAAGAAAACAGCACCTGCAGGTTCTTATTTTGAAAAAATACAAATTTATGAGAAACCCTTGTTCCGCGAGAAGTGTGATTTAATATTGTCTTGAACCCTAAGAATTTCTTTCCTATGTGGAAGTCTTGAGAATGAAACCCATCAAATGCACATAGGAGGAACTAAACAAGTTCTGGAAGAACTCATCATTCAAGCTGTGAGTGAATTGTCTCTCTACTCAGAGTCTCCCAATTCCAAAAGCCACTAACAAGGCAACCTCACAACTTAGCAGTAAAATTATTAACTCTAGAACATGATCACTGGGTTCAGTATTATTGAAAATTGGGGATGCCTGAATGTAATATTTGCACCTTGGCTCTATGTTTCATAATTATTCTGTTATGCTCACATGATATATCTTTGTGTGGATATATGTGTGCATTTCTTACAACATGTGAAAGTGTTAATACCAAATATTTAACATTTCCTAGAATACCTAATTCTTGGTAATCATACTATATACTTATATCCTCCAGTTTCTAATCCTTTCTTCAGTATTCATAGCAAAGGCAAAGTCTCTATTATTCATTCATTAATTAAAAATATTTTTGGAGAGTTATGCTCCAAATCATTATCTGGGGTTAATAACATGAAAGTGAAGAAGGCTTAACAAGTGAGAGATATGGTCAAGGATGACCCAAAGTCGAGCCCAATATAAACCAATCCTGTCTCCCTGGCAGTCATTTTGTGAGCTGGAAGGTACTTTAGATCGAATGTTTTAGCCAACATTCTGTCAAGAGAAAAATATCCAAAGATGCCAGGTAGCAGTTTGATAGCTAGCTAGTTTAAACATTACATTTTATAGTAAAATTGATAGCAAACATACAAAAATTGAAATAAATAAAATAATGTGTACTTACTACTTACCAAGGACTTGCCCAGAGAAACATGAATCAGGTGTGCTTTCAGCCCACAAATAATCACAGAAGTGTTGATAAACATTTGTGTATAACATTTGTTTAGAATGAGATGCTGTAAATGTCTTTCCTTTTCATTTTAAGCAACATCTTAAAATGTCTCGTGTCTGAGCACTAACACACTTCAAAATTCAGTTATTCCAATTGTTTTAGCTATATATTTTTATATTTATATATTTTATATATATTCACAAGCTCAAGAGATGGATAACATAGATGCAATTATTAATATACGTACTGTAATAAATAACTCTTAAAACAGATAGCCTGTTTTAAGTTCTCATGTCCACCATAGGAATCACAAATCCTTTGTTATATTTTGCATTTTGAGTATACATTTGTGAATGGAGTATACCTAGATGATTTATTCTGATGTTTTAACCTAACGCTCATAGCCAAATAAATCACATTACCATGCTATCATCATAAAAACTAAATCTCTCTTCTTATTTAACCCTAATATTTAGGAAAGCAATGATAACATGTCTGTCACCAATTTTATGGTTTATGTTTTTTTTATTTATGTGTCAATCTGTCCTTTACTTTGCAAAATATGAATGTATTGCATCATTTATGGAATAAGGCTAAGTTTTATAAGCAAAAATAATTGGTCTTGTTTGTAGATGTGTGTGTGAATGGGAGGATTGTAGACTTTCTTCAATTCCTAGAGAAATCTCTCTATACAAATTACCTTTGTATTATAGCTTACCTTTAATTTTTGAGTGTAATACTAACATATATTCATAAATATAAGTATTAATATAGTTTTGAAATTTCATTTACTCTAAATATGTAAACAATAACAAGTAAAGAATAAAAACCTATATCGAAAGCATTTGAGCAATATATATCAAGGCAAAGAGGACAAATTATATAGCATTTTGTTATTAACAATCTAAAAAATGCCTCTAACTGATTCAAATGTTCATTTTTAGTGAATATTTATTTATTAACTGAAAGCTAACTACAGCATAAAGTAACTGTGTAAACAGTTTATCCAGTAAGATACAGTATCATTTGATCACATTTCCCATATTTCATTTTGCCTATTAACAGCCCAAAATATGACATTTATTTTCTTAAACAATGTCACTATTTGGCACAGAAGTCTATTTACACAAGAACTTATTTCATTTGCCATTTATTCCAGTAATGACAATTATTTGCAACTAAATCTAACAGCATTTGTACAAGTACTTTCAAGCTAAAATACTGCTAAAAAAATCCCAATACACATGCAATTCAGTATGTTTACATAATAACAAATATTTCTTCTAAATCCTGTGACTCTAAGCACTTTATAGGATGTGAATACAGGAGTCACTCTACCCTCTAATGAAACATGATCCTATCTGGGAAGGGAGGTACTGCTCAGCAACAGAGTCTTATGTTCAATTGAGTTGAAGTGAGTTGATTACTTGGACTGTTCAAGAAATGTTACAATGCCATCATAGAATCGCTGGATGGCTTAATTCACAGAAAAACAACAACAACAACAACAACTGCAGCAGCCTTTCAAGTATAAGCCCTTAGCAACCAAGGAACTGGTAGCACCAGCAGCACTGGCAAAACACTTACTCACATGGGCTCTATTTTAAGCAAAGGCAATATTGAAAATCCAAACATAGAAAACTTAAGAGTGGTTATTTGTATTAGAAAAGGTTTTGCTCCTTTTTATAAAGGGATTCACCAGTTTCCTCTAAATGGCAATTCCCTTAATGCATTTAAAATAGAATTTGATTTACAAAACTGCAACTTACACGTGACATTTTGTACAACCATTGTGAGAAAAAAGTACACCTATATACAGTACTTAATATTCTTCTCACAATTGTCATATAATTCTATTGGTAAAATACATGTAAGCCAAAAGATTATCTTTTAAGCCACTGAAATCAAAAGTAAAAAGTCTCTGAAACATAAATATTCCATAAAAATTTAAAGTTTATGATTTTATATTTACAAACTCAGTAGTCAACTCTGAAGGAGATCTTTAGATGCACAAGTACATAGCTAACTTCAGGCCATAATATTGAACCCAAATCTGTAGTAAATTTTTTTTTTGTTTCAATGTTCCTTTTTGTCCTTTCTAGCCGGGCAAGTCCAAAGAGATGTTAATAATGGTTCCTTTGTAGTTAGTCTGTTTGTGATAGATCAGTTTTAAACGTTACTGCCCAGAACTAGCTTTAAAAATGCAACCTCCTGCATTGCATGAACATTGCCGCTGGGCGATTTTCATTCAGGAAAAGTTTTTCTTTATTTTTAGTAACCTTGTTGCCAGGCTGGCAAGGGGAAGAGGGTCGTCCTGTGGGAGTAGGATTGGGGGTAGAAGATATCCTGTCTACAGTACATATTTCTGTACCCCATAAGCATACAACAGAACCTAGTGCCTAAGAAGAAAGCTCTCAGGAACTATTGAATCAGTGAATGGAAAAATCAAATTAATCAGGAGAATTATTGGAAGGCTTTCTTCACTCTAACATTGAATCCAGTATGTTTCTGGAATGTGTAAAATCGAAGTGAATTTTCAAGGTCTGAAAAATGACAGAACTTCTTTTTTCTTCATTATATTCTTTTTTAAAATACATAAAATGTTTAGCCCTTGATGACATAGAATCATATAGAAAAATTAAGTCACCTTAGAGGACAGAGGATCAAGAAGAGGAAATTGAAGTGTGATTTCCTTACTCACCGAATGCTGGAGAAACAAGGCACACAATTTGACCAAAGTCCACAACCAAATTAGACATGGTAGTGGTATTCAGTCTGAGAAGTGGTAATTTTTACTATCTCCCTACTAATTTAGCCACTGGTATGCTCAGAAACAGTGGAAGCAACTATTAAATTAAGAGCTAGAATTGAAAGGATTACCACTTGACGCAGAGCAGGCCAGACTTCCAGACCTGTTCCAGGCAGGGCCCTGGGAACAGCATTCTTTTGGCTGGAACCATTTCATTTTGCTCACACTCATCAAAATGCAGCTGGAAGGAGTTAAAATAAAATTCCTGAAATAAAGTGTTTCTGATAGGAGTTGATCAGATAAAGGAGGACATCTAATAGTTAGTGAGGATGCTAATACATTAATAAAAATTTTGATGTTTTTAGGATTGGATTCAAAAATGAAACATCAAAACCCAAGGTTCATCCATGCTTTTAAATGAAATAGTCTGGGCTACATTTGAAGAATTTCATCTTAAAACATAATGCAAATAGAGAAGCATGAATATATATATATATATATATATATGTAATTATTGGGCAAAAATGTATGAATTTATAAATTTGAGTTTTTTCCAGGAGGCCTTTTGAAAATTATAGAAGTGAAGTTTAAGATATAATTCATTAAGATCAATAAATTAATTTTTGTTTGGACAGTGGAATTTTATAGGAGTGACTTTACTCTTAGGAGAAAAAGAACAGTGAAGTAGAATCACTACATTGATGGCTCTAATCATATAATTTAAGTCTAAAAGCCATCTTAATAGATATGTGCTAATTTTCTTTCATAATAACTTCCCAAATACCTACCTCTGTATTTATCACTGTTTTCATCGCCTGTATTTATTATTCACTATGCCAAAAGAGACCAACAAGTGCAGAATTTTTTAAACTGTTTTGTATATATAAACATGTCTCTCAAAGATGAGGTTGTTTCTAGGAACTGTCTCCAAGGTCATTCAGGTCAATATTCTAACTTCTCTTCTGCAAAATGTAGAATTTCTGTATATTGACTTCCTGGTAGATCACCCCAGTCCACTATTTTTTATTTTGATCTAATATGTTTAAATAAGAACTGTGATCACTAATCAAAGAATGAACATGCTAGTTCACCATACAGCTATTCAGAGACTAGATTGTTAAAGGCATTTTTCCCTGAATTCCATTTACAAATATAGGTACACAATTTTCTACTTGGTTTTAAAAAAATGTATTTGGCACCAGTGCTTATTAATCCAAATAATCTGGATTTAAGTATTTTCCAATTGAAAACCTGTCAAATGAATTGCTAAAAGTGGCAGACAATATACTATTAGTCATTTTAAAGCTGTAAAAGTAACTTATCAGGATCCACTTCAATCTCCACATGATAATAAAGGATTATTATGTGAAGTAACCTATTTATGAAAAGGAAACAGTGTGCTTCTTTCAGACGCCATCACTTGCTTTAATAAGGAATTGAAAAGCTGGACTACTTTATATGCAGATCACCCTCCCAGTTGCATAAGGATTTACAATAGACAAAACAAAACTATTTTTTGTTGTAAAGAAGGGCTGTTTGTTTAAATCACACGATAATGTTTGCAACTAAAAATTATTTACAGGCAATAAGGCTTCATAAATGTTATGTAGACTTGATTAATTAAAATCCTTTTAATGCTAAGACCAAAATGAAAGATTTGCTCAAGCAGACTAGGACATTTTCAAGTACAACATGCCTAGAGAAGGCAGAAGGAAATTATGCTTACTGTCTTAGTTTGGGAACTATTGAAGAATTTGGAGATGCAAATAGTATATATGATTCCATAGCACCCCATTAAATGCTTGAATTAAATGCAAGGAAAATGTTGCTTTGTCAGAAAATGTGAAAATTGAGAATTCTGAGTCTAAGTGTTACCCTAAATGAAATACAGCGTTACGTATACATTTTTACCTCTGCTGCCTTGAATTTACAGAGAACTTATTTGGGAAGTTTAAAATCTCACCTTTGAAGTCTTTCTTCAAGGTATGCAATGGCTCTTATGTCTTGGTTAAATGAGGTGTGTGGCGGCCTCTACTGGTGTGTGTGTTTATAGAAAATGTTTCCATAGGCAGAAAAAATATTAATTTCAATTAAAAAGTTAGAAATACAGACTCTTTCATTTAAATATATAAAAATATCTAATTTAATGCAGAAAAAATATATTACAAGTTGTATAATGCACTCTTAATTAGGAAAATAATCTAAAACACTGACCATGTTAGTGTAAAATGATGATGTACTGAAGGGCATTAATTGTTCAATTCACTCTGATATTGGGTTAAATATATTTTATTAATGAATTACTAAGCCCAACTGAGATGACTTATTACCTCTAGTCCACTGTTAAATCCCCTTGCTTGACTTAAATAAAAATCACTTAAACCCAGAGGAAAAGAAACGTTTTACAGTTAAGTTTATAAAGTCCTAAAACTAGAATCATTGGATGACAAGCTGGCTTCTATAACCCAAGCAAACTGTATGTTGACTTAATATAGCTGACATATGAATCTATTTTACAGTGTTTTCAATTTTAAAAATACAACACATTAAAATACGTTCAATTTATCAAAGCTAAAAGCAACATTTAAGTAATGTACTTAAAGTGCAAAGGCACTTTAACACAAAGAAGTGATGTCCAGTGGCTATAGATGGTACTGAAGATGGAAATACCACATATCACTATTTACAAAACAAATTGTAGACTCAAAAGATCTTTGGAGATCTTCGACAAAATACACTACTATTTGCATTTGGAAAGTCTGCCTATTCTTCCTTCATTCACTGTTATCTCTTTTCACTCCCACATTGGAAAAAAGAAGAAGAAGAAAACAGAAACAGATCCATAAACAAAATATGTGAAAAAATGCATTTCAGAAACATTCTTGTCACTGATGGTTCCTAAGAAGAGAAGTGAGGGTGGGAGAGAGCTAGAGAAATAATTTAAAGGAAACCTTGCAAAAGCAGAATCACTGTTTTCACCCTATCTCCCAAACATGTTCCAAGTCCCCGGTCAGCACTGGGAAAGGGAGAACACAAACACGAAAGCAAATGCAATGCTTCCAGCGGTTTGGAGGGGCATCTTTGGATGCCATAGGGTTGTGAATGATTTCCCTTCACAGCTGACTGATTGCAGTTTGTTTTTCCAGAACTTCGAGGTAGTCTGGTTCTGATTGCGGCTTAGCTTGCAGTAAAGGGTGGTCTGGCTTTGACTGCCCCACAAAGCATTTCCTGGGAGTTCCATATAAAACGGTTTTATTGATTCTGTCTTGGTTTTGGCGTCGAGATTCATATGAAGGGGCGAACTGCCTTTTAGGTAAGGTACAAAAGTTATAGTGGACTAGGCCTGCACTGGGGAGTTCTTTGACTCGCTCAGCAATATTTTGATAGAGCAGCTCCGGCTCTCGTGGTGTGGCCTGCTTATCTAGCAACTCAGTGGCACTTATTGTGTAAGCGAGTGTGGCTGGCTCTTCTTTTTTCTCCTCCAGGTTGCCATAGCTGAAGTCTTGCAGGTTCCTATAATAGGCTACGGGGTCTCCTTCCTTCTGCATGTATATGGGGTTTTGGCACATCTGACCCACAGGTGGGGGAATATAATTATAGACATGGCCATCGGTCTTATCATTAGTCTCAGTGTTGTAAGAGCCATATTGCAATTGGAAGGAGCTCACATCTAAGTTGTTGGCACTCCTGGGAACATTTGGCACTCCCTTTCGACGTTTCAGGACAAAGACAAATAGACCAGCCCCAAAACAGACAGATAGGATAAAAACGACAAGCAGACCTAAAATTAAGACAGAAAGTGGAACTTCAGTGTGTAGTTCTGGATAGGAACTAGGCGACACACTAAGTGATCTAGGTATGTCTGTGTTATGATTCATTGATAAAATGGTCCCGTCTGACAAATTGGGACTATCTGGACAAATAGCCTCCCTTCCCAGAAATTTCAGTATCTCCCCTGCATGCTTAGCGGGAGACTCACAAGTCACTTCATTGATGATGACAGGGGAATTGGCATGCTCTGTCCAGTCCTTCAGTCCCATGATGTCACAGGTGCAGTCCCATGGGTTCTCTTGAAGATCTATCTGGATGAAAGCCGGAAGTTGATCTAGAACCCCTTTCACAGGCAGGTGAGAAAAATGGTTGTTTCTGAGATTCAGCCTGGTGAGGGCTGTGCCCCCAAATATATTATCAGGTAAAGACCGCAGCAAGTTGTTATTCAGAAACAGAAGCTGTAAGTTAATCAAAGCATCAAAGGTCAGCGGCTTAATTTCCTTAATGACATTATACTCTAAGTAAAGATACTGCAAGCTCTGTAGTCCATCAAACATGGAAGGATACAACACCTCAAGGTAATTGCCATTCAGGTAAAGTCTGCGCAAACTGGTCAGGTTTGTAAAGGCACCTTCTTGAATGACTGCGATCCTGTTGTTCCCTAAATGCAACAGATCCAAAGAACTGTATTCTAAGAGGTCATTCTTATAGACAGTTTGAAGATAGTTCCCTGTTAAGTAGAGTTTCTTTGGACTGGTAGGTTTAGGCTGCAGGTCAGAAATATTTGTGAACTTCCTCTCTTGGCAATTGACGTTCAGCCCATTGTCTGAGCTCTGAGAGGTGCAGACACAGCTGCTGGGGCAGGTAAGGGGCACAGGGGACTTGGTTTGGTACACCATGATTGGTCCAAAACTCTGCCTGTCTTTCGACACAGTCACTCTAGGAGTTGGACGGTTTCTCATTTTGGGTGGCCGGCTGGCTTTTGGAGCCCTGGTTGGGTTGATAGCAGGATTCATTGTGGGTGACAGCCTTTGCACATGCGTGTCACTGTGGCCGCCCCTCTGACTGGAGTCACTGGCACTTTTTCTGGGACAGAGGTCTTGCCTGGTCAGCTGGGTTACATCTTTCCCATGCAGCCTGAAGGGAGTTTCACAGACGATCTCTCCCACAAAAACAGTAATAGTGTCCAGCCAAGCCTTGAGAGGAAGTAAGTCACAAGTGCAATTCCATGGATTTTCCTCCAGTTGGATCTCCATGATGCCTCCGATATGTTCAAGGACGCCCGCGAAAGGCATTACTTTCAACCTGTTTCCCCTTAGGTCTAAGTGGGTCAGCAGGACAAAGCGAAAGACATTGCTTGGCAGTGACAGCAGAAGGTTGTCATTCAGGATGAGCACTTTCAGCTTATTCAGCTTGCTGAACGCCCCTGCCTCGATGGCACTGATGTAATTGTAGTCGGCCTGGAGGTACTCCAGGCTCTCCAGGCCCAGGAATGTGTCCTCTCGTAACACCTCGAGCTTGTTGTTATTGAGGTGCAATCTCTTCAGGGTTTTGAGGCCACTGAATGCCCCGGTTCGGATTTCCTGCAGCCCATTGTTTCCTAGGTGGAGAGTCACGGCGTTGGAGTAGTTGACAAATTCGTTTGGGTACAGTCTGGTGAGGAGATTCCCATTGAGAAAAAGCTGATAGATTCGATACTGGGGTGGCTGGAGCAGGCTGACAGTTGTAAATCCTTTGTTTTCACAGTTAATATTCAGGACGTTTTCTTTCTCTTCGCACTGGCAGCGGATCTTGCAAATGTCTTTGGCAGTTTTGCGACTCTCCGTCTGTAAGATCCCGGCCACGGTTAACACACTGAGGAACCAGACGCCGCTCAGCATCTTTAGGCACCTTCGATGGCAGCTCAGGTACCTACAGGCAAAGCTTGAGTGGAGGACAGAGGGAGGGAGTGGGGATGCGGGGTGGAGGGGGGGCGTCGGGGGAGGGGAGAGACAAGGAAGCCCGATTAACAAGGCAAAAGCGCGGAGGCCAGTGGGAGGGAGGGAGAGAGGGAAGGAAAGGGGGAGCACGAGAGGGGTGGGCAGCGCACAGAATGAAATCATTGCATTTTCCCAAACCGGTTTCTTCTCTCCTCTCCCTACCCACTCGCGCTGGGCTACCTCCTCCACGCGGCCCGGAACACACACGCCTGGCACCTGATTTCCCAGCCTGTCTCAGCCAGCCTTGGTGTCATTAGTAATTGTCCCTACTAAATCCAAGCCGACCCCTCCTCCCCCGGGGGTCTTGAAGAGATTTCTGGAAGCTTGCAGAAGTCCCGGCTTTAGTCCCCCCCCTCTCCTCCATGATAACGCAAAATGGGGTGGGAGAAACAGGAAGCAGTTCCAAAGGGGTCCCGCGTGTGGAGTAGCGATGGGCTCTGAAGGCCACGTCGGAGTTGGGGGGCGGGGGGATACTCACACATCAGGAGAAGACAGGACTCCTCTCCTCTGCGGTCCACCAGTAGTTTAGCATCTTCGGAAAGAAAGGAAGAACAAGGGAATTAAATAACGTACAAAAGAAAAGAAAGAAAAAGACGCCACTTCAAGGGGCGGGGGTGAGGTGGGGGGGGTGCCCGGCTTTGGTTGATCTGACTGGAAGTGGGGGGGGGGGAGGTGCGCCAAGAAATGTCAAAATTCTCCAGGCGAGGAAGAGAGCAGAGGGAGTTTGGAGCCTAAGGAAGCCTCGCTGCCCGGATTAGGGGGTGCGATTGTGTAGAGGTTGGGGTGCCTGGCAGGATCGATCTGCCGGCGGCGTCCACCCGCTGAACCGGTGGCAGTGGCGGCGGCAGCAGTGTGTCTAGCAGTTTGAATTTGCTCGGCTTCGCAGGCTCCGCGGGACGGGGCTGGTGACGTCACGGGGGGTGGAGGCACGGGAAGGAGGGCGCGGGGGGAGGGGGAAGGGAGGGGGAGGGTGGGGCAGATGCTTCCCTTCCCTGAGAAAAGCTTCGCCAAGCTCAATTCCCAGCTGCGTCAGTGGCTTCCCAACTACTCCTCCTCCAACCTGGCTGGCAGCAGGGTAAAGCTCCGGCCGCACAAGGGTTTCTCCAGCGAGCGCCCCGCTCAGGTGCTGGACATCAGAACTCTTCCACCAAGCCCGAGCTAGTGGTAGCTATCACCAGTCCCACCCCCACCTACACACTGCATCAGGACAATGACCTGACCCTTCTACAAAGCTGTCAGGCAACATTTACCCACCAAGATTCTATGTGTGTGTGTGTGTGTGTGTGTGTGTGTGTGTGTGTGTGTGTGTGTATGTGTGTACACGTGCACTCCTGTTTGCTACAAGAATCAAAGGGGCCACACAGCTTCCTAGCTGAGGTTCTCTACAGGGTTAATGGGGCCCCAGTGTGACTGTGTAGGAGGACGCACAGTTCTCCCACAGGATTGCTACCATACATACTGAGCTGTTTCAGTTTGGAAAGAATATCTTTCTGACTGTTAACCTGACAAACAGATAAGACTGCACTTGGGAAGCTACCTCAATGTTAGCTTTTAAACCACAATACACAAAAATCAAAGCCTCCCCCTAACTTTGAGGTTTATATTTGGGCAGATAATGAGGTTTCAACGTGTGTTTTCTGCCTTAGAGCAAGGAGAAGACCAGTGGGTGTTACAAAGTACTGCCAGGCTGTTTTAGCTGGGAGTGGGAGCCCTCCTTAGGATGCTGAGGCCTCTTGGGCTGTAGGCTGTAGGGGCAACTGAAGCAGGTGGAGAGAGGACAGCAGTGCTGGAAGGGTGACTCCTCAGAAAGCAAGCACAAATCAAAGAAGTCATGGGCTGAGACCCAGCATTCCTACTTTCTCAGGTTTGTTTTCAGGTACTACCTTCTAGACCTTCTGTTTCCGTTTCCTAGTCCTCTGGAATTGACATTCAGTTTGGGCCCCTATGACCTTTCCACAGCATTACTGGTGGCCAGGTGTTGATTGTCTATTCATTATTCCTTTAATCTTTAAACACCTAACAGCCCCCTGGATCCAAGACTCCCTTAGTGTGGCATCTGTTTACTAAATGGAAGAGCCATGGGCTACCTCTAATGGGAAGGGGGAAATAACCACAATAAGTAAGGAAGGAATGACAGAGGGAGGAAAAGAATTGGTTTTATTATGCCTTTGCTCTGCAAAACACTTTGACTCATATTATTTGACTTTACCACCCCAGGCTGGCTGGAGAAGGGAGTCCACACAGGGTCACAATGACTACACAAGTGCACATTAGGGAATCACACATGGGAACACAGCCATTGGAGAATGGAAACTCTCCTGCAATCTCTCTCAGCCTTCCCTCATAAGCCCAGAACATCGGATTCTAGGCCTTATACTAGCTCCTTCTTCCCTTGAAACAGTTAGGGTACTTGTAGTTAAAAACTTTCACCAGAAGGCAACCTGTGGCTGCGACTACACTCTATGCATCTTCCCCCCCCCCCCCGATTTTCTCCCTTTCCTTCTCCTCCCTCCAAGAAAAGCTTTGTATGGGGCACCAGGAGTCCCCTTCACTTCTGTAAATCTTTCTTTTTTCCTCAGTAAGATTCTATCCTTCTCAAGCATCCAGGTTTGCTTTTTGGTTTCTGTTCTGTAGGACAGCTTTGAAATGGACAGTGGTGAGGGACAGATGCACAAATAGATGACCTCCTACTCTAGCGCAGGTTATCAATACCAGATTCAAGACAATGCAACATTCTGAGCACAATTAGGCTTCCTTTCATGTGAAATTTTTGCAAATTTCCAAATAATATTCAAAGTGCATTGTTACCAGAGAGGTATGATTTAGTTATTCAGTCGTTCATTGAAGGACCATTTGCTAATTAGGTTAATATTTTACTAAACTAGAAGCCAACATAGCCTTAGAAATGAGGTTTATAGGATAAATGAGGATATTTGGCAAGCAAAGAAAGCCTTGAGTTGCTGAAGTTCAAGAAACTATAATTAGAAACAAAACACAGAGATTCTGAATAGCAGGTTTTCAAAGAGCCGGTTAGTGCTTAATGTGAATTAGACAAATGTCTAGCTAAACTTCAGTAATGGCAGTCTTGTACATGAAGGCACTGTTTAATTTTAAGTGAAACATCCAATGTGAGTTTTCATTCTCAAATACTGGCTGTATTTGACAGCCAGTCTTGCTGGTGCTTAAAGACGCAGATAATATTGGGGAAAATGAAAGAGGAAGAGTGGGAGAGAGGAGAGAAAGAGAGATGAGAATTTGGAGCTGTTGAAAACGTTGGCATAAAGGAATTGCGTGGATAAGGGGGGGGAGGGTGGCGGTGGTGGGGGTGGTGGTGGTAGCAGATCTTCTTATGGGGATTCTTCCCCATCTCCTGCTTGTGTGTCGAACGACCTCAACTAGTTTCTAAAGCCTAGTGACTGGGATCAAATCACTCTGTAACCCGACGAATACTTTTAAGTAAGTTTCCTTGGGCCGCCAGTGTCACCGGAAGAAAAGCCGGCATTTCAAGAGGTGGAAAGGTTCAGGGTGAACTGAGAACCCAACTATGGCAGGGGCGGGAGCTAAAATAAGGAAAAAGCTCCCTTTCCCCCCTAGGGCGAGGGAGGTTTCATTGCGGACGCCGTGAGCCTCCCTCGCGTGTAACTGTATCGAGCTTGGAGCGGGTCGCCCGGGGTTCCACGGAAGGGCGGTGCGGGTGAAGGAGCATGCACCCCGGCCCTTCAAACTGTCACCATCGGGTTAGGAGGCTCGCAGGCCGGACAGGGCGGCATCACCATCTCCACGTCTTTCCCATAGTCCTGCCCAGCCCGAGCGAATCCCATTTTAGAAGGACTATTTTGGGGGAGATCAGGGGTCTCCGTGAGTCCCCGCATTGTCAGGAAATGGGCAACTGGACGCCAGCACAGTCCTTCGACCCCTTAGCCATAGGATACTGGGTGTCCGGCCACGCTGAGTGCTGTCGCCCTGGGACTTGGGCACGGCTGGCAGATGGAGGCGCGGGCGAGTCGCAGCTCGCGCGTGGGCCGCCCCCAGCCCGGAAAGCCCATCCCGACCACGCCCGCTTGGAAGGTCCGGAGAGGAGCAAACGTGAGCGTGGATGGATAGTTAAGGGGTGGCTGCCCTCCGTGGGGCGCGCTCAGCTTGCCGCGCCTGTGCCCCCTTCGAAGCGGGGGGAAAAATGCCCGCTGCTTGGCCCCGGCGTCCCCGAGTGTTCCCAACTTACCGAGAGAGCGTGGCGCGTGGATCGGCCCGCGGAGGCGCCCGCAGCATCTGCCACTCGGACCCGGGCAAGGGCACCACGGAGAGCACAGGCGGCGCCCCCAGGGCAAGCAGATTCCTACTGGAGGGCTTTGCCGCGGGGCAGCGATTGTGGCAGGAAGGGAGGGAGGGGGGAGTGGAGAGGGAGGAGGAGAGAAGAATGCGAGGGAAGGGAGGAAAAGGTGGGAGGGAAAGCGGGGGAGGGCAAAAGAGGGAGGGATGGCGGCCCCTCGCCCGCACTTACCAATCACCCCGCAGATCGAATGTGCCCCTAGAGCCCCAGGGTGGGGGAGGGAGCAGCCCACAAAGGAGCCGCGGCTCCATTTCCCTGCCCGGCGCGGCGGAGCGCGGCTTGCGCCTCGCGGCCCCTTTCGTCTGGAACTCTGCCCAGCGCTGGCAGCTTCCACCACGGGATGCAGCTCAGACGTGGCAAAGCAAACAAGGCGGATGGCACTCGGTCTGTACCAAATCCGAGGGGAAACAGAGCCCACCGAATGGAAGTTGGGCGCAAGTGAAAGAGCAGCTAGTAGTGGGAGTTGACCCCCCCTTGCCCTCAGGGGCCACAGCCTGCCTCCCCGAACTACTAAGCGCCCAATCACTGGAGTTCTCAGGCGACATTTAAAGCCCCCCTACAGCGATGGTAAACAAGCACTTTCCATTTAGGGCTGGGGAGACTTGGGCAAATGTGTTCACCAAGCAAATCCTTGGCACCCCAATCCCCTCTTCTGCTTGCGTTATTATTATTATTATTATTATTTTGTGCATCACAGCCATGCCTAGGTCGAGCCCAGCGTTCCTTCTGCAATCATCTTTTGCTTTCCCCTCTCTCCTGGTTTCTTGGTTTTTCTTCTTAGGAGTCCAGGTTGTGATTCTATTCAAGAAAAGCGCTCACTGACTCAACACAGTTCAGGGAGGTCCTGCAGGCTTTCCCTAAAAACATTGCCTTTTCCCTGAAGATCTTGCGTTTGTGTAGCCTCTCCTCCACTTTCCCAGAACCTTCAGCAGAAAGTTGGAATTTCATTCCTTTAAGCCAGGAATATGGAGTTCATGAGATAGAGTACCAAGATATCCTCCTCCCTCCATCCCGGAGGAAGGCTTTGCAGCCCACAATGAAAGTCTGAAAACCCCCAAAATGCTACACACTATCCAGAAGCACAAAAGCAGCAAGGAGACAGGTGCAAAATTAGAGCAAATATTAGTTTTCTTGCTGATGAATCTACATTAGAATTCGTCTCCTTTTCAAGGTTATTTCATATACATAAGAACCAGGTTCTCAGGGCACTGACTGCCATATCATTCCTGTTCTTTGCTTTGACAATCTTCTGTATCCCTTCCTCCCTTCTCTTTTTGGCTTTCTTTTCATCCTGGTTTTCTAAGGAGACTATGCTGAGCCTTTAAAAAGGAATACTGCTGATAATCTTATATTGTGAACATATGGAGTTTAATTTAGTAATAGTCCAAAGAATTGCCTAATTTTATCCACTGCCTTTAAAGAACATTATTTTTCCTCTTCATTCTTGAGAGTTCTTGAATCTCCCTGTTATTCAAATAAAGCCATTTGGAAGAGCATAGTTCTAACATATGCACATGGGCAGGCTATTTACAGCTACGTATTCAAAACCATTGTGCTGCATTTATAATATCCTTGCTTATATGCACCATTCAAAGTGCTGTTTGCTATACACTATAGTGTAGGTCTGGGCACATCATGTCGTTAACTGAAGGCAGTCAATGCTGTTACCTCTCTGTCACTCATTTCTGACTGTGTCATCTATTCTTGCAGTTATTTAATGGGTGCTATAAACAACTACATAACAAAGAGCTAAGGGACCGTTCAAATGCAGAAATGATGACTCTATCATCTCAAGAAAAGAGACAGTTTCCTAAGAAAAACGTTGATGTTTCTCCAGCCAAAGGGAACACACACACACACACACACACACACACACACACACACACACACACACACACACATACACACACACATACACACAGAGTGTATTACAAATTAGATGAAGACCATAATAACAATGATAAAACTTGATATTTTGTATGAATCCAGTAAGGCATCCAATAGATGGCATGCATCAATTTTAATTAGCCTTGTAAGCAAGTCTGACATGCTTACCAGCCTTCAGAGAACATTGAGCAGCATGTCTTTCCGCATGGGACCACAGTGATAGTAAGATAAAATTAAAAAGAGCAGTCTTTTCTTTTTGTCAGCATAAACATTTCAAGTAGGTGGGTAGGTTTTTTTTTGAAGGGTGCCCTGAGTGCATGCACACACACAAAAATTGATGAGCGATACAAAACTTTCTGTGAAAGCTGTTGCATAGATAATTATAGTAGAAGAGAGCTTGAAGGGTGTGAAAAATTTATACACACCAGTTTATTTGAAAGCTGCTTCATACTGACTTTTCTTGAAGCTCTTGTGTGAAGGGTAAGTTTACAAATGTAAGTGAATGATACAAATGCACATATGAATTTGTTTTTGTTAACCAATAAATACCACATTAGTAAATTTTACATAGAAGTATACTACATAACATGCCTGTAGTTTTGTAACTGTTGGTAAATTTCATCTCTGATGAATGAAAAAAGATGCATATATTGCTAAGAAGATGAAAATACTACCCAATTCTCTATAGTGCGTAGTGTACCTGAGAATGTTATTTTGTAACATTTTCCACACCTATCTATCTAGGGCCAGAATTCTTAAAACAAACAAAACAGAAAGTGAATGATTCAATAATTCCCAACAAATCAATAATTCTGAGGCTCCTTTTATTCAAAGAATATCCATTTGAATCAAACAGTTCAAAAAAGAGTTCCATAGGATAGATTCCTAAATAAAGAAAAGAAATGACACAAAGGGTACAGTGTCCTTTATACCAGTAATTATAGTTTACGGTTATTGTAGAATTGGTCCCTGATGCTATTGAAAGTGTAGATATTTTTAAATTCAATTCAATTATTTTGGTTTACTCTGGCAGGCATTTTGGTTTTGCTGGAATAGTGTGCAAAAATACTTAAAGCATTTTGGCCTTTAATCAAATACATTACATATCCAGCCCTTGTAGCCCAAAGACTTGGATTCAAATCTAATGCCTGCTATTTCTTCCTCATGGATCTACATCAGTCTCTGGGCCCCTTTTAGTTTCTTGATGTATAAAAATGACTACTAGTACCAACTCAAGAAAGACAGATATGCATAGAATTCTTATATATTGTGAGGTGATGCATATGTGTGTAGGGAAATCTTGAACTGATAGATTCCTAAACTTTCTGAAATAATTAAATGTCACAAAATGTAATCATGCTAATGAGAAAAAGATAGCATTTTTAGTTGGATAGTAGAATTAGGATGAGAAAAATTATGCCAGTTGGGGTTATATAATGTCAAACACTCAAAAGTCCAGTTAATTTGTAGAATGTAAACCTAAAACGATGATGCTGATAGTTTTGGTAATGGGAAAGTAATGCAAAATGGTGACTGTTTAGAAGAAGAAGGTGGAAGGGGAAGATAGATGATATTGAAGAGCAAAAGGCTATATAATAACACAACAGCATAGCCACACCAACCAAAAGCTGTTTGAAAAAGAGAAGAGTGAAGGAAGGAATGGGATTATGGTCAGGGAAGATTTTTTTAAAAGTGTACTGTGTGCATATATTGAAATATAAGAAACTCCATCATATTAGAAAGGTATGCAAATTCAAATGTAAAAGCAAAAGAAAACTATTCAAAACGTTCCCCTGCTTTTTACAATTAGTTGAATATACGTATGATACTTTGGACCACGGGATTAGTGTTTGTGGATGGGTGCTGACCTCTATGTTAGCAGCATCCCTGGTAGCATGCATGTGTGTGTGTGTGCCATATTTGTAAATGTATACCCATCTTACTATTTTTGGTGGAGTAGAAGGACAGAGCAAGAGCAAGACTGCATGTGGTCTAATTCCCTGCCATGTTATATACTATACTCTGAAACCTCTTTTGCTCTGAATAACATCACAGAGACAGATAATGCATATTGGTGCTGCTCTGTGGAGAGAAATTTATTTTAGAACACGACCATGGGCATAGTCATAGACTGAGACAAAAGTTTTGGGAAATAACATTACAGTATCATCATAGGCTTCACAACCCAGAAATACTCTATTGTCTTTGCTTTTTGAAATTGTTGGCTGTGGACTATTAAATTGTTTTCGAGAGCAGCTAGTACATTGTATCTCATAGTAGATTGTATCTCATTAGCACAGTAGATTAGGCAGGAAAAGAAGGACAATGGAGTAGAAAAGAGAAAAGGGACAAGATACAGGAAAAATAGAAATAAGAGAAAAAAGAAGTACATATAGTACAAAATTACAGAGAAAGTTATGGCACTGAGGCAATTATATCAAGTGCTGCCTAACAATTGCCCCTATTTCCTAAGAGCTCCAGATCCTTCTCATCTTTATTGGCTGAGTCTAGCAATTCATCCATAAGAAACATAATTAAGCTTAATGGACTTGGAAATAAATACACATGGCAAGAATCACAGATTGTACAGATAAGGATGAGGATAGCATCAGGAGGTATTTCATTTATTCTGACACATTCTATCCTATTAATCTCACCACTACTGGAAATTTTATTTTTGTTTGGAGTTACAATCTAATATGTTCAAGAAGAAACCAAATTTATTGGGCTTGACACTGCACTTTATTGGAGTGGTATAATGCAGTGGAGCCTCTGTACTAAGTTCTGTTGATTTTATTTATGTATTTATGTTTGCCCAGTATAAATATATGGTAAAGTGTGTGCTATGGTGGAGAGTTTAGTGCTGACTCTGCTGGAACATTCAAAATGTCTGTATGCAAGCTGCCCAGTTCTAAAGAGTTACAGCCAGAAGTGCAGCCTCTAAGGATTTGCATTAAGTATCTGTGAGTTTTTAAAATGTCATTTGTGAAGAGGACCAGACTACTAATATTAAAAAATGGCCATGTTGACACATGGAAGATCTACCCTGAAGTTTCAATTTGTCCAAAATGAAGCAGGATTTAGCAGTTGTAAGCTAAAAAATGAACTGAATGAGATCGCGAAGGTAAATAAAAATCATTTCCAAGTGATAGCAGGTTGATTTGCAATGAGAGGAGAATAGGTTTTCTTTCATCCTGGATCCTGATACCTTATTATTCAGATGCGACACTATTTTTTTAACTTCCTTCCATTTTTCATCTCCCAAGCAATTTCTATGTGACATTAAAGTGATACCAGGTATAGAAACCCTCTTCACCGTAGTATTACAGTTAGAGTCACCTTTACGTAAAAACAAAACCAAACAAAAATGGAAGCATAATCTGAGGGGATAGGTGGTACTGGGAGAGGTGAGGGGAAATGATGAAAGGGGTAACTTTGATCAATAGGCAATGAAACTCAGAAACTCACATGTTGAATTAAAATCCCTTCATACAACCACTTAAAAACAAAGAAAAGTAAAAGAAACAATAGGACATAGGACAAGGACTTTTGAATCATGTATGGTTTTACTATTAGCTTAGATAAATAACAAAAGACAAAAAGGCCTGAAAGTTTGTCATTGTTCATAATTTGGATATTCCCAATGTTCTCTCTGAAAAGTATCTAGCAATGTACCTGGGTTGGAGGAATTATATGAAGCATCGAAAAAACATAACTTTGGGCAACCATAGGAAACGTTCACAATACTGAAGGAATAGTCATAACACATCATGATTTCAGCATAACGGATTCATGATGATGAACCTTTAACTACCTGTTTATAGGTCTAGTCACAGGTCAAGAAATGGTACTGTTTTAAATCACTTGATTACATTGAATTATTTAATATATTTAAAAATAGAAACCCAAATATTTAAGGAGACATGCATAACTGCTAAATGAAGAAAGCCCACTATTGTTTTCAGCAACGAATGGTCATTGTCAAATGAATGAATTGATATATTACTTATAATCTTAAAATACAATCACTTGACCTAAGGTAACTACTCTTGAATGCAAATAAACATTGCATAACAATTTTGGATAAGCCCAGATTCCTGCTGTGAAGTTCTAATTGCTTGGAATTCAAATATCAAATATCATTTTTTATTCAAGGTTTTGAACAGTTCTGCTATGATTTACATTGCCAACATTAGACTGTGTTGGACTCCCATACAATTGTTCATTTGCTATCTTTGTTGTGGTCATTAGCCAAATTCTTCTTGATCATAGGCTACCTGGTTTCATCCAGCTGTGCTTGTTGATTTTTAAATGAGGATTGTGACTGAAATAGGGCCTTTGAACATTTATGTGCATAGAATTAATTATTTTAACTATTTTTATCCATTTTTAGTCCTAATAGGCAATAATACCTTAAGTAAATTTTAGAAACAACTATAGTATATATGACAAATCACTAGAAAGATCTTAAAATACAGTAATTAGGACTAGTGATCGATAAATAAATTACATGCTCATGAAGCTACTTTTACAATGCTCATTCATTATTGTTTATTGAAGCTAATATTCTTTCTTCAAGATGTCAGTGATTATTTTTGGCATAGATATTGAGTAAAAGCACTTGGCAGCTTTAAGAATTTGTATTTTCTGTATGCACCAGTTTACCTTTCCTCTCTTCCTTTTCCTTCCTGCTCTGCTTTCTTTTAAAGTTAATATGGAATTCATCCATTCATAATGAGATATATCTCAATAAAATCTATAAACACCACATGTAATTATGTCTGAAGAAACAATTAGTTGAAATAAACCAATATCAAATGGAGTTTCTACAAAAAGGTATTATTGTGACTATTTTTATTTGATTTCTGAAATGCGCAAATGAATACAAAAGGCTTCCATATTTAGTGTACCTTATTCTGCAGTTTTTGTACATCACAAGGATTCATATCCTGTGCGCCCTTTTTAAACAGTTAGCTTTCTGGGCCCCACTCTAGACTCACTGAATGGAATTTTGTAGAATGTAGTTTAGAAATGGTGTTTTTATAGGACTCTTGAAGAAATCTGATAAATTCTCTAAAATCATTTTAGCCCTTCCTTCCTTCCTTCCTTCCTTCTTTCCTTCCTTCCTTCCTTCCTTCCTTCCTTCCTTCCTTCCTTCCTTCCTTCCTTCCTTCCTTCCTCTTTGTTTCATCTTTAAATCATTGTACAAGGGTTTCAATTCAAATTGTCAGTATGCATCTTGATTAAATTCACCCCTGTATCATTATCCCTCATCTCTCCCAACCCTACTCATCTTCTCAATTTCCCCAGTTCCATTTCACATATCTACATTGAATATCTCACAGCTTTTGCTCCGCTTTTTTTTAACTGCTCAATCAATACCTTCATTTTGTAAGTGGGGGAAATCCAGGTGAAGTGACATATTTAGTAACACAAGAAGAGCTAAGAGTAAAACACACATCTCCCAACTGTTACATAAATACTTCGACTAGTTTGATGCTTTGATAATTTACTTTTAGAATCAAGTTTTCTCTTGAAGACTAGCACTGAAATTTAACACAGCACAATGCACTCTGCTTATGAATCATGTAACAACAGGGCTGTAAAGTGACTCTTGTTGGTCAGCCATGTAAAGTGATATCTTATTTTCAAATTCAAAGTTTATTGATACTTGGTTTGGGAAGTGCAAATTTTATGAAACTGAATAAGATGTTTGTTAGGAAAGAGCTCACATGTGAGTTTGAATCTGCTTATCAAATTATTGCCCAATACATTCTAAATGTCATATTTAATGGAATCTGAAGTAGCTTATTTTACTTCTCAAGTAATCATTTATGCAGTCTAGTGATTAATTTTAAGGATAGTGCAGTAAGGCCAGAGTTCATAAGAGAATTTTTTTTCTTTTACTTTTTTCACTTCAAATTCTTGAGTAAAGTTACATAAAGCTCTCAGAATAGGCTTTACAACATGAGAGCTGAGGACACTATCAGGAAGTTCTTTTGACCTATAAGTGTCAACTTCAAGAAAATTCCTGGTAGAAACTTTTGAAGATAAAATAGAAGACCTAATTAACATTTAGAAGAGGAAGATATATATCCATTTCAAGTAAGCTGACCTGGATTTCAGCAGTAGGATCCCTTTTGGACACATTTGTAACTCATTTTAATTGCTAATAAGTACTGTGTGTACACACCCAATGCAGAATTAGTCTTAACTTTCAGACACACAAAGGTGAATTAACTTAAAATTAAACAAGACAGTTTTATGAAAAGACATTTTATTTCTATAGTCTGATTCTGAAACAAATATGGGTGATTGACAAGCACCAATCACACAAAAAAGTTGAAAGGACTAATGACATTTTCATGCCTTATTTATATTACTACAAATTATTTTCAAGGGGAATCTGGTGATTTAATTTGTATGAAGTACATGTAGCAGAAAGCCCATGGGCTTAAGAATCCATCACAGCTAGATTTGAATTCTGGTTTATAAAGCCAAGAGTATGTGTTTGGACACCTTATTTTAATGCTATGTATGGATTTCATTTTCTAATAAAGAATGAATAATTATACTGACCTAATGAGAACTATCCTAGAGCTACATTAAAAACAGACATAAAATGTTTCATATTGTGCCTGGCAATTAGTAGTTGCTAAAAGAATCATATTTTCCTCCCATTGTTCTCCATTTATGCCTCTACTTTTCTTTCTCCTTGTTTTTTTTCCCTATCCCTTTCTCTTTTCCTCTCCTCTCCCTCCTTATTTAAGAGGAGTGTTTTTCTCTCTCTCTCATTTTGATTTGAGAGAACAATCAGAACAAGCTTACCTCAGGGACTTTCCTATTGTTCTCAAACATGTGGCTAACCCTATCAAAGACTTGGTGGCTAAATTCAATTCGGAAGTCTTCACTGGGAAGTACAGTCATGTTGATGCACTAAATAAAATGATCAAATTTGGTGTTAACAGTAATGATGGTGAAAGTTTGTCTGTTACCTGCATTTCCTTCTCAGTTGCTTGGAAAACAACAGTAAATTTAAAGAGTGAGCCTGTCTATCTCCAAATCCCAAGCAATAGGCAATCACTAAACTTTAATTATTGTTATAGTATGAAGTTTGGACTACACTTCCCAATGCTTTCTGTAATATTTTTATCTACTCAATATACAAAATGTATATAACCTAATGAAATATTTTGAAGACATTGCTTTATCCTCTAACCCTTTATTAATGGGGAGAAAAAATGGTCATTAGCATCCTTTAAGTGTGTAGCATGGTCTACTTCATATTCAGTGAAAATTGAAATTCCCTTTACAATTTCAAACCAAAGGAAAATGATGGGTTTAGTGTTTCTTTGAGGTCATATCTGCTTTGTCATATTTTGTATGCCATTTCTAAATTCAGAAGAGTCTAATATCTAAAATACCTAAATATGGAGATATTATGAGGTAATAATCTGTATTACCTAACAATTCTTTTGTAAGCTTTCTTGATTTGTGAAATCAATTTGTGTGTGTGTGTGTGTGTGTGTGTGTGTATACGTATGAGAGAAAGAGAGAGAGAGAGAGAGAGAGAATTACATGAATACAGTCAGTGGCAGAATATAAATGTATAGGCTCAAGGAAAAATATTTCCAGTATAATTCTTTCTCCTGGGGCAGTCCAAAAGGTGTTTTAAAAATTATTCTATTTTTGTTGTTTCAGAATTGAAAAAGTAATGAAATAAAGAAACAAATGAGAGAAACAAAGAGAATCATACTAAATACCTTGTGTGAAATTGAGTGTTAAAAGACCTAGAGGAAATATGAACAATGTTGTTAATATAGAATTAAACACATATAAAGGTAAACTTGCCTTTGTATCCTATCCCTATTTCCATCCACTTTACTTCAGTAAGAACTTTGGTGTGTATCATTCCTGTCCCTTTTGTACATTTTTGTATATCTTTTGTATATCTTTGTATATCTTTTGTGACACCATGTAGGTACTATTTTTTATGTTTTAGCTTGAGATTTCCTTTTTTCATCCTGATGCATAGATATCTAATTAATTCACCATGATTCATCTATAGTAACTATATAAGCACATTAAAATATACTCATTTCCTTTATTGACAGACTTCTAATTAATTTCTAATATTTTCCCTGTATTACTCTTCTCTTTTGTTTTGTTTTGAAACAGAGTCTCTTTATGTAGACAAGGTTGGCTGTCAACAATCTTCAAATCCATTGATATCAGTATTTTTTTCTTTTTGCTGGTCATGGGGCCTGAACTCTGGGCCTGGGCACTGTCCTTCAGCTCTTCAGCTCAAGGTTCTACCACTTGAGCCACAGCACCACTTCTGGCTTTTTCTGTTTATGTGGTGCTAGAAATCGAACCCAGGGCCTCATGCATGTGAGGCAAACTCTCTACTACTGAGCCACCTTCCCAGCCCCAAATGTACTCTTTTCTAATCTAAATTTTATTGTAAAGTTGCTGTACAGAGAGGTTACAGTTACATAAATAAGGTAATAAATACTTTCTTTTTGAACAATGGCACCCCCTCCCTCATTTTGTCCCCCTCCCCCTCCCTGAGTCTCCTCCTCCCCAAATCACAAAGTTTATTTCCAACATAGTGTCTGGTGAGTATTATAATAAGACGTACAAGACAATATATTGAAAACAAACTTCACAACTTTGTGGGGGCTGGGAGGAGAGGTAGGAGTAGAAGAGGTGGGGAGGAAAGGGGTGGTAGGGGGAAAATATCTATATAAATAACAAAAATAGAATACATTTGTCCCTGTGCAAGAATTATATTCTTGCTGTTCATCAATGTATATGCATTTACTGACAGTTGTGTTGCTGCATAGTTATAGTCATGTGTTTATTAAATAAATAAAAGAAAGGAAAACAACAAATGAATGACTTTTCTTAAGGTGAATTCTCTGCCAGGAATCTCTGTACTTTGCACCAGTAGATTTCTGGCAACTTTCCCCACTAGCTTGCTAAAAATAACCAGTCATCCTGTAATGTGGCTTAGACTTAAACTTAGATTTTTGTTACATGAATTGTAATTTACCATGAAACCAAACCTCATATACATGTTATTTTCATGAATTGTATGATCAATGGCAATAGACATAACTACCATTTATAAATGTTCTCAGAAGAGTGACCCTAAAGTAGGCAAAGTAAACTGTGCCCAATATTGATAGTGGCCTTTCAGTGTTTATTCTCCATTGCTTCCTTAGTCAGAGCCCAATTTTTATTCAGTGCAGTGCTTCCCAGAATAAAGACCATGATTCCCAAGATTTAATTTCTTCACAGCTGAGTATGATCATGTGACTAACACCTTGCCAGTAGGAGTAGATGTGTCATTTGGGAGTTCTGTATGTCTTGTTAAAAAGGGGAGATGAGTACATTTATTTTTCACTTCATCTTATTCAAGCAGTATCTTGAGCCATAAACACAAGGACTATCTTATCTGCCTGGATACAAAAACAAATTTATTTATTTTTGCCAGTATCGGGGCTTGAAACTAGGGACTCACACTCTTGCTTAACTTTTTCACTCAAGGCTGGAGCTTTACCACTTGAACCCAATGTCCATTCTGAGGAAACAGATTCTTAAAAGGTGTTTGAATCTCTCAATTACCAACTTGTCATTATTCTTTCTTTTTATTGGAAACACATTTATATTCACATGACACTGATATCGTTTAGGAGACCATATTTGGTTTCTCAGCCCATTAAAGAATTAAAAGGCAAGAAAGGGTTTAAGGTAAACAGAATACATTTATTTGAAAGTGAGAGGACAGCCATGAAAAGAAATTAATGAGGTTTTCCATCTGAGAGGAGCCCCATAGAGGAGTCCAATGGAGTCCTATCAAAAGGCAGTCATTATGGTCTGGAGTTCCTTCCCTATCTCCTCCCCTGTTTTTTTTGCAGTGATTGCTTTATGGCTTGTACTTATACTGTCATGGCTCTTTTCATTGTTTGATCAGGCAGCAAAGAAATTATGGAAATGAAACAATTTGAGCAGGAACCCAATACACTATAGAAATAGGAAGCACTATGAAGTTGGGTGCTAGTGGCTCATGTCTATACTCCTAAGTACTGAGGAAGCTGAGATCTGAGGATTATAGTTCAAAGACAGCTCAAACAGGCAAGTCCATGAGACTCATCTTCAATTAACTCCCAAAAAGTCAGAAGTGGAGCTGTAGCTCAAGTTGAAGAGCAGTAGACTTGAGCAAAAAAGCTCAGGTCAGTGCACAGGTCCTGAGTTCAAGCCCCAGGACTGGAACCAGAAAAAAAAAAACGGAAGCACCATGACGAGACACATTTTACTAGCCACGTGCTATGTTTGCCACTTTTCATTCCTAGGTATGTAACAATGCTCCTTTCTTTCTCAACATGAACTCAGATACATTTAGCAAAAGTAATCTCTTCCCAGAATCTTGCATCTTGAGAACAGCTATACAACTTGGCCCAGGAGCTAGATAATGCCCATGTAAACCTCACCAAGTAACTTTCAGGACTTATTTTTATTTCTGTAACACAACAGGATAAGCCTAAAACAATATAAAATCTTTGTCTGCTAAAGAACTCTGTGACTATATCACAGTACAACCAGTCTGGGCATTGGGCTAGCTAGCATTTGGGGGGAGGGAGGATGAAGCCTGCCTACAGTTTGGCAAATATTTCATTAATTGGATTTTTTGTGATTTAAATGCAGATTTAGGCTGAAATTTATCCTTGTACTATCTAAAAAAATCCCTGAACAAATTCTACAGGGTAATTTTTGGCTTACTTTTGAAACCAACTGCTTTCTAATTGAAAATTGGCAGCTCCTATTTGTATAGAAACAGTTAATGCACTAATTTTAAATGACTTTTAAAAATCCATTTACAAAAATAGTTTGGCAATAATGTAAGTTACTAATGTTTCTCATATTGTGGTGAGGTGGTCCAAGACAGAACCTCAATATTACTGATTCCTTGATGACTGGCTGCAGTGGTAAAACTGCTTTTAAAACTGGCAGGAAATTTGCTTGCTGTGGCTGCTGGAAGCATGAAAATGTACCTGTGCTTTGGGAGAAAGTAGTCTTTCCCTTTGTCCTACAAGGAGTTACCAGTGAACCTTATGAACATGTGAAAGATGCTAAGGATTTATTCTTTGTTTTCTGTAGCAGGGAGAAATCTAAGTGTAAATAATTCAGGATGGGGTAGTAATTCATTACTACTACAAAGGTTTACTTTTGGTGTGGGATTGGGTTGTGGAGGAGAAAGAATATAATCCCTTGTGTGTATCTAGAGTTTTTCTTTGTCACCTATCCTGCCAATGGTCAAAAGAAAAATAGAGTTGGCATTAGGGAAAGACAGGAATGGGAGGAGAAGAGATCATTGGCAGTGTAGGGGAAGTAGGGGAGGGAGGGAAGAAGGAAAGGAGGAAGAACGTGGTGACACTTCTTCCTTCCCTTCCACTTTGGATAGTTCATTTAATGGGCAAGCATCAATGGAGGAGTTTCTGAGTTCAAAACATACAGGAGGTGGGGAATTTAAGGAATGAGTCAGGGTTTTCTGTGTACTCCAGTTCCTTTAGATGAACTTTTTGGACATTCCTTCAGATGCATGATGGGAACAGCCAATTTTGCAAGGTTAATGACATGGAAATGCTATGCTAATGAAGCAAAGAAACTCGTATGTCACAGCTGCTTTGAAGCAGTCTTGGTTTTTGTGTGTTTTTTTTTTAACTATATGAGGAGTGATGGATATCTTATTGCACGATTACACTGCACATTCTATCAGCCTCTAGTCATCACAGTTTGCCACTTTTTTCTTAGCATTTATTCTAGCCTACCTCATTAGTAGCACCTTGGGGAAATGAAGGCAGAACTCTAGTTTGGTATTCAGACAAGTGGATATTTTTTGTATGTAGCATTGGTTGACTTTAAACTTGAGATTCTTCTGTCTCAGCATTTTTGGAGTGCTGGGATTATAGGTAGGTAGCACCAAACTCCATTCCAGACAAAAGGTTTTGAAAGCCAAGATGGCTTGTTTTAATGGTGACCCAATAAAACACATCATCAGTGATCAGGAAAGGCTGGAAACAGAAGTTTAGAGACCAAAAGTCACAAGAACCACACAAGTCATAGTTTCATATGCCCCAGAAATTATTTGAAAGATACAGGAAAACTATGTATTACTTCTGATCATTCTTAAGATGGTATTTATTTTATTTTCATCTTTCAAGTAGTTCTACAAGAGTTGCCATTCAACAAAGTAATAAATTAATACAATGAAAACTGATCATTATCACCCCTTTCATAATTCTGAAATAATTTTTATTTAGATATTCAAGGAAGCTAATTCCTACACAGCTAAAAAGGTTTGCACAGTGCTACTACTGCCACATATATTCTAATCTTTATGCAAGACAGTTGATATATATGATCTCCTTCTTTGTTCATGCCATACCTGATAGGCAGCATATTTTTACTACCAGCTATGAAAAATGCTTAGTAATATCTTGTTAATTGGACATTTATCTCATTCTGCATGTTGTGATGAGAAAAAGTTTCCTTCATGGTTAAAAACAATTCATAGTGGTCTTTCTTACAGTTAATATAAATGGATGACATTTTCAGAGTCAGATTATATTACAACTTATAGTAATTACTGATCAATTAAATTAATCTCCAGGAAGAACATGTGAATATTTCTGTAATTCCAGAATATTCAAAGAATAATTATGTTTAAGCTACATATATAAGGGAAAATCTTTACAGCTTATAATTAAACTGAACTTCTTATTTTTGATAATTGTATTTCTTGTTTGAAATCACGATGTAAAATAACAATGAGAATATTGTGTTTAATTTTCTAGTATTAAATGACTAAACGACACTGATATTTACTAATGAGCTTCATGATTAAATTTTTATTGTTGTGCTCTAGAACAAGTAGAATAAGTGTTGCTAATAAAGTATACTGTATACAGATACACTAATGAAAAATTTCAGCAAAAAAAGGCTACATTAGTAATGGATAATAAAGGCAGAGAAAATCTTGATGAACAATATTACAGTAGCTGAGTCTGCTGCTTTCCTCAAATTTATATTTAAAAATGCTTTACTATGGAGGTTTTAATGCTTTTTCTTCCTTTTCCCATAATCAACTAGATAGTTAAAGATTACAAGCAGAAATGCACTCAACTGTAAATGGAAATCTTTGGCAGTTAATTTCTATTGGCTTTTCCTAAAATTAGAAGGAGTTTTTATAGCCAGTCAAAAAAAAAAAAGAATTGGTTGGCTGCAAAAGAGTAGAGTGAGTTAAACAAGATCTTTGAGGAATCTTTTTTTTATCACTTTGCTCCATATAAAATGGTTCAGAATTGAAGTAGTGATTTGGTATGGTTTGGAAAGGGATTTACATTACTCCCTCTGTCAATCTTCTGTCCTTGGTACCTGGAAATTCTTCCATTAAATTCCAACTTGTAAAGCTTCTGGAATGTGCCTGTTGCAAGGCAAAATTGTAACCTTCCAAAGTGATGTTAATTCAAACATCAACATTAAGATTTTGTTGAGAGAGTTTGCTCAGGCTGACTAGAGATAAGACATAGGCAGCACTTAGCTAGTCGTGAAAATAAGAGTTGGGGTTGGGCCAGAGACTCCCTGGTGGATGAAAGGATCAAGGAAATATGGTAATTTTATATGATGGAATTTGAATCTTCCACTATAAAGAATGATATTGTACCATTTGTAAAGGAATGGAAACATTTGGAAAAAATATATCAAGTGAAGTAAGTCAGGTCTAGAAAGACAAAGGTTGCCTGGCTTCTCTCCTATGTGGAAGTGAGAATTAGCCTACAAACCTATAAGTTAACATCTTGGGTGGTATGCAAGTAGTTATAGTGTATTACCTGAAATATGGTAGATTCACAGTAGAACTGAGTGTAATTCCTTAGATACATGGAGTCAAAGCTTAACAAATAAGTACAAGAAAACCAGGGTACTTGCAAGGGGGGGTTGGGGCCAAGAAAGAAGTATAGAAGAAGGGGAGAAGAGGGAGAATGAAGACAAGAATGCAATACACACACACACACACACACACACACACACACACACACACACACACACACATATATGTATACTAAAAATTAAGGGGATGAGAATAGAGCTTAGAGGTAGAGTGCTTTCCTAGCCTGCATGAAGCCCTGGGTTCAATTCCTCAGTACCACATATACAGAAAAAACCAGATGTGGCACTGTGGCTCAGTGGTGGAGTGTTAGCCTTGAGTAAAAGAAGTTCAGGGACAGTGCACAGGACCTGAGTCTAGGCCCTAGGACTAGAAGGAAAATAAATTTAAAAAATTAAGAAGAGGAAGGGAAAGGATCGCCTAGGAGGGGTGGGTGAAAGTGTTGAAAGGGTGACATGAATCAAGATGCATTATATTCATAAACTGTTTTGTACAGCTGCTTAAAGACAATTCAAAAAGAGTTATGATGGGTTGTATTTAGGTTATATAGCTACTGATTAGTGTACTATACATCCTGGGTCCAATCTCATATCACAAAGAAAATCACCATATCAGATGATTTTCAGATGGAGAGTTGGTATGGTATAGTACTTGACAGAAATAGAATTAACCTCTTTGTTTTGATGGTAGTTTCAAACATTTTGGTGTATAGAGACAGGATTCCAAAAATGGATTAGACAGGAACAGTGAACAAGAAACTGTCTCACTGAGCATGAGGCAGGACTGTAGTATTATAGCAAAAAGATGTTGAGATTTGGGTCCAGGTCCAACTAAATTAACTTCAATATATCTTGTGCCTTCTCCAGAAGTTTATAGGATAGTTTGCTTTCCCCAGACTACAGAAGGACCAAGCCTTTATATTATGAATGGCCTCAGTTTTCTGGGAGAAAAGCTGCATCTCTGCCCTTTTAACAGCCTCATGCTCATTGTATAGGATGACGCTTATTTTCTGGGAATTACAGGATAAGAATGGCTTAGGGGAACGTTCATAAACTACTTAGTAATAATTTCTTATGAGACTGCTTTGGTTGGGGATGTGGCTTGGGGGTAGAGCAAATGCTTAGCATAGGTGACGGCCTTGTTTATATACAGCATCTCAAATAAAAAAGGTGCTATGTTACTTACATCTAGTAATACCTTAGTTAAGTAGGAGATGATAATCATTGTCTCTGGTTACTGTCTTGGCTTTCTCCTCCATCTTCAATTCAAGGCTTTATATAAATGTCAACAACTGCTAGTCTCTTCAAGAAAAACAGCTGTGTGCTATAGAATAAAAACACAGGAAGAAGTAACTTCATTAAGGTTCAGTTAGTCTTGAAGAAGAGAGAAAATACACCCACATATATTTAAATAACAATTGAAGGCAGTATGTAAGTAGGTACCAAAAAAGTGTAGCAGGTTTGGAATTGTCCCCAAAATTATGTGAAGAAGGAAGAATCAGTGGACTTCAGAGGATTAGTATTTAGGATTAAGAATCTACTTAGTTATTATTTGAAAAATATATATGAAGTGTACTATGTAAAAAGATCAGTTTAATGTTGTTTTGGCAATGCTGAGGATTGAATCCAGGGCCTGAAGCATGTAGGAAAAAACACTGTACTACTGAAATAAGGCAGACTCAAGATAGTCTTTTGAGTACCTCACAATTAAGAACTCATTTAATTCTTATGACTATAAGGGTTGGTCAAAGGAGACCATGATATCGTTGGCGGAAAAGAGTTTATTTGGGAGATCCAAACTGCTGGGCCGCACTCTAGAGTAGGGTACTGCGTGTAGCAGCTCAAACTAATTGCGGAGAACAATTACATAGAGAAGGGTGAGAAGGAGATGTGGCTGGAGCTGATGCAGAAGTGAGCTCAGAGCCAGGAGTCCCTTTGCTAATTCCCAGCCACGTGGTTGATAGTCAGGTGATTGAGAGTTACAAGTAATTACTGGTTTCAGGCAGGTGATTTCTGGTAAGAATATGTCTGACTTTCACAAAGAGGAGGGTGGGTAGGGGTGGCTCTCGTGTGCAGACCTAACAATATCCCCCTTGTGAGTCACAAGTTATGAAAAAAATTGACTCAGGGAGAAGAGAAGTGATGGGACTTGGACAAGTTCATACAGCCAAGTAGTAAAGATGGCCCCAGACAGCCTGGTTTCAGAAATGTCCTATCCAATATGGTAGCCAGTGGCGGCTATTCACACATAAATGTATTAAAATTGCATAGAATTAAAATTAAGTTCCTCAGTTATATTAACCATTCTTTAAGTGCTTGACAGCTACAGGAAGCTAGTGGCTACTATGGGCAACATACATATAGAACATTTCCATCAGGGAAATTACTGATGTAGCTCTTTTCCATCTCTTTTTTGGGGAATGACTTGCAGCAACATGTGCAAGGTGATTTGCTTATTTATAAATTCTTGTGTGGATGAAATAAAAAAATAGAAGATATGAATTCGAACTTCATTCCTGCCAAAATAACACCCTCCCCCCAAAAAACCCAAACCCCCAAAACAACAACAAAACTTCTCAAGGTTCATCTTCAATCTTCAATACCAGGCAGGAAACAAAACAATTCTGTTAATGCTTTTCAACTGATGTGAAAATTTGCACAAAATTAGCAACTTAAAATAATACACATTTATTATCTCAGAGGTTATATACAATGAAGGTGAATCCAGCTGAAATCTTCTAAACTCGTTGTTTCTTTGCACATTTCAGTTTAATAGAATAGAAGCCTTCAACATTTAATTTTCTTTCCATTTTCTATAACATAGTCCTATGTCTTAACCTGACAGTCTGCTCTTTCAAAGTCAGAATATGTAATGCTGCTTTGCTGCTCTCTGAAATGTAATTCCAGGTATAAAATTCTCTGATTAAGTCAGGATTACCCAGAAATATCTTTTAAAAAATTTGATTAATGTAAAGTCAACTGACTAGGGACTTAATTACTTCTGTAAAATTTCTTCACTTTTCCCATTTAACATATAATGCACATATATTCACATGAGCCTTATACCATCATCTACACAAGTACTGTCTATCCTCAAAGAGAAAGAATTATACAAATATATACATCAAGGGTAAGTTTTGAACTTCTATTGGTTGTACTCTTACAGATTTTAAGAAATAGATATGCTTGCTTTATGGATTAAGGAACTTGCAAGTTGAGAAATTTGTGCTTTCAAGAGACAGTTTATTTCATCTGAGTTATTCGAGCTTGGATTAACACATCAAATCAACGGAAAAACCTTAGCTATTCCATCCAGCCATATTATCTATAATATACACTCTTAGGGGGGATATTTGAATTTTTCAAACAAAAATATATTTAAAATCAAAGTAATAACCTTAGACATATTAATTTTTAACTAAAGTCACAAACGCTTATTATAAAGAAATAAAAGAAAGTTGGCAGGTTGGAGTTTAAGTCAGTGAAAGAGGAATTTCTTTGCATTTGAAAGACCCTAATTCTCCAGCATCACAATAAAAATACAAAAGATAAGGTTATACAGAACACATTGACAATACAGTAAAATGGAAGATTTACTGCCCTCTATGAATTTCCTCTTTCTCACTTTGCTGAGGTGTATTGTCTTCAGACTTTAATTAAGTATGTTGGCATATGTTCTTATATTTAATTTTATGTTTCATATTTATGTTTTTAATGACTTTAATAATGAATGTAAAAATTAAGAAAGGTACATCTAAAGGAAAAAAGCTATCATAGAGAATAAATGTCCAGTTACTATTCCTTATCTTACCCTGTAATAAATTGTTGTTTGCTCTAACCCTGGTTTTAGCTTTCTTAGAACTAAGGAGAACCCATCTCTAAACTCACCTGAGTCTTTAATCTTTGTTTTATGTCAAGAGCTATTTTCAGAGTATAATCACAGCTATGGTAGTTTAAAGCATCAAGACATTTCGATATCAAAAGGATTTGACTTTGTTCTTTTGAGAGAGACAGACAAAAATGCCTGCTTGAAATAATCAAATGGTAGCAGAGTTGGCCCTTACTAATCCCAGCTTTCGCCATGGATTAAGGGGGATGAAGAAACTTTCAAGGAGAAGAAAAACACAACATTTCTCTGAAGTTTCCAACTTGCGGCCTTTTCAAAACCCTTGGCTTGTTGTAGTTACTGTCACTACTTGTAGCAAGAATAGTGAAATTGGAAGCCTAAGCCATATGTTTTTACTACATATCAGCTTTTCTGCTAGTACCAAAATAATAAAGCGAATTCTAATGATTACTTTTTCATATTATCAAGGTAGCATTTGAAGACACCTTTGTATTCAAAGGGATGCAATTCATAATTAAGCTGTGACAGTTAGTTAAGCTGGCCTGTCCCATGCAAATGGGGCATATGATTGCTCTACTTATCATCAATTAGTACGAATGAATAATAATAAGTATACTGCATTTTGAGTACTCACAGGCACTGACCCAAGCACTTTACTGATAATAGTTCATTTGATCTTCACAGCCAATCACTCCAGGGATCAGGAACTATCATTTTGCAGATTAGAAAGAGAAGACACAGGAAGGTGAAATCGTATCCTTTTCCAGGGCTAACTTCCTATATGCAGAGGGTGTTGGGAAGAAGGAGAGTGAATGATTTTATCACTTTGCTTAAACACATGGGGAAGCTGGAATAACAGAATTAGTGGTGGCAAAGGTGACTTCCATAGGTGACGTGGCAATGGCTTTAGCTGGGATATTTTAGGAGACAATTGTTAAGTAGGCCAGGAGAGTATGATTATTTTTGTTGCACTGATCAATGATTCTTGTCTGTTTGACAGCTGGTTCTTGTGGAGATGATACCCATTCCCTTACCTTAGACTGCCTTCAGATACCCAGGGATTTCATTTTCAACGTGTCAAATGTGCAGCCCAATGTGATGACAGATAACCCAACTATATCAGCACTTTTCCAGTGCCATGTTCTGTACTTCAAGACCTCTTCCTTAGGAGCGAGCTGGGCCTAGTGATTTATGCCTGTTCTGTGGTCAGAATTCCAGAGTCATTTACTGTCTAGATCTCTTTACTTTCGCTGTAATTAATGTCCTGGGAATTTCTCGCCATTTCTAATAGATAGTAAGCAGCACAAGGACTGGGACCATATTCTCTGACTACCACATTGCTAAGATCATAGAGATTCTTAACAAGGGTGTACTTCCTTTTGTTTTAGTTTTCCATTGCTGCTGTAAATAATTACTACAAACTGAGGGCCTAAAATCAAACAAATTTATTATCCTATGGGAAGTCAGAATCCTGAAATGGATCCTAGAAGGGTAAAATCTATCCCTGGACTGCATTCTATTTAGAAGTGCTAGGACACGGTTCACTTTGTTGTCTTTTCCAGTTTATGTCTCTAAAACCACCTGCATTGCATGGCTTATGATATCTTTCCGTATCTTCTGATCCAACAATGGCTAGTTAAATTTACTTTCATTAAACCATTGCCACTATTTCCAGTGTCATGTCTCCTTCCCTCATTCTCACTTTCCTTTCTCCTTTGAGTGTTTATGAAGACATATCATAAAATGAATACCACTTGACTTTTTTCTAAAGCATTTCCACTTCTTTTAAGTAAACATTGTGATAATAAAAAGTTGTTAATTGGAGATAAGATTCTCACAGAATTTCCTGCCTGGGCTGGCTCCAAATTGTAATCCTCAGATCTCAGCTTCGTGAGTACCTAGGATTCTAAGTGTGAGCTACCAGTGCTCAGCTTGCATTTTATATTTTAAGTCCACAATCTGTTTAGAAATATGTATGCATATAACTCCATACTATAAGATATTCTCTATTTCTAAACCCAAGGATATATAGGATTTTTTTTTTTTTTACTATTTTTCCTCCACTTAGGGAAAAGAACAGAGATGTATTACTTGGCAGCCATAGGAAAATACTTCAATATATCTTCAGCCATCTTTGAGGTATAGATATGAACAATACCCTTAAACAAAATGAAAATAATGGAAGTAGGAGGCTCCCAGGTATGCATATTTAAAACATGTCTGAAAGGTGTTCAGAAGTGGAAGAGGGTGCCATCACAGGTTTTGTGATGGCCCATGTTTACAATAATAGTTATTGTTACAATAATAGTCTTTGACATATGGAAGATAGTCTATACTTCCATGATTCTAAGATAGCTGTAAAGTACTTCCCCTTATGTGTTAAGATTCCCCAATATTGAGGAAATTAGGATGTTACTCAAGATGCCTTTGCATCAAAATGATATGAGTTAGTAGAAAAGCAAGAAGGAACTTATGGCCTATACATCTTGAAGATGGCAAGAAAACCTGATAAACTAAAACCTATCTGACAAGGAAATGGGATCACAGAGCTACACACCAATGAAGTAAGACAGAAAAGAATATGGAAATAGGGGCATTAAATGGGGTATTAAATCTTTGATCTTTGGCATCACAACATTCTAGGAAATATAAAGCAGAGCTAGCAATCAGAAAGCAGTCTTTAAGGAATCCAATTCTCCCAATTTTATCCAAGGTCAAACTCTGTAATTAGGAAGAATGTAAGATATGGTTGAGATGTGTTGAAGTATTGTCTTCCTATGACATATCTACGCCTTATGCTCTACTTCTTGGCCATATTTATTTTCTAATAAACTTTCCTATCCTCTTTACTTATATCTTATGTTTACATATGACCTGATTTTTTCTCTTGCCAGATGAAAGGACTAAAGTTATTTAGCTACCTTAAACCTTCTGCTAACTTGCACACATTGTCTACAAACATTTAGGTAAAGCTCTGATATATATCTCTGTATACTTGTAGTCACAGACATATAGTACATTATACTAAAATGACTTAAAATAATAGTTATTTCATCATAGTTATAGTTATCAAAGAAACATGTTGATAGATAGTTAAATGAGCTCTAAGTTAAGGTACAGAATAAAATATGAACAATTATCCTGATAAAGTATAAAATCTTTCCTTTAAGTCAACTTTCTGAATAAATATTATTAAATTGCAAATATTATATTGTCAATCATGATAAATTGGTATAGAAAATTCAATTTTAGTTTTGCAAAAATAAGTTTCAACCTTATAATATACTTCAGTAATTCATAAATTACAGCAACATAATCACACACATATAAACCTATCACAAGTTGCATCTTTCATATATGAAAGACTTCCTCATAAATTAAGCTCAATTTTATTACCCTTCTGATTTTCATTCCAGCTTGTTTTCCCACATATTTCCAGCCTGCTTTTGCATATATTTTTGTCAGTACTGAAGTTTGAACGGGTCTTATGCAACTAGAGAGGCATTTCACTGCTTGTATTAAAACTTCAACCCTTGTTCTTCTGGTTACTTTTGAGATAGGGTCTCATCTTTTGGCTGGGACAGGCTACACAACAATCTTCCTACGTATTTTATGCTACAGCTGGATGGAATGCATGAGCCATTGTGCCTGGCTTTGCCTTATATTTTACTGAAGGCTCAATAAGAAAGAAAACAAAGCCGGGTGCCAGTGGCTCACACCTGTAATTCTAGCTACTCAGGAGGCTGAGATCTGAGGATCACGGTTCAAAGCTAGACCAGGCAGGAAAGACCATGAGACTCTTATCTCCAATAAAGCACCAGAAAACCAGAAGTGGCACTGTGGCTCAAGTGGTAGAGTGCTAGCCTTCAGCTGAAGAGCTGAGAGACAGCACCCAGGCCCAGAGTTCAAGCCCCACTACCAAACCCAGGCCCTCAAAAAAAAAAAAAAAAGAAAGCAAACTAACCCCGTTTCTCTATACAGAGCAAATTTGTAACACCACACTGTTAGATTCATATGTCACAGTAGACCAAGATCACTTGTGCAATTCCAAGATCTCCTTGCAAGCTTCCAATCAGGCCAATCACTGGTAGTGGTTGGTTGAAGTTGGCTCATGCTTTATTTTTCCTAATCCCAATTTGAGATTAAATTCTTGCATTGTTGCATTTTAGTTAAGCCATATCAAGACAAGATGTTTGGAAAACCAGTTCTCTTAGAGGGGGGGCAGTTTCTCTAAATTGATTTTCCAATAATTTTGACCATCTTAAAGATGTTTACCTACACATATGCACGTACATACAAAAAATACACACACAGGGGCTGGGAAGGTGACTCAGTGGTAGACTGTTTGCCTTGCATGCATGAGGCCCTAGGTTTGATTCCTCAGCACCACATGATCAGAAAAAGCTGGAAGTGGTGCTGTGACTTAAGCTAGCCTAGAGAACTAGCTTTGAGCAGAGAGCTGAGTGACAGCACCCTGGCCCCATAACTGACCTCCCCCCAAAAAATACACACACAGAGGCAAAAAAGGAAATTATTTTACCTTAGACATGCCTATATCAAAGTATGCACAAACTCAAGAAAATGTAAAATTTTAATTTAGCATATCGATCAGGTATTTCTTGGAATTCTGGAGAGATTGAGTTCTGCCCAATGCTTTTTTAGGGCTCACTTTGAGAGACTTGCTAACTGAAGTAAGACTTGATCTCCAGTGGAACTGCTGTGGTCATGGTCAGACTTCTCTGCCAGGGCAATTACCATAGACATAGATTAGTACAATAGAGAAAATGCACAACAATGACACACAAAAATAACTACATTATTTTAGAGAAGCCCTCTTAGCCCCTCCCACTTCCATTTTTAATAGACTCTTCAGGTAGAATTCTTGCTAGAGGCCAAGACAGATTTTGTGCTTTTTATTCTTAAGCAAATTACAACAGAGATTTCTTACAAATACTCTGGTTTCTCAGTACTCTGAATCCATTCCGTGCTAATTGCCAGCACACAATTTTCAGCTGTACTAAATGTTCAGACAAGTAGAAGTCTTTGAAATAAAAATAATTCTAGTACATGTGGGAAACCAATTCCATCTTGCCTTGCCATCCAGGGTTTGGCTGTGCAAGTGGCTAGTGCCTAAAGGATTCATTCCCCCCCCACTAGTGTGGCTTGCCAAAGCTGAAACTGGACATTTTAGATTCTGAGTCCAAACTCTAGGCATTTCACGAGTCAGGACTGGCCACTTGACCCCATATGCCAAATAAAGACACATGGTGATCGCACAGAAACTCCATGTTTAAGTGTCTTCCTAAGAACATGTAGCTTTAAGAGAAAATGCTCTAATTTTTCTGCATTTCCTTAAGCATTTCTAGATATAAAAAGGAAGAGAGAATTTTTATTTCTTAATTATTAAGCTGTAAAGTACCAGGTGCTGTTTTTCATTGGTATTATAACATAACCTTTATTCCTAGACTCTTGTTGGAGTACAAAGGGTCCTAGAAGTTTAATAGAATGCTAATTATCAGAGGCTGGAAAGGAAAGGAAGGATGTTGGTCAAAGGTCCAAACTTTCAGTTAAACAGAATGTATACATTCTGTGTGGTCTAGTGCAGAGCAAGTTGGTTAGTTCACACTAATGTGTTGGGCTGGGGTGTTAATCAGTGGTATTAAAATTTTAATGGTCTCACCATAAGTATTTGAGGCATTTAATACATTAATTAATCATGTTTGATTATCCTACTATGAGTACATTCTTTCAACATTACTTTGCACTGCATATATATGACTATTATTTTTCAATTAAATATAAAACAAAAATTGGTAATTCCAAGCCAAGAGAAGGTTACTTCTGTCAATGTTTACAACAGTAGATCTAGGTTTCAGTATTTTGTATATATTTATATCTGTAATTGTCAATCAACATTTGGATTTTCATTTGAAATTTGCAGTACTTTATTGGTTTTTTAATGTTTTATCTTATGTTTTTTTCTCATTTGCTTCCAATGAGGATGCTCTCTTGAACTTTTCTCCCAGTGTTCAGCCTTCTCTCAACATCTTAAGATCCTTTATGTCAATCCCTCAGATGGAGAAAGAAAGGGAAAGCATGGAAGCTTCATAAGACAGTTAAGGGATGGATCAGTCCTGGAAGAGATTCATCATTTGTCTGCCACACTGTTGGCCAGAATTGGGTCACACAGTCACAGCTACACAGGAAGCCTGGAATATATAGTCTTTACATGTGACCCGAAGAACAAAAAAAAAATCAATGTGGTAAACACATAGTACTTTTCTCTGTCATACATTATGAAGATAGTTTTTGGATTTTAAGTCAGGCAGATAATTTATTCTGAACGTTATTTCACAGAAGTGGATGGTAAGTTGGTGGAAGCACCGCACAAAAATTTCAGATACTAGGTATCTGATACCTTAATGCTTTCTACCTGCAGTTTTAGCATCATCTAATCCAATCTACAGTCTAGTGGTCGCTCATTTAATTCTCAAAACAAGTGTGTATGAGTGCATGTATGTTTATGTTGTTTTTCTTCCTAGAACTTACCACTTAACTAAGAAGGAGCAGGAGCCTTGGTTGTGCTAGCAAGGAATAGATAAGGTCATTGGTTAGGAAAACAACAGTGTTTACAATAGTGAGGGAATAATCTGAATTAGAGTCAATTTAGAGACAACATGTTGAAGTGAAAATAAAATTCAATTAGTATTTGTACCAACTAATTTAGTGAACATTAACTAAAAAGCTGCAAATTTTCTAGGCATCTCTAGTTAATGTCTTCTTAATGGTTTGCAATATAACTCTAGGCAAGTTAACTTAAACATTTGACATTTCTTCTCTGAATATGACAATTCAGTAATGAAACTTCCTAATGCAAGAATTAAGAACTGTCATTCTATGTTCTGATTTAGTTCATTTCAGATGTTGATAGCTTGTTCCAGTTTACTTCTCTCATCACTAAGGTGTAATGGAGCAGGGAGAAACATGTCACTAGCCACTGAAAACATTGAGGAAGCCCTTCTACTCTCTAATATTAAAGGATCAGAACACAGTAGCCACAGACATTATATGGACAACAAAGTTTATACATCCTTTGCTTTGCCCGTGTTTGAAATTCAATCTCTTTCCTTCCTGTGTATAATCCTACCCTGTTAACATTACAGCAGCACCACCAAATCTTTCCAGATATTTGTGACTGCTAGCAGTTTGCATAATGTGTGTGTGTGGGGGGGTGTGTATCTGTGGAATTTCTTAATATTGTAGGCTTTTCTTTCCACTAAACAGACAAATAGGCATTTTCTACCTATAATATTTATTGTAGTTCAATTGCTGTGTTATGTTCTCTGTTCAATTACTTAGCATAGTTTCTGGTTTCTAAACTGTTAAATTTTCAGCAAACCTTTTTAGACTTTATCTCCTCTTTGTGAGTCTCACCCTCGAGCTAATCCTGCATCTTCACTTTGGCCTGTCAGTATTAGCAGATTCGTTTTCTTCTCTAGGTCCATATGCCTTGCTCATAGGTAACCAATAAAGCACAATAATAGGTTTCTGTCTTTGGGAATAACAACTGAAAAGATGTGCTTAGTCTCAAATACTGCAGGCCTTTCTATTTTGTACCTTGTGGATCTTATACACTTATTATAGCAATGTTCTATCTTTCTACTTTGAAATCGCTTTCCCAAATATTTTTTTCAAGAACAAATGAAGTCAATCTCATTATTTTCTATACAGGAATTGTTTTGGAATCAAAGGGGAATATTCTTTTATTCCCTATTAGAATTAGCTCATGCTACTAACATTTTTTTTTGAAAATTTACTCTAAACATGAAAATAAGTCAAACAAATTTTGAATAAAGAATGTTGAGGGCTTTGTTAGCAGACTAACATGTGAAGCGAGTGTTAGGGACTCAAATTACTCATTGTGAAAGGTCCATCTTCTAGCCACTTGCATCCTGTAAACCATGTCTTAATCACTGCCAGAAATGATGGTTCTTTCTTTAGCCTCCTGAATTACTCATAAGGCACTTAATTATTTGCATGCAAAGATTAATGAAAAAGCAGGGCACTGCCAGTTGACCTAAACCTGCAGCTTGTGTGCTATTCAGCTTTGTACTTTTATATTAAACTGCAGCTGCAAAGACAGAACTTGGAGGAAATACACACACTTGTGCATTCCAAAAGCTATTTTATACAACTGGATTTTATAAATAACCATAAGTTCTTCTTATCTTTCAAATCTCAACACACAAGATCCTCTGCATTCCCTGGAGAAGTGTACACTCCCTCAAGAAGTGCTGAGAAAGAGGCAAGAAGAAACTATTCAGGTTCACTCTTCTGAATCTTTAACCCTGAACTGCATTGGGTTTCTAATCCAATATTTGCATGAGTCATGCAAATATCACTAAACTCATTATCATAAAGAAAAATGAAAATTTCTTTGTTGTATCACCGAATCTTTATTTCCAAAAATAAAATGTTTATGGGGGGGGTGAAAAAAGTAACCTGACCACAACCATTATTATAAGAAGATTGTACAGAATATTCTTGAGCAAACTGCTGTTTAAACTCAATTTTGAGTGAGAAAACTATTTTTTTTCTTTGCACTATTGCATGGTTTAAACATACATGAACCTTTTGGGACCAAAACTGGAATAGGAGCAGAAGTTTCTTCTTCCTTCTTCTAAGGCTAGAATAGGTTTTCTAAGGATAGAGAATACTCATATTGCACACCACTTGTTCCTGACCTGTCTGTTGTACATGTTTATTGTAGGTGCAATGTGTACTGTGTAGCAATTTATCACACACTCTGCAGGTTGAATCCTAATTGACAATTTCTCAAACTCTACTTAATTAGTGAAGTAGCCTATAGTATTTCATAATCAGAATAATATTTCTGCTGCACTTCAAACCATCCATATATTTTTCTGGGGCTTCACTGATTCCACTGACAAACCATGTGCTTGAAAGTCCCCAATGAAATATTTTCCTCTACAAAGAAATGAGAGGATTTTAGTGTATAGTACTGTTGGATAGAGATTTTTATTTTCCTGTGCTGTTCTTCCATCTTATTCATTTTTATCACTTAATGCTTCATGTAAGATTAAAATTTATCTCAAAATCTCTCAGGCCCTACCATTTATACCAAGGCCCTGTCCAAGCAAGCTGCCTGCCTCATTTGGAAAGGTATTTCCAGGAGTGTAAGATCTGGATCTTTGGGCCTCAGTACATTGGAAAGAATATTGGAGAAGAATAAAAGAAAGTGGCAGACTGGCTCAGTTATTCAAGAGTCACTCTATTACATAACCATCATCATTACTGCTCTGTAGCTCAGTCTTTGAGCTATTTGCTCAGAGCTTCTTTATGGTTGGAAAACAAATTTCTTTTCTCTTTTTTACTTGGACTGAGCTTTTCAGTCTTGTTTCCTCAATCAATCCTGTCTCATCTGTTTTCTGCCATCTGGGGTTTCTTTAAAATCACTGATACACTATTCACTGCTTTTCTTATTTCTCTGGCCATACAGTAGCTTCCCCATCTCTCTATAAAATGTTTTCAGTAATTTTCAAGAAGACTTGGGCAGGGAAGACAAGTAAATCTGTGTGTTTAATTTACCTTGAAAACCTTTAAAGCTACCCTCTGCTTTATTTCTTCAAAATAATCTTAGTAAGAATGTGCCTCTTGCCTTAGCTTTGCAACAGATAGAAAAGTCAACTTTGTTAACTATTCTGGTTCCAGAAGCTTCCTGACCACATCACATCAGTACTCTTTTCTCTAGGAAATCAGTAGGTGTTATTTGAAACTTCTTCCTTGTTCATACTAAATACTGATTTTTATATCCCAACGTTTTAGAATTTTTCTTTCTAAATATCATAATTACAGTGATAAGCTATGATTATTCGATACAAATACATGAACATCATAATACCAATTTCCCTACAATTACTTCATTATATTGGTCTGACGAACACAAACATATAAAATATCTCTAGTTAATGAAATAAAAAACAAATTTTTAAACATAAATTGAGCTGACATCTTCCATCTAAAAAGTACTCTTTCTCTTTATAAATAAGCCAGGCTTATTTTATTGCCACTCTACTCATGGACAACAGACAACAAAGACTCTCTACATGGAGTGACAATCTGCAAGTACATATGTATCCCCACTGAATATTAACAATAAATTGGGACATCAATAATTAAAATGGATCAAGGGGATATACTTCATTGTAGCTATAATAAGCCTGCATATAAACAGAAACAAAAAGCTGCTTACTGCACCTTCTTCAACTTAGGAAGGTATAGACAAAATTGAAAATTTTAAGCTTTTTTTTTGATTCATTATGTGACTAAAATAATGTGCTCTGTCTCTTTTCTTTGCCTAGCTTATAACAATCAAGTTTAGCTCCATTAATGTTTTCACAAATGACAAGATTTCATTTTTTCATGTTGGATCGTACTCTACTGTGTCTATGTGAACATTCAGGTGAAACGTGCTTATATTATTTCCACTCTGACCTATTGTAGACAGTACTGCGATGAACATGGCAGTGTAGCTCTCCCTTCAACACATAGATTTCATTTCCTTTGGAGTGTGTCCCCAACAGAGGTAATTCTATTTTTTTGAGTAACCCCTGTCCTGTTTTATATAATGACTGTACTAATTTATATTACCTCCTACTCTCCTTTGCTTCACATTCTTGCCAACAATGGTTAGTTTTCATCTTCTTGATTATAGCCATTCTAACAGCTGTAAGGTGATAATTCATCTTGGTTTTAATTTACATTTCCCCAAACATTAGTGTGCTAGACAGCTTGCCATCACTATAACAAAATACCTGAGCTAATTATCTATACAGAGACAAGGTTTGCATTGGTTCACAGATTTACAGATACCATTCCACGATTTATTGGCCCAGTTGCGTTTGGCCTTTGACAAACAGCACATAATTGCAAGGACATATGGAAGCAAACTTGCTTATATTATGACCTAGGGAGCAAAGTTGTTGTCCTTCTATTTATCATTCTTTTTACCATTGTGAAAGATGAGATAAATGTAAAATATGAAGATTTATCTCTGACTTCTCTACTTTGTTTTATTGGTCTCTATGTTGGTTTTAATGCCGGTTCCAGTCTATTCTGACAACTGAGTCTTTTTAATAGCTTGAATTCAGAAAGGTTAATGCCTTCAACTTTGTTCTTATAACACAAAAGTGAATTAGTTATCTAGGATCATTTGTGATTTTATATGAATTTTAGGATTTTGTTCCTTTTTCTGTACAAACTAGGATAAGCTTTGGAAAACACACTTGATTTGTATTTCTAAAAAATGTTAGGCTACAAAATGTGCCACAAAGTCTGAGTAATCAATCAAATTAAGTCAAAATCAACTTTCTTCTGGAAATAAGAATACAAACAACTGAAAATATAAAGTAAGGGGCAAATAAAATCACATTTAGGGATACTAAGTACTAAGAAGTGCTCTAAGATATCACATACTGCATATGCCACTCCTTATGGAACAATGCTCCAAGCTACTAAAAGATTATGAGGTGCTTTGTGGTAATATTTGATAAATGAGGAATACAATCTATGCCTCTATTTGGGGTTATTTTAAATGCAGAAATCTGGAAGATTAATCAAGCATCTAGTCTATTTTCATCTAGTCTTCTGTGCATTTCATATTCTCACATACTTACTCAAACTTCCATCTATCCTTACACAATAAGATCCTTGATAAATAGAAGCAGGTCAAATGTAATTTAAAATATTTCAGGGATATTTAAGGCTTGTCCAAAATTCAATTAGATATGATCTTTTCTGTGACTCTAAAGTGTTCCTGGGTGCTGAGACGCAGATGCTACTGGCAGAGCTCTGTTTGGGACATGTGCAACTCACAAACCTTCAACGCATCTCACCAAGTATAAAAATCCTAATTTCCGAAGACCTTTCCTAGTCTGACTATAGACTTTTAGCCTTGTTTCAGTATTTTCACATGTACCTACATATACCTGTATACTATACTTAGCTGCCTACTAAATCATCTCCTATAAACATAGCATATACCAAACACATGCCCACGTACACAGTTTCACATTCTCTCCATACATCCCATCTCCTCATCTCCAATAAACTCTTATGAATGTAGTACATAACCCCCTTAACCACAGCATATTTTGGCAAATGCACTCATACTCATTTCCTGGCATTCCATATACTACACATATGCTGCAGATACAAACATAACTCCCATATACCTCAACATACCTTCACAGACAACATATATGACCATCTCCATATATATGAACTCTGCAACTTTCTTCCCATACATACCACACATGTACCTCTAGCTGGGCCCTATCATTTTTTTCTTTCCAAACTTTTGATCAGGACATATTCTGAGGCCCTTTCTCTTTCTCCATATTTGTCTTTATATGAGTATTTTTTTTTGCAGAACACTCTGCCAAGAATGCAATCCCGATGAAGACAAAGGTCCTTGCCATTCTGTATATTCAACATTTAATCTCCCAAAATTCTTCTTCCAAAGGAGAGTAAATATTTCTGTCACCTTGAGCAGCAAACATGCCAGCACTTCCAAAGGTGATACAACATAATGAAAATTGGTGAAGCATATAACATATTGGAATGATATTTGTCAAAACTTTTAAATGTCGTTGCTTTAAAAACTGATTTTTACGTTTTTTTAACATATATTAGTTGTACAAGGGATTTCATTGTGACATTTCCATACATGCGTACAATGTACTCTATCACTTCCTTCCTAACTTCCTCTTCACCCTTCCTTCTTGGAAACAGTTTCCACAAGCTTCATTGTTCTGTTTTCATGCAGACATATATAGTACTTTGAAAATATTCACCTTCACTTACCATTACTATCACTGGTATCTACTTGATAAAACCTCTTAGCTTTCCTCTTTTTAGTGAATATTAATTGTATAAAGCGTTTTCGCCATCTTTCATATTCATATGTACTTTAATCAGATCAACCCCCTCTATTGTTTCTCTTTCCACATCTCCTCTATCCTCCTATTGTTCAACAACATCCAGTGAATTTCCACAGGTCAAGGTCATAAACAGACACATTAGATTTTTATTCTATTCATCCTGCATTATTTTCTCACCATTTTTCTCTCATTTCTTTAAATCATTCCTTAATTGTAATTGTCATAAATATGTGTGCATGTTTGTGTACAAGTGTATGTCATGTATAAAGTTAATGTATGTATATACCTATCTATATGTCCATCTTTTAGATCAAGATTTTAGAAATTACCCAAAACCTCATATTTGGCTTTTTGAGCTTGTCTTATTTTGAACACCATGATGCTCTCCACACCAGTTCCATCTAATTCCTGCAAATGATGTGATTTAATTTTCATGCATGGCTTTATAATGCTACATGGTATATATGTACCATTTTTTCTCTTTCTAGTCACTATTTGTGCAACACAGCTGATTCCACAGCTAGCTGTTGTGAATAAGCTGCAATGAATATGGATGTAAAGGTATCTCTAGTCCATTGATTTTCACTCTTTCAGATATATGTCCAAGAGTGTTATGGTGAGGTCATAGATGGATCTACTTTGAATTTTTTAAAAGAAATTCCATCTTGATTTCCATAGTGGGTGTACAGGTTTACATTGGTGTATGAGGATTCTTTTCCCTCATATCCTCACCAGCATATTATTGTCATTCTGACTAGGATGAAATGGAAGCTCAGATAAGTTTTGATTTTCATTTCCTTTATGCTTAGTACTGAAAATTTCATCATGTATTTCTTAGTCATTTATTTTCACAATTATCTGTTTAAATCATTTGAATAATTATTGAATCAATTTAAATGGAATTGTTTTGCTAATGGGATTAGGTTTTGCTTTTTAATGTTGGAGAACTTTGTATACTTTGGATATTAATCATTTATACTAATCTGTAGGAAGTCTCAAGATTGTGATAATTGGGGATTTTGTTGTTGTTATTGTTTTTGCTGCACTGGAAATATTTTATTTGATTCAGTCCCATTTGTCAGTTTTTACACTGTCAGTTGCCCTCTTTTGAATTTGGGTGGTTTCTTTGCTACTGAGTTTTTTGAATTCCATATATACATATATATTATCAAGTTACTTTCCTAATGCATATTATGCAAATATTTTCTCCCATTCCGTAGGTTGTCTATCACACTGTGAAGCATTTTCTTTACTATGCAACATTTTGTTTTGATGCAATCTTCTTTGGTTACTTGTAACATTTTTACTTTCAGTGTCTTATCAGAAATGCATCATTGTTCATATAAGAGAGCTCTTCCTTTATATTTTCTTCAATAATTTCAAACTTTCTATTGTGTGTTTATATCTGTAAACCATTTAAAATTAAATTTTGTATATGGTCAGGTTTAAGGTTCTGATTTTATGAAGATAATTATTTTTCCTAGCACCATGTGTTGAATTAATTGTCCTTAATCACATTGTATGTTGCTGATACCTTCTCTAATATTGGTGGGCTTTCTCTCTTATTTTATTGGGCATTGTGACTGTTTTTATGTAAGTACCATATTGTTTCGATTATAGTCATTTTATAATATACTAATGCTTCTGGATTTTAGTTTTGTCTCAAGGTTGTTTTGGTTATACAAAGTCTTTAGTGTTTCCAAGAAATTTTATTATACTTATTTATGTATTTATACCAGGGAGAGTCCTAGTCAAAGCAGTCAGGCAAAAGAAAGAAACAAAAGATATCCTGTTGGGACAGAAATAGTATAAGTGTTTTTCTTTGCTGGTGACATTATCTCATATTGAGAAAATGTAACGACTCCATCAAAAAACAGCTACAACTGGGGCTTGGAAGGTGGCTCAGTGGTAGAGTGCTTGCCTTGCATGCATGAGGCTCTGGGTTCGATTCCTCAGCACCACATAAGCAGAAAAAAAAAGCCAGAAGTGGCATTGTGGCTCAAGTTGTAGAGTGCTAGCCTTGAGCTGAAGAGCTGAGGGACAGCACCTAGGCCCTGAGTTCAGGCCCCACGACCGGACCACCCCTCCCCCAAAAAACAGCTACAAATAATACTTTTGTAAAATTACAGGCTATAAAATATACAGTTTAAGGTTTGTCTGTCAACATCCATGGAAGATTGGCTCCTGCACACTTCTACTCCCACCATGAATACCAAAATTTTAGGCTACTCATTCAAGTTCCTTCTTTAAAATGTTATCCTATTATTATTACTACTGCTACTACAAGTTATTAGAATCCATGGATGTGGACCTGTCAAAATGAAAGGCCAGCTCTATGTGTTAACTTTTAAAAAACTTGTAGGTTTCTTTTTAATATGCTTTCTTTTCTTAAAATTGTTTTTGATCAGTTGTAGGGCCTGAACTCTTGGCCTTGTCCCTGAGCCATAGAGCCACTTCTGGCTTTTTTTTCTACTTATGTGGTGCTGAGCAATAGAACCCAGGGCCTCATGCATGCAGGCAAGTGCTCTACCACTGAGCCACCTTCCCAGCCCCTTATATTTTCTTTTTAAAATTAGTATCTTTAAATAGTTGTTTCTTACTCAAGATATTCAGAAAAATATTCTCACAAAGGGATGGATGACTATAATTAAGTAACATAATTTTAAAACAAAAAATCACACTTATACCTCCCAAATTTATCACATAAAATCACTAGTTTTATACTAATAATGAACTAGTAACTAATTACCTTAAGAAAATTATAACACATACAATGTTAACAAAAATACTTAGATGTTCATTTAACAAAGGAGGTGAAAGATCTGTAAACTGAAAACCCTGAATAAAATAATTGAAGAAGACAGAAATAAATGGAAAGATATGCCATGAACTGGCAGAACCTTTTTAATTAGAAAGTTATGCATTTATTTTCATGTGTGTTAGTATGTAATTAGTGCAGAACACTCCGAATTTCACGGATATCATAGGTTAAGAGGGAAAAAATCCAAGTACAAAATGTAGGTCAATTTAGAGAACAGTGACAGAAAAACAATAATATTTGTGGTTAAAGGAATACATGTAACCTGTAAGTATCCTAGGCATGATTAAGTTCTGAGAAATACTCTGTTATACTGTGTTGTTTCAACCATGAAGATATTTCAGACTTTTTTTGTGTGGTGCTGGTGATGAAATGTAGGCCATTACACATGCTAGGTAAGCACTATCTACAATTGAGCTCATCCCCCATCTCCAGAGAGACATTTGAAACCTTTACTTCCCTCTTTTGTCACATTTATAGTATATTTATCTAATGAACCAGTACATTTAAGGTATGTTGCATATCTTCTACATGTTAGGTAATGGGGGTTAAAAAGATGAATAGATATGTTGCCTTTCTTCAGTAAGCTTTCAGGACACATAAAATTGACTACTTCTTTCAATGATTTCTTTTAAACATAATCTGTAAATCATTCTACCCACCAATTTAACTATGTATTTTTGATCCCATTACAATATTCATTTATCCTTCATTGTGTATTAATTTTTTGTACTTTAAAATAGCAATTTTGATGTAAGTTAATTCAGCCTTGCTTTTCACTCCATCAAAGGTCATTTATCAGCTCGGATTAAACAGGGTGTTGTCTTTGCACTTGTGATATCAGCTTTTAGAAACAAAGATGCCAGAATTCCAGCCACCAGGTTAATCTGTGGCCTATAAATAGCAAAGATAATAAGGCACTTTGGCTTTCTGCTAGTAAAACTTTATACAGGGTCTCACTGACTAAAATTATAGGCATTTAGAATGTCAGGAAGAGGAAAAATCTTATTATGGTAAAATAGCATAGAGTTTGCCTCTCTGTAATAGTTATGAGTTTTCTTCCTTGCCTAAAATAACATAATTTTATGAGCTTATAATACCTGCTGGAAATTAAGAGGAACACTGTATTTTTCAGCTCATTAAGTGTTGATTATGTAAGTATTTCTGGGTGAAGCATCATTTAAATTTCCTCCAAAAGCAAAACTGATGTTTTTTTTTCTCTATTGCTTTTGTTATTATGTTCTCAAGTATGTGTTTGTAAAGCACATAATTACTCCTCATTATTATCATGAGTATTCATTTTCATATCTATTAACAATCTTAGGTGTGAAAAAAATTTGCAAGAAAGCAATAAAGAATTCTATGTAGTTTCAGCTAGAATTAGCATTTATGAATATTTTAGTTGATTATTCTATAGTTGAATTTCATTATTTCCACATTATTTCCTCTATCAAATCTTAATTTAAATATATATTACCATGAATTAATTTAGTTGTCGGTGGAGAACACTTTAAGCAATGACTATAGCTGTATTGTATCTCCAGGTGGAAAACGATGACGTCATGATGGGATCCATGATAGCTGCTTCTTGTTTTAAACATTAATTACTCCCCCAGATTCTCCCTCCCCTAAATAAGATATTCAGGGCTGGAGAGGGTTGAAGGAAGGGTCTAGCATTTATTTGTTCATAAATAAATGCCAACTAATTAACCTACTTTTATCAGTTTGGGCCTCATTAAGAAGCTACATTGATGAAGAAGCTTAGAATTAATACACTGACAAGTGGACCACAGTTTGGTCTGTAGGCTTCTCTTACTATTCATCTCAAAGCATTTGGAATACAGTAGTCAACATAAACCTATAAAAAGGGAAATTTAATCCTGTCACTTCTCTGAATAAAACCTTCTAGAGATGTCCATTTCACTCAGACAAAATGTTTAAGTACTTAAATCTATCATGTTATAGTTGGTATCTGTGTTTGATTTTTCTGAGTTCTCTTTTAAATCTTCTGCCCTCTCTTACATGCCAGCTGTGCCACAATGATTGTCTTATTGTTTATCAAACATTTCAGGAACCTCCTGCTTCAGTCCTTGAAATTGGTGCTTACTCTCCTTAAAGAGCTCTACTTTGGATAGCATATGGTTTTTCCTTCATTTTCGTTACTCAAATGTCACCTTGTTTGTGCAGCAGTTCCCTTGTAGCTGTCCCCCTGTACTTCATATAGTAACTTGTTTATACCCCTTCAAATCCCTCTTGTTGCTTGTGCTTTTTGCTCCTTTATACTTCAAATTCTATAAACCTATAATCAGTTACATAACTATTATAGTAGCATTTATGGTAAAGATTATGTGACTAAATCATAATATATACAGCCTTACACCTTAAGATCACTCAACAAATGTTAGTAAATTATAGCTAACAAGCTGTGTATGAACTTCAAAAAGTCATTTTGCATGTATTAAAGGCAGACTTTATCCAACCCTGAAATAGAGATAAGTGACAGATTTCCCACACTAAAATTTATATACTCAACATCTTAATCTTTTACCGATAAGAATCAAGTAAAGACAAACACAAGGAAAAAAATGTACTAGACATTGCCAAAGAAGACTCACCTAGCATTTGTTGATCAAGGATATAGTAATATCAGGTTGTAACCACAGAGCTTGACAGAGGAGTATAAATAACTTCTGACAATATTAGATTACAAAGTTACCTGCACTATTTTCTTCAAGTGTAAGCACACACAAATACACACACACACACACACACACACACACACACACACACACACACAGTAAGCTTCCTTGGCACCTGCTTCTCATTGTTGCATTAGCATTGGCACGGGTTATGGAGCATCTTCAGATATGTATAAGAAATATTTCAGGCATCTTAGAGCCTTTCACTTTTTCCCCTGGTCTCTCTTCTTGTCCATTTCCTAGACCAAGGATGCTTGCTGTGTGAGTTCTATGATATTACCTTTGCTCCAGTGCATTTCCGAGGATTTCTTTTGAACTACTGTTAATAGCATGCTGGCTCATCTTTCCATTTTTAATGTAACATTTTCAGTTGTGCAAGTTATTCAAATTCGCATATCATGCACTGAGCACTTACTGTATTTCATATCTTATTTTAGGTTATTCACCTTTGTTATTAATTCTCTCAGTGACATTTTCAACATAAGTCTAGTAATAGTTCATATTTCAAATGCAAGATAAAGTTCAAAAAGTTTAGACAGCAAGCTGTAGGTTTCTCAGCTCTACAGGAGCAAGGTTAAATCACATGATTTTATATCACCATATATGTGCCTCTCATTTATCTTTCTAAATCAGATTTTTTTTTGCAAAATATAACTTGGAAACTTGGTATTCAAAGACCTGCATAATGTAACCCTATCTTATTCTTAATCTTTATCTCCCATTTCATGGTTCCTGGTACTTCATGTTCCATGTTTACCAGATGTGTGCTTCCTGACTAATAGTATATGGACAAAAAGGTCCTCATATTATTTGCCTGTTTTCTCTCTACTTAGAGTAAACATCATTTTTTGTTTTTAAAAATTCCTATAATTTATCAGGTTCTAGTAAAGTATTACATCCATTATGAAAATTCCACAAGAACTTCTTTTACCAGTTTCATGACCTTTTATTCTTACAACATATGTATATCATAGTATTTTTACAGTATATTGTTCTATCTTATTATTAATTATTTTGTTAACCTACTGTGAATAGTTTGTAAATTAAACTTCATTAGATGTATGAATGTGTAGAATGAGAGTAAGACAGAAACAATTTTCTGCACATATGCATTTGCTTAATATACACATATATTCACTCTATAATGTGTTTGTGTGTGTGTCTGTGTATTGTTCTGTGCTATCTACAGTTACATACATTCATTGGGGATCTTAGAATGTATCTCTTGTGGATAACTGTGTATTACTATACTAGACTTATCTATGAAAGTGTCTCTCTCTTGCTAGGCTACTTAGAAACCTGGGAATGTTTGAAGCCCATTGACAACGTGAACAATTTTTTTGAGTGAATGAGTGAAAGTAGACTAGACCTACTAAATATCAGATATTCTACATCTGATGGAGGAATATGAGTTTTCTTACAAATGCCCTTCTTGTGCTGCATCCTGGTTAACTATTTTGAGTTAATACATAAGGAATTATAGTGAAACTGACAGAAATAATCTAATCAATTGCACTTAGTAAGAATAATGAAGCAAAATTGTGTCAAAATGACTGACTCTAGAACTGTGTTTCCACTGTTTCCCATATATATGTAGTCTGAAATAAATAAACTGAATATTATTCATCATAGGCACAACTGTGGTAAAGTATAAAAAATAATCTAGTCCTTAACTACTATTAAGGGAGTTCTATCAATTTTTTTCCTAACTTCTCATTTCAAGAATATAAAATGTTGAAGTTTAATTTAAATAAATAAAGTGGCAGATTCTATAATTTACAAGAATAAACACATCGAAGAAGACCCAACAGAATCAAAAATCATGATGGGTGACTTGTGGCATTATCAACATAATGTCCAGAATTTCATTTAATTTGATTGAACATACAAAATACTTGCATGAATAAAGCCTTCTGTAGTTAATAATTGTTTTTCTTCTAATATCAACCCATCTGGCCTGAATTTTTTTTTACTATGTGGCTTTGATTTTCATAAACATGACATTTTACGAATGCAAAAACATGAAAGTATGCATCAGTGCCAACATATCTGAAATGTTTTCTATCAGACTGTGACCTTTTCTATTTGAGGTAATAGCTGAATCTTTTCTCCTCACATCCATAAAACACAACAATAAAATCAAGTAACATAATCTCAAATGTAAAAATATGCTTGGTAAAATTGTTTAAGCTCAGATGTTTATTCAGAGATGTAACATTTAAATATAGCTGCTGATTGAAAATGGAACTGTAGGAGTTCATTCAAATTATCTTTCAGTTAAGTGAGGCCACGGAACAGGTTAAATGTGTTCATAAAGAAGAGTATCGATGAGGTTCATAAAGAAGAATCAGTTGAGTTTCCCTGAGGGATTATACTATAGTTCTTAGAGTATTTGCTGAGTATTTGCTCCCTCTCAAGAGTTAATAATACATGCTAAGGATATCAAGGTAGTTTGCACATGATTTGTGAGGATATCTTGAGAAATCTCTTTCCATCCTTTTCAGCAAATCCTTTGAAAGAAATGAATATATCTTATTCAAACTCCCTATATCTGCAACTATGGTGTAATTAGGGAAGTCAAAGTGGTAAAAATATCATGTATGTGAATATCATATATCATCAGGCATCTACAGAAGTCAGAAATAAAGGTACTAAGTTTCTTTTGCAATAACCACCTCAAAAAAGTTTCATAGTATGAAATAAAACCTTTCCTTCAAAAGCATAAGAAATCTTTCCTTGCTAAATATTACAATCAAGTTCAAATGAGATTCACAGTGATAGAATTATTATATGCTCCAGATATGTTTATAACTAGTCATTTAGGATGACTTCTGCCTTCTCTATAATACATACCATTGGAAATAAATAAGCAAAGGCATGATATTTTTCTGTATCCCTTTGGGATACAGACACAGAGTAAAAGTTGACCATTGAATATACATATTACAGTTCCACAGTTCCAGCTTTACTTAATAATGCTTTCTGGGAAAGAAAAGCTGTTTGGCCCAACTTGTTTTCAGTATTTGACTTTTTGTAACAATAAATCACGTTCATGTATTTGTTTTTTTGGGGGGGGGTTGGTCGTGGGCCTGAACTCTGGGTCTGGGCGCTGTCCCTCAGCTCTTCAGCTCAAGGCTAGTGCTCTACAACTTGAGCCACAGCCCCACTTCTGGTTTTTTTTCCTGCTTATGTGGTGCTGAAGAATCGAACCCAGGGCCTCATGCATGCAAGGCAAGCGCATTAGTATTTAGCCACCTTCCCAGCCCACGTTCATGTATTTGTTTAATATATGAAATTATTATTTCCAGAGCGTCATTGTGCTGCCTACTGTTCAACCAAAAATCTGGAAAGCCATGTGATGGTGGCTCACACCTATAATCCTAGGTTCTCAGGAGGCTGAGATCAGAGGATTGCAGTTCGAAGACAACCTGGACAAAAAAGTCCATGACCCTCTTATCTCCAACTGAGCACCCCAAACTGTCAGAAATAGGGCTGTGGCTCAAGTGGTGGAGCACTAGCTTTGAGGCCAAAAATCTCAAAAGAATACCTAGATCCTTAGTTCAAGACCCAGAATCAACACACACACACACACACACACACACACACACACACACACACACACACAATGCTTGAGAGAAGAGTTAGTGGAAGTAATGTTTTAATATTAGCTGACCTGAAGAAAATAGACCAAACTTTTCCAAATCAAGTGGGACAAAGAGACTTATAGGCAAAAAGGAGGTACAGTGTGACAATAGGCAGGAAATCTCTACTCTGGGGAGCAATGTCTCCAAATGACGTAGACCACCTTCCGTTAGTTAAGCAAAATCTTAGGAAGGGCTTCACTTCATCAAAAAAAAATATTAGATAAGGAAAGAAGGCAATAGGGAATGGAGTAGAGCAATAGTTTTGGAAGAACTCTTTTATAGTATGGTATCCTCTATTCTATGGTAACGATAGTCATTTTTAGTGGTTTTATTTTCTATAAATATGTGCAGATACATCTGGCAGTTTCTGATAAAGTTAAATATACCTATAGCATATAGCCTAGTCTACACTAGAGAATTTAAAGCATATGCTTTTGCTAAGTTTTATGCAGAAATGCTTATTACAGTTTTATCATATTGGCCTGAAACAAAAAGCATCCAATTAATTGTGTTACTATTATTATTTTTGTTGGATATGGGGCTTGAACTCTGGGTCTGGGCTCTCTTCCTGAGCACTTCAGCTTAAGGCAAAAACTCTATCACTTGAGCCATCGCTCAAGTGAGAAGAGGTGTTATGAAGGTATTACAACATGAACTACAGGAATTTTGGGGAGGGTCACAATCTGAGGACTGTAGTGAGACTGTTGCAACTGGGGCAGGAATTTGTATGTAACCCCAGGGAAACAAAACATATTTTTGTAAACAGGTAGGGACAGAGCTCAGGGCCTTAATCGGTAAGCAGACTCCGAGACCTTAGAATATAGAGTTCATATGGAATTTGAGAAGAGGCAATAATAGAAGAGGTAATAATAGAAATAGAAGAGGTAATAATAGAAGAGGTAATAATAGAAAGCAGATCAGTAGTTTAAATGAAGAACTAGCCTGTAACTTGATGATGATGGTGACTATCTGGGAATTATACATTTGTTAAAACACATTGAACTGAGCAGTTGCATGTATTTTATGTAGGTTATGTAGCTGCAGAGATTCTTATAAGTAATAAGATAAAGAGAAAATTTTAGCTTGAGCTCCAGGCTTAGGTCAGATACACATATACATGTACACATGCACTCAATCAAATGTATGTGTGAGCCATTCTCATCTCACGGCTCTAGATGACATGCTCTGGCCCCAGACACTCCTTGTTATCTTTCATGTCTTCATAAATATCTGACCATCTCCTCCCACTCACCATTTTACTCACTGAGAATCTTCCAGAGTATACTTTGTACACAGTCATTCCATGAGTCTGTTCTGCTTACTTATTTTCCTAAAGTTAATTTTAGCAGATAGAGCTTAAACTTGTACACACTGTAGGATAAAAATAGCCTGGATAGTATGACATTAGGAAAATCTTTTCATTGATTTCAGTATTCATTAAATTTATATGAATATATACTGGTAGTATTCATTAAATTTATATGAATACTCTGAAGTTCAGAAGTGAGTATAAAATAATCTCTCTACCTAAAGATGAAAGTGGACATTACTTCTGCTACCACCCTGATGACACCACCATTTTCACCACCGTTGAAGAAATACTCCTGGGTTTCCTGGACTTCGAGTTATGTAAGAATCCATCCCAGCCCTCCCAGGGGACCAAGGAGACAGGCATGTACAAGAGGAGGAGGGCTTATTGATGGCCCCACGGGAGAGGAAGCAATATGGTGTCAGCCCCTATCTAGGTGGAAGCTTGTAACTCTGGGGCCAGCGGTGGGAGGTACTCTGCATGAGCAGCTAGGTCTGGAAGGAGGGTGGGAGTACCCACCTATCCCAAGAGAGTTCTAGGGCAGGGAGGAGTTCAGGTCTGGGTGGAGCTAGGGGCTGTAAACAGCCCAGGGAAATGTAGTGGGAGGGGCTGAGGTGGGGCAAAAGCTATCAGCATAGACCATTCCTGTCACAGGTGGTTAGTTCTATCCAGCATCAGCAAATTGAAGCAGACAGAAATGAGAAATCTTTTTTTCTGCCAAAAGCTATTTGGATACTTAAAACATTATTTACTAGCCATACAGATTTATCAATTCAGGTAGATTAACAGAAGCAACCAACAAGAAGCTAATGAGAAGCTTGTCTTCTCAGGTACTAAATGAATTTTTGGACTTTATATAGCCCACAGGCAGGTGTTTCCTATCCCTGGAAGACTGCTCTCCTTCTGATGTATGGACCATGATTTAGTGCTATATTGTTATCTGTCCAAAACATGCATTAATGAATTTTTGAAGCATGTTGACATTGGGATTACGTCCAAGAATGGGATTTTAGGGTTTATAGAGGTGTTGATCTATAATATATGGAGATGTCTTTTTATTACAGATCATTTAAGAAGTATGTTTCCCCTGTGGAAACAAATTCAGTGATGTGACTTGTTCAGTTAATTTCTGTTGCCTAAGCATGCTCCAAAATTGTGCTCTGAGCTCATGCAAGGCAGAATATCATATGAAACCCCAAAATGTTATGCATAGCTACCAATGGAGAGCACTGACTATATGTCAAAGACTGTATCAGGCAGTGTGCAAAATTATCTCTTTTCTTTAAAAGACCTCTTCATTGTTTGTATTATTATCACTTTGCAGATGAGGAGATGGAAACTTAGAAAGATTAAATTTATGTGCATCAATGGCAGCTTAAATGAAAGTGGTAGAACCAGGTTCATATACAGCTTTGCAAAGATTTTGGCTCTTATCTTCTATGCCATACAGGCATTATCTCAATAACTCTCAAGCCATCCTGTCAGATAGGTACTATTATTAATTCTGTTTTGTAGTTAGAGAAAATAAAGACCCCCCCAAAAAAACTAAATTACTTGCCTATAACTTTGTGCCTAATGACTGAAAGAGCTGGATTTAATTTGTTGCCTTTCAACCCACATATTTTCCCACTATGCTACACTGCTGAAAATGTTCAAGTGAGAAATGTGAGCAAGATAATAGAATATTGTTCTCTAGGTATTGAAGCATATCGGTTTCATGGGAAAGGTCACAAGGCTGGGGGAATTCGGAAGTCTAATCTGGGATTTGTGCCAAGGGCTGAGTCCTGTTTTGTTGGCACATACTTAGATTGGGCATATATCAGTGTGTCACCAGTGTGGGCTATAGCTCTTGCTGTCTGCTTAACTCCTTTTCAGTAGTCAAGTCTCAATGGAATTCTTTAAGATTTTTCTGAACTCTCAGTCCAGACCAATGCCAACGATCATCCCTTTGTCTGGAATTATCTTTTTTTTGTCTTCCTCTTAATTTAACTAATCCATACTAGTATTTTAAATACTAGTTTAAGTTTCACTCCTTCAGATAGCCTTCTGGCAACCCTAAGAGAGCCATTTTTCCCCATTACTCAACTTCCTAGCATTCTAAAATTCTCTGTAGCTTTTCACATAATTGTAAAGAATAGATCGTCTAATTCCTCTTTTCACTTTGTCTTAGGATGTAAGCTTTGAGAGAGGAGGAACTTTGTCTTGCTCAGCGCTTGCATCTCCAGTTCCTAGCCCCAGGGCAGCACTGAAGACACTTGATTAATACTTTTGTATTTCAAATAAAAGAATAGATTCATGGATGCAAATGTTAGATTATTAAGCAATCATGCTTTTATTTCCTGTATTCAATTAGAACAGTGTTTCCCAAACTTGTCAGTCACAACAATCACCCAGAGAGATTGCTAACAATATAGATCATCAAGTAAGCAAGCTTACTTGTTTGAGATGGATAGAAGTCTTTTTTTCTTTACTAGATTTTTGTGGCAAGGCAAGTTCAAAAACTACAAGACAGATTTCAATTGTTTGTGTCTTTTGGAGGAGTATTATTCAACAATTTAGTCTGGAGCATGGCTAATCCTGTTCTTAAACCTAATAACCCTGGTATCAGTTATCTAAATGTTTTAGAATGGAAATACTATGTACAATGTTGAACTTGTAATGCTGATCATAGCATCCTCTGCTCATTTGCCTACCATTGGTCAGCAAGGACCAAAGAATTAGATCTCCTGGCATGAAATTCTTCCATGATCTAACTTGAAGGGTGTTTGTTATTGTGTCACTACACATGCTCTCTGCTTCATGTATACCAAAGTACCTATTCTCTCTATTCATCTCAGTCTGAATACTTAATTTGTTTCTATAAGCTAAAATATCGTTCCCCCATTTCTGTATCTTGAAATAATCCATTTGAGATCTAGCTCAGTGTGTTGGTGATGACCTCTCCTCTAATTTTTAGCCTCTCTCTTTTGTGACTCATATTCAATTTTGTAATAAGCTTTTTATATTTCCATGTTATCACCCCTTTTATGAGTTAGAAGCTGGAACACTATACATATCTGAGTAGCTTTGAACTCCTCTGAATCCTATCTATTATTTTGCCCTAGGTATGAGCTGCATTTAAAGTATTTCTCTACTGGATCTCCCACAAGGTTAAGAAATGCGCTAATCAGATAGCCATTTCCTTCCTGTTGTTCTACTTCTAAATACATCCTGGGCTTCATCTACCATTTTCTTTTATCTGGAAGAATGGGCACATTTACTCTTTTCTAAGGTTATCCTTTCCACAATAGTTATTTTAACATCTTTTTTTTCTTTTTTTCTTTGGTTTATTGTGAAAATACTGTACAGAGGGGTTACAATGACATGAATGGATATATGAATTGATCAAGCTATTCTGGCTTGTTTTGCAGTAACACAATGTAAATGGCTTACAGTAAGTATTAAAAGTTTATTTCTCACCCAGGCTACATTAAAATAGTCTTTAACATAAGCAACTTCTGTTCTTGTAACCACTCAAAGTCCCAGAGTAATGGAGGCCACGTATTAACATATACTGCTCAGATCACCACAGCAAGAGAGAGAAAGTATAGTGAATTATCCACTGATTCTTCAAGTTTCGATCTCACATGAAGCATACACAATATGTACACCTGAATTCTCATGTTACATCAGCTAAAACAAGTCACACAGTTGTATTGAATTTAAAAGGATACAAGAAACTGCAAGCTGTCTTCTACCAGAAAAAGATAGCTAGAATAAATATGTAAATATCCCAAAGGATTATCAAAATTTATGGGAACAAGAATCAATGGCATTTTCATGCTTGAATTTAGCCACTGATTTTCTGGTTGAAGGTTATGACAGGCTTCCCTTTCATTGGTTCATTTAGCGAATGAGCACATCAGAAAAAAATTCAAGTAATCTATGACCCCAAGTGAAAGTAAAACAATTTACTATAGACTGACTTTTACTTTAGGACCAAGTCCTAAAAATTGTACAGAGTTAACAGACGGAGAGTAAGTGTAGGACAAGTTTGCAAAGTGTCAGACTCTGTTACTTTAGAGGACACTTAATTACACTTAATAATTTGCAATTTAGTGCTTGATGTTCCATGAAGATAACATCTGCTTCCTTCTAAAGGATCTATAGGAAACAATAGTCCCAAAGATGTTCTTTAAAGTTATCCTGATGTACTAATAACTAAGCCTTTTATTATGGCAGTCATTTAGGTTCAAGTCCCTGATTTCATCCTGACTTGTTCTTGAATGTTTGATAAGTCACTTAACCTTTCTCCACATCATTTGTCTGCCTGAAGAAGGGAATGATTCTTGTTTTCAAAGCACTTTGGAATTTCACCGAAAACAGCTAGATAGTAAGCATATACTGGTAAAGAGAGCCTATTTGGATGATAAATAGGTTTTAGCTAATACACATTAGCATGCCATTAAAAGTTTTTCCTTTTGAAATATAAGAAAAAAATTCTTTGGAATCAGAAAAACAACAGTTTTGAGTCTCTGCTGTCACTAATTCATAAACTTAGAAAGGTACAGTAACCTCTTTAAAACAGGAAAAGGTTTACTTTATAGGACTGTTGTAATAAGTAAGTAGAAAAAATGTACAATTCCTGTATATAGTTTGTGACTCACGGTAAATTGTCCACTATTAAAATTAAAGAGGATGTAAAGGAATGGCTTGTTTATAGGATTCTGAGACTTCTCAAATGCCCTTTAGATTTATTTCTCTATATATTTTTGTACTTAAAACTTTATTATTAAAATTATCATGGGGGCTGCGAAGGTGGCTCAGTGGTAGAGCGCTTGCCTTGCAAATGCTTGAGGCCCTAGGTTCGATTCCTCAGCACCACATAAGCAAAAAGAAAAAAGCCGGAAGTGGTGCTGTGGCTCAAGTGGTAGAGTGCTAGTCTTGAGCTGAAGAGCTGAGGGACAGCACCCAGGCCCAGAGTTCAGGCCCCATGACCTGACCCAAAAATAAAATAAAATAAAATTATCATGAAGAGTGCATTGACTCTGTGGATTGCTTCCAGTAATACAGGCAAAAATAAATCTGCTTATCCATACACATAGGAGGTGTTTCCTTTACCAGTTGTCTTCTTCAGTTTGTATCTTCAGTGACATAATTTTCACTGTAGAAGTGTTTAACCTCTCTGGTTTAGTTTATTCCTAGATGACTTGTTTTGTTTTTCTTCTTTATCTATCTTGGAATTTTCTCATATACTGAGTTGAGTATGTTTGATTCTCAATTCTTAGTTGTTCAGTTATTCTCATGAAATTTATTATTTTACAAGTTCTTATGTTTGTGACAGTTATCACTCACTGTTTTTGTGTAGGATGCCTTTAAATGTCTTCTGTAATGCTGTCTTAGTAGTCATGAAATGCTTGAAATTTGCAGTTATCTATAGAGTATTTATTTCTCCATTGATTTGGAAAGATAATACTTTTGAACATAATCAGCTTGATTGGCAGTTACTATAATGAACACAGAGAAATTATTTTCTGGTCACATCTATTTGGTCACATCTATAAATGCCTGTTGTACTTTGAAGTCCATATTTTTCATAAGGTTTAAGTAATTTTGTGCTATAACTTCACTATATTTTTAAGTCTCAGCACCATCTTCTAACTGATGAATTCTTAGTTTGGTCTCTTGATTATTTATCAGAGTACCTGAATATTGTAGTCATGCCTTTTTACTTTATTGCTACCTGAATATAGTATTTCTTTGTCCCTGTTTTCAATGCTCAGTATTCTTTTTGAAAATGGATGTAGTGTATAAGTGACATTTTTTCACTGTAGTTTTAATTAATTTTTTCTGTTTTCATTTCTAAGATTTCTATTTTTTTTTGTCAGTCATAGGGCTTGAATTCTGGCCTGGGTGCTGTTCCTGAGCTCTTCAGCTAAAGGCCAGCACTCTACCACTTGAGCCACAGTGCCATTTCTGGTTTTCTGCTGATTAATTGGAGATAAAAGTCTCACAGACTGGGCTGGGAAGGTGGCTCAGTGGTAGAGCACTTGCCTTGCATGCCCCTGGCCCTGGGTTCAATTCCTCAGCACCACATAAGCAAAAAAAGAAAAAGGCTGGAAGTGGCGCTGTGGCTCAAGTGGTAGAGTGCTAGCCATGAGCTGAAGAGCTGAGGGACAGCGCCCAGGCCCAGAGTTCAGGCCCCACGATCGGACCCCCCCCCCAAAAAAAAAGTCTCACAGACTTTTCTGCCCGGGCTGGATTTGAATCACGATCCTCACATATCAGCCTCCTGTACTAAGATTAGAGGAGTGAGCCACCAGTGTCAGGCTACTTTTTGTTGTTGTTATTGTTGAAGAATCTCAGTTTTCTCCTATTCGATGCTGCTATGTTTTTGTTTAGGCTTTGGATTCACTCAAAGAAACAGATAACTGAAGTATGGGAGGCAAGGATTTTCTTGATCATTTTTAAAACTTGGTTGTTGAATTCTTTGTCCATTATTCAAACCATTTCAGTATCTTGATTTTTCAGTTATTGACAGGTTACAAGGTTTTAGAAAAGTCTTATTTTCTTTCTTCTCTATATTTCTTTCTCTTTCTTTTTCTCTTTCTTTTCGTTTTTGTTGTGCTGGTCCAGAGTCTTGAACTAAGAGCTTGGTAACTGTCCTTGAGCTTTTGTCCTCAAGACAAGCTCTCTACCACTTTGAGCCACAGCCCCACTTCTGGATTTCTGGTGATTGGAGATAAGAATGTCACAGTCTTTCCTGCCCATCCTGATTTCAAGCTATGAATCTCAGATTTCACAACCTGGCTTCTGAATATTTCTTTTCTTTACGCATTGTATATAGCAATCTGGTGAATATATATATACCTTGGAATTTTTTTCTATTTTTCCCCTTCTTTTGATTTTTTTTATTGTGAAAATACTGTATAGAGGGGTTACAATTACATGTGCAAGATAATGAGTAAATTTCTTATCAAGCATTTCATATCAAGTATATTTCATATCAAGTACATTTCTTATCCTCCTTTGTTTCCCCTTCCCATCCCTTCCCATCCTCCCCCTGCCCCCCCAATCCTCCCCCCTCCCCCCCACCAAAGTTGTACAGTTCGTTTTCGACATAATGACTTGTACATCTCATTGTTGCAGTGGGTCCACCTGTACTTCTTTTGATTTTTATGGCTGTCTTCCTAAGGGTTGGTTGTCTTCAATCACTTAAAGGAGAGAAAACAGACAAGGGTAGGAGAACAAGTTTAAAACAAAGCCAGTATGTTTAAAGTTAGGTATCAAAACATATTCCTTTAACAATTTTAGAAAGGAATGTATTATTCTTATAGGAAAAATGAGCAGTTTATTATTATTAAATAAGCATTACTAATGCTAAAAGTATTAAGATATAAATAATAAGAAGGGGATATAAGAAAAGAAAAATAAAGAAATGCAGGAACAAAAAAATTTTATGATGAAGGTATAAGATATAAATAGGCAGAATATGAGGAAATAAGTACAGAGAAAGAAAAATAAATTAAAATCAATCACTCAAATACACAAAATAGAATTATCAATATTTCTTCTTTATTGGGAAGAGTATGAATTTCCACTTTCCTTGCCCACAGACTTGTCTTTTGAGGTTGACTGGTTGAAGGCAGCTATTTTTCTCTCTAAATTCCAAGAAGTTAGATCAAAAAGTGCTGTTTGAAGGCTGTGTCCCTTCCTGTTTTCCCTTGTAAGTTAAATTCCTGTGCCAGAACCCCTTTCGAACAGCTCATACCAGCTGAGCTTGAATCCTTCCAGCCCTCTGGGAAAGTACAAACTAGTCAAACAAAAGCTATCTGTGCTATCCTGGAAAGACGTGGAGGCACTTATGGAACCTGTGTGGTCTGGTGTTCTAAATCTCTGTCATGGTTACCACATACTCCTAAATGCTTGTTCTCTTGTCACACCACTGTTCAGGCTATAGCTCTGCCAGTCTGTTTGCCCTTGTCTTACCTCTTAACTATGATCTGTGACTTTATTTGTACTTACCATATCATTAGATCTGTGTCTGTGAATCTGAGTTTAAGTCATAACCAGTTCTTTGGATCAACACTGATTCTACAGGTGGTCACTTGTTTAGCCAGTGGAGACTTCAGGCCTCTGGGGGTTGGAGATACAAAAGATACATGATATTCTATTCTCCTAGGTGCAGCACACCTCATGAAATAATTCCCCTTCACAGTAATAGCAAGCAAAATATGAAGCTCAGAAACTCCTTTCTCTAGCATCTGCTTGCTATAGAATATTCAGATACCCTGACTAAAAATTTATTTTTGTTCAATGACAGCTTATACATGTGTATACTTCTCAATGCATTTTTAGTTTTTTATGCTTGGAGCCATACTGAAGGGAAGAGTCTCCCTCTTCCCTATCATTTAATTTCCCCCTCTATATTAAAGTCTATCAATTCTTTTATAAATGTGATATTCAATATCTAGGGTTGCACTGTCTATTAGTATCCTTGCTCGATTTTCTTACTTTAAATTTTTTTCTTGTAAAGGTGATGTACAGAGGGGTAATTGTTACATAAGCCAGGTAATGAATACATTTCTTCTTGAACAGGGTCACCTCTTCCATCATTCTCTCCAAGGTTTTTCCCTCTCAGTCTCCCTTCCCCCCAAGCTGCAGAGTTCATTTTCAACTCAGTGTCCAGTGAATATCACTACTGCATTTGTTCACCCTTTGTCCCCAATTTCTGTGTTTCCCCTTTCCCTCCCCAAATCAGATAAACTTACATACAAGATAAAATGTACATAATTTAAAAAATCTATAAAGAGTAAAAACAATTTTAAAAAACCCTTGAAAAAGTAAATAAAAGCCCTATTGTTTCAATTTTTGGCATCCATTTAGAAGCAAAAAATTTAAAATATTGTTATATTTTCTTGTAAAAGTGATGTTCTGAGGGGCTACAGTTACATAACTCAGGTGTTCAGTACATTTCCTTTGGAGCAGTCACCTCCCTCATTCACTCCCAGATTTTCCCCTCCTGACTTCTGTCTGCCCAAAGTTGTATGGCTCATATACAAGATGGTGTCTAGTGGGCTCCACTGCTGAATTAGTTCACCCTTTGTCCTACCATTTCTGTGCTTTCCCTGCCCCTCTACAAGTCAGATAAACTTATGTATAAGACAAAGGCTAAGGAAATCAAAATCAGGGACAGAAGGAAATAAGCCAAAGAAAGAAGAAGAAGACGAAGAAAAATAAAGAACCACAAACAGAACAGTAAAAATCCTCTTGCTTCCACTTCTTGGAGCTCATTTTGATAAACATCATTTTTTAAATTATATTTTATTTTGTTATAAAGGTGCTGTATGGTAGGGATACAGTTACATAAGAAAGGTAATAAGTAAATTTCTTGTCAAACATTGCTACCCATTCCTTCATTTTTGTCCCACAATTCCTCCCTTCCACTCCTCCCCCTACCTCCTCCTGAAGTTGTAAAGTTCATTTCCAACATAGTGTCCTGTATCATTGTTGGATTGGGTCAGCATTTTTTCTTTTTCACCATTTTGTTATTCCCCTTCCCTTCACCAAATCAGATAAATATATATACAAGGCACAGGCTACCAGAATCAAAAACAGTGACTACCAGGGATAAATCAAAAGAGAGTATAAGCAACAGCAAATGCTGGTGAGGATGTTGTAAAAAGCAAACACTCATAGTCTGTTGGTAGAAGTGTAAACTGGTGCAAGCACTATGGAAATCTGTATGGAGATTCTTGAAAAATCTAAAACTGGAGCTATCTTATCAACTTGCACACCCTTGTTGGTCATATATTTAAAGTAAATATAAATGATGCCTACATCCTCATGTTTATTTCTGTTCCCAATTGCCAGGTTGTGAAATCAATGAGGTATCCAGCTGATGAAATGGTATGGAAAATGTACCAAGTACTACTCAGCCATAAAGACAAATGAAATTTAATTATCTGCAGAAAACTGAAGATTATTATTGTGAACAAGATAATGCAAGCTTAGGAAGCAAATTGTCAAATGTTTTTCCTCATTTGTAGAATCTAGATCTAAGTAGTAATGGTGATAAGAAGATGGAGAAGGGGAAGACAAAGGATACTGGTAGATAAAGAAAACAACATATGCTAAACATATATTTCTCATACAATAGCCCAAATATGGAAACAACCTAGATGCCCTACTACAGATGAATGGATCCAAAAATTGTGGTATGTCTATACAATGTAATTTTATGCAGCCATTAGAAAGGACGAAACAATGGCATTCACAGGAATATGTATGGAACTAGAAAACATCATTTTGAGCAAGGTAACCCAAAAACCAAGGGACAAACAACACAGGGTCTCCTTGATATGTGGATGTTAAATCCAAAAGGCAAGGAGATATGGCAAAGTAAACAGGCCTTGAGAAACAAAGGACCTCCATTCAATTTGTCATATCGTTATTAAATGACTCCATGTTCTTGACCATATATATGATATATTTACATATATACATATATATGTACATATACACATATACATGTATTTACATATATATATATACCATATATATATATATATATATATATATATTATATGTGCACATCTGAGGGAAGCTAGGAAGAGGACACAGAATCAGAGGGAAAAAAGGGAAAACATACAACAGAGGGGCCCAACAACTGCACTGGACATTGATGAAAATGAACTAAGCAAGTCAAGGGCAGCAATGGCAGGGAGGGAAAGAGAGGGAAAGAGGGAACAGCTTACACTAAGCAAAAGGAAAGAAATGTACATATCACCCGATGTGGAAGAAATAGTTGTATTTTCAAAGCTCATAGAATTCACAAACTTTATAGACCATGATCATGACAATTTGCCTTGTGAAGTTTAAAATGTGTTTGTGAATTTTAGTATCACTATTTCATAATACTGTGAAATTTATGTAATCAATCTCAATAAAATTATATAAAACATAAAGTTTTCATAAGTACAACTCAAGGACCTGCAAATTTTGCAAGCAAACTGTGAAGCTATAGGAAGCCCTCACCTGTCCTCCAGTGTCAAAAGTAAAATTAGTGATCAGTTGAGATACAAGAGAGACTTTCCAGTTTATCATTACTTCTCCTTCAAATTGATGTAAAACTTAGTCTATGTTTTATTACTTAAAATGTAATTTTTAAAATATAAACACTTTCTGTGATTTTCTTTGATGGTAGTTGAAAACACTAAAATGGTGAACTCCCAGACATTTTTCCATCCCTAAATATTCAAGGATTTGTGAGCTAGTTTTCAGTTAGTGTCAATCCTAATAGAACGATTACTTTCTGCTAGAACATTAAGTAATAAATGATATTAAAAGTATTAAAATCAGAAGCACTTGCTCCAATTGATTTTATGGGCCAATATTTTTGCCTAAACAAAGACAAATAGTGATCAATTTAGCTATCTTCTAATCATATTTAAGTATTAAAAAAGAAATGTAAAGAAAAAAAGTGAAATATGTTAGTATGACTCAACCAAAACAATGAAAAGGAAAAATAATTTTATAATATTACCAAGAATAGAAAGGATTCTTTGGGGCAAAGTAAGAGATTGCCAATGAAAATTTATTAAATATGTACATATATTAACAATACCCATTATTCAGTAGTCACACGACTGGATCACCTGCCTTACACACCACCTCTCAATTTTACTCAGCCAGGTTTTTATACACCATTTCTGTGTTTGAAAAGGATTGACAAGAATATCAATAATAAAAAAATTATCTAATGAAATCATTATAAAATATCTTCAGAATACAAGCTGTGTTTTTAAACATAAAAATAGTATGGCTACAGAACCAAGTCTTGGTAATATGTATTAAAATAAGGGCCTACAAACTTTAAGATTTACAGAAGTAATATTCAGAAGAGGACTTCAGATTCTTGGTTACTGCACTGGAATTCTCTTTTGCATATTTGAGGCTAGGGAAAACCAAGCCCAATGTATAACTGAGAGAAGTCAAAGTGGTACCAAGTCTCTACTTCCATGTATTACTTTTTTTGCTCATACCATATGTAGAGTCATGCATAACATACGGCCTTTAAAACCACATCCAATACATCTGTTATTTCCTGTCATGAGATGGGTTCTAACTAGAAGAGATAGGGCCCTGGGGCATGTTTTTGAAAGTTACTCTTGGTGTCCAGTTGCTTCTCCAGTATGAGATGGATAAGCTCCTAGGCTACATACTCTCACTGCCATGATGTTCTGTCCAAGTTCATGAGGCTAAACAACCATGGACTGAACCCTCTACAGAAATTAACTTTCCTCTGGAAGAAAAATGAACTACCATTTGTTGAGGACTTACATATATCTCCATAAGACTCAACATTTAAAAAACCTACAATCACAATAATTCTGTATGTATAGAAGCTATAATGTATTAGGCACATTAATAGACATCAGATATACACATCATTCCTAGGAGATATATGTTACTATGCTCTCCCTTTCCTTGTGACAAAATTGAGGCAGAGAGAGGCCATATAACTGTCGTCAGCAAGTTAGCAATTTCTTTACATTGCAAATGAATGCAAAGTAATGCCTCTAGAATCTATGCTTTTTCACTCCTCTTTGCTTCCTTACCTATCATTAAAATAAAATTTTAAAGGAAATAACAGCAAACTTTTTTTGAATGACCTCCTGTGAGTTTTCAAGGAGAGTTTCTATATGTGATATAAATTTATTGATTTTCTGGAATAGCATTCTTAGTATTCAGCTCCATATTCAGGTACTGAAGCATGCCCAAGGATTAATTACTTTTATGCAATGGTGAATATACTTAGATTTGAACTGTTTTAATATGAAATTTGAGGCTTCATATTTGTGCATGCACACACATAGAAGACATCAAGGGACTTAATGTTTTCAAAAAGGATCAATATTTATGCTTGCTATAGAAATTTTTAATTATAACCATACAGAATAATGTAACAAAACTAAAACTAAATCTAAACTGGTTAGAGTGATTCAGAATCAATGTAGTTTATGTTTCAGCTAACTGAAGGTTATAGACAAAAGTTCTTAATGCTTTTGCTTTAATAGGAGAAAATGTCATTTCTGTTCTTCTATCTCATCAAGCCATATTTTGTTGATTGCATTATCATACCAGTTAGGTTTTCACTGTTATCTCATACATAGACCTATAGATCATGTGACTGGTTTAAAGCAAATTGAAATAAGTAAAGATAGTTTTATATTACCAACTGGGCCGTTTTTGTAGTTTGTATTTCTGCCTGTAATTTAGTGAATCTTTTTTTTTTTTTCATCTCGGGCTTAAACTCTGGGCCTATGCACTGTCTCTGAGCTACTTCAGCTCAAGGCGAGTGCTCTACCACTTGAGCCACAATGCCACTTCCGGTTTTCTGAGTGGTTTATTGGAGATAAGAGTCTCGTGGACTTTCAGGCCTGGGCTGGCTTTGAATCACGATCCTCAGATCTCAGCCTCCTGAGTAGCTAGGATTACAGGCATGAGCCACTGGCACTCGGCTCTTGAGTTTTTATTTTATCTGTTTATAGTTTAAGTATTAAATATCCCTCAGAAGCTCATCTGTCCTTCCATTTGGTCCCCAGTTGGTGGTATTAATTTGGAAGGTTTTGGAAACTTTCAGATGGGTTCTAATGATAGGAAGTGGGTTACTGGAGCATACATTTGAAGGTTATATCTGGTCTTCAGTTAGAACCTCTTTTTGTTTCCTGTCCATCATGAGATGAATAAGGCCCTCTGGCACAGACATACTTTCATGATGTTCTTCCCAAGTATCTAAAGCTGAATAACCATAGACTTAGGCTGCTGCTGCTTCTTCATTTTTTTGTCAGTTGTGGGGCTTGAACTAGGGGCCTGGATGGTGTACCCGAACAGTTTTGCTCAATGATCGTGCTCTACCACTTTGAGGCACAGTGCCACTTAAGGTTTTCTCGTGTTTAATAAGAGGTAAGTGTTTCTCAGACTTTCTTTCCCATTCAGGCTGGATTTGAACAGAGATCCTCAGTTCTCAGGCCTGAGTAACTAGGATTACAGGCTGAGCCATCAGTACTCAGAAGACTAAGCCTTCTTAAACTACAAGGTAAAATAAATGTTGCTAATTTTTAACTTGTTCTAAGTATTTTGTTACAACATATAATAATAAAATAAATATAATCTGATTTATTATGTTTGGTTTCTGATTCATGGTTTTTAGTCTCAGGCTTTAAAATCACTTGTAATTACAACATGCAAAATTTTTGTAGTGTCCAGGGCTCTGATCAATTGTATGGATCATTCCACACAATGCCATGTTATTAGCAGAGGAAAAACTAGCACTATTCAAAGTCCATTTATGGATAAACAAAGATCCAAAGCAGGATTTCAGGCTATGAATCCTTAAATTTTTTCAGTCTCGATTTATTTTTTTCAACTAACTTTTGGTCAACTATCATTTTTGAAAATTTTTGGCTTTAGATATATTGTCCTTTTACCTTCTTTTTGGGGATAAGCCACACTTATTTTATTACAAAGTGAAAAATTATAACTAAATAGTTTGGAGTACAGGGTGATGTAAGGGAATACAAATAAGTGTGGGAAGATTAAACAAAGAAAATTAACACACACACAAATATGTAAAATCTCAACTATTCCTTTTGTGGGAAGAATATGTGAAAATTACTGTCTTAGAAATGTTCAAGATACAATATAATATTGTTACCTATAGTCACCATGTTGTGTCATGGAACTTACTGTTTCTAGAGGGAAATATACTATTTTTCTGTTGTCTTCACTTTCACTTGTCATGACTGCAATTGTATGAATTCAATTGCGTTACTGTTTGCATGTAAGTGAAATCATAGGGCATTGTCTTCCTATGTGGCAGATTTCATCTAACATAATGTCCTTTATTCATCCATGCTGTCACAAGTGACATTTTTTAAAGTCTGAATAATATTTCATTGTGTGTCTGTACTATATTTTCTTTAGCCATTCATCATTTGATTGACATTGAGATTGATTTCATACTTAAATTTCTCTGAATAGTGCTTCAGAGAATATGGAGGTAGAGATGTCTCTTGAAAAAACTGATATAATTTCTTTTGGATATATCCCTATAAGAGATTGCTGGATCATATAGTAGTTTAACTTTTCGAGGTTCTTATATATACTTTCCTATAATTGCTGGAATAATTAAAATTTGTACACACAATATATACAAAGGCCATTTTTGTTAGCATACTTTTCAAGATGTTTTATCAAATGTGGTTTTGAGATCTATTCTGGACTCATGGAAGATGATGTATCATGGGTGTAGTTTACATGTGTTTAATAATTAATACAATTGAGAGGTTCTTCATATATATGTTGGGTGATTTATATTTTCTTTAAGAAATCGCTATTTACATCCTTCATCCATTAAAAATACATCAGGATAATTTTTTCTTGCTGAGAGGCTTGAATTTAAGCTATAGATAACAAATTTCTTGTTACTCTTAGGAGAAACTTCTGTAAGAGAGCTAGTCTGATAGCATCCTCTTGATCAAATTCACAAATATTCAGAAATTTCATTTCAGATTATAATATGCTCAGTTGTAATTGATGTACAACCACCAACCATAATTTACCATGGTTGCCTTGGTCTTTCTTAATCCCACAGTGATTCTCTAATTTTGGAACCCAGATGTCAGCAGGTAGGTTTTACGAAGACTAAAGAAATACTCACCATGTTTTGAAACTCTTTATATAAACTCTATTGTCTCTGATAGTGAAATACTGTTCTTATCTTAAATAAGTAAGCTTCAGCTTAACAGTATTTATCTGCATATAGTCATAAAATAATGTGCTTGATTATTGATTATTAAACTAGACTGCCAACTTCTTGATGACAATCATAGTGTCATCATATTGCTTTGTATGCAATAGGTGTTTAATGCCAATGATCTGTTTTAATGTTAATACTAAAGGTTAACGTTTATTTGATACTGTTGATTTGTGGTGTGATGCTGTACGTTATCCCACAGAAGTATCAGGTAGTTGGTATAATTATTCTAATTCAAAGATCAGGAAAAGATGAGCCATACAGATAAAAATGTTTAAGGACACAGAGAAAGTAGGTGGCTGTGATGAAAACAGACAGTTAGGTATATGATGAAAACAGACAGTAGGTTATTATCCCGTCTTGGACTTGTTATCATAGGAATAATGTGGTGGACAATCACTTATTTTCTGTCTGTAGTTAAGAGTCCACTGAGTTGCTAAGAAACATCATTTTACAGAAAAATACTGGAGAAGGATAGACCATTCCACTGAATCCCTAAATTGAAGGGGCTATACAAATGGAGACCATGTCAAAAAATCTGGCAAAGTAAAAGATTCCAAGCACATTGTTATATCCAGAGTTTCAGGGAAATGTGGCATTGGAAAGTGTAATAGTGACAAGATGTTTATTTACAAGACTACCAAATCATCTCACAAAGCTAAGTGAGTATTCATTCATACAGTTCTCATTTCTTGAGAAACCTTTTGGTCATCCACTGAACACAGGTAAACAAGCCATAATTCTTGGAGCAGCAGAGAAGGAGAATCTAAGCATTTACAAAGATGTTGGTACACAGTGGGTGCCCATACTACATTGAACATATGGCATTTGCATGTGCCTGTCACCTTTTAGGTGTTTTTTTTTTGTTTCACAATTAATTCTTATACTGGCTCTTAGAGGTAGGTGCAAATAGGATCACCATTGTTATATATGAGTAAAGGGTAATATAGATAAGTTAGAGGAATTGTTTAAGATCACACAGCTAGTGAAAACCAACACTGAATCAAGAGAAATTCTACCTACTTTTCTGATTCAGAACTCCTACTTTGTTTTGAGTCTCTTCTGGGTTGGAATTGTGAATGGATGTCATGGCACATTATTCAGCTCCAGTATGAACTGAATTCCTACTATGAATATTTGATTTTTTGAACCAAGAAATTTAAGTTGATATCAGGCATATTAATTGGTAATTAGTGGCTATTCTCTGCACTTGGATACTGATGGTCTTGTTTGTGTAAACTGATTTGCTTCCTAAGGCAATTTAGATCAGTCAGCAGAATTTGTGATCATAGAACATTATATACCTATATGGAAATACACAAAGAAATTCTTTGGTACAATTAGTTTACTCTGACAAAAAAATCAACTGACATATCTAGTTGTATTTGTTTTTTGTTATATTCCATGATGAATGTTTAGTTAAAATAGAAAGGATCTGGTTAAAAACTTGAATAGAGAACAAGATAAATATTTGAAATATTCTTGACTTCAAACTCAGTGATGAATTATTGGAAATTCAATTTTATAGAGTGACAATGAGTGAGAGTAGAGAGAAAACAGGATCATTTGGAAGAAGGGATTTTGTCTGGATCTGGGTGAAGACAAACTAATCTACAATACAATACAGATGATTATCTAGAAAATATATCATTTGCATTTTAAAATCTATGTAGAACAGTTTGATTTTCAGTCATGATAATCACTATCTTGTCATTTCTATTGTTTTCAATATTTATTTTATTAGCTTAGTTCTTTTTAGCTACAAACATCAGAAAACAGAATTTTGATCTAGCCAATATGAAGCACCTTTGAATTCTAATTTATCGATTCTGAAAGGCAGATATAAACAGGGTCCTAGATTTTTGGCAGTTGTAGGGCTTGAACTCAGGGCCTAGGTGCTGTCTCTGAGCTTTCTTGCTGAAGGCTAGTGCTCTACCACTTTGAGCCATAGTGCCACTTCTGGTTGTTGAGTGGTTAATTGTAGATAAGAGTCTCATGGGGACTTTTCTGCTCAGGTTAGCTTCGAACTGTGATCGTTAGCTCTCAGCCTCCCGAGTAGCTAGAATTACACGTATAAGCCACCAGTGCCCGGCAGAAAACTTTTATACTAGCTATCCAATATGATTTATTGAAAGCTCGTGTCTATGCTATGGGTTTATGTACAAAGATCAATAGTCTCTATCTCCAATCCGATAAAGGTGTTTGAGGGCTGAATGTATGTATATATTTGGACCAGGGTTAATTCCTGCAAGAGTGTTCATCTGTGGTTAACATCCGTACTCAAGGGTAGAAAGCCACTCAGATGAGAGCTAGATCAGCAATCAGAGGTTAAAGCAGTAGTCGTTAAGTGGACCTGATCTGTGCCAAGGTCTATTCTAAGCACTAGGAATCCTGAGGCCTTGGGAACATTAATTATCCTCTTAGAACATCATTTCTGGAACTACTGAGAGTTTTATGCAGAGGAAGTATATAGTCAGAAGTCTGCTTCAGAAAGATTTCTTTAGCATATGTATAAAGATGGTCAGAGGAGGCAAGGCTAAGGAAAAAGCAGAGAAGAAGAGACCAGGCTCTTTTATATGCATTGCCCAGCAGCTGGCAATGCTGGTGCTGACAATGATTCACCATATACAGTACTTACTTCAGGTTTGGCATGTAGCCAAGGACCAGTGAGGAAAGCTACCCCTCCTCTCTGCTCAGCACACAGGGCCCATTCAGTATCATTCCTTTAGACTACAAGTGGGCTTCTTGCCCTCCAATCCCTGGGCCCCAACAGCCTGGGGGAAATGACAGACCCTGGGAATCAGAGAGACAGTGTCCTTCCTCATCACGTTCAGCTGCCCTACTGGCTAGGAGGTTAGAGATTGTCTCAGAGGCAGCAAAGCTTTCACTGCATTCCCTAGGAGGGTCTCTTGGATGTAAACTCTGTCTGCCCCTGCCCCCTTCAGGGCATGGGCAGCCTGCGTCTCCTTTGGACTGGAGCCAAGATGTAAAAGCACAGCACCTTTGAGTTTCCTGCCTTCAGTAAGGGATTGTCCTTGCTCACTGGAACAGTGCTTGTTTTCGAGGAAGATTTTAAAGCCGATTCTGAATGTTACCAGGACATTTTCCCTCTTTTGTCTGGAGATGCTCCTCAACAACAGCTACAATGGAACTCTGGCCTTTTCCTTTTTGTGTATTGAGGGCATTGAGTCATGCTGCAGTAAGAAAAAGCCTGTTTACCGTTCCTTAAATCAGTTTCTTCAATGTGTTTTCTATTGAATCCTTTCTCCATAAATTTGCTAACAGTTCTGTTGAGCAGATTAGATGAATTCCATTGTAATGAATTTTGAAGGAGTAGTTGGGATTCAGGGACTGTGGTGTGTAATGGAGGGATGCTTGGTTTTGGAGTGAGCTTTGTCCTTTACTATCCTTGTGGGTTGAAAATTTAGTTAACCTGCTTGGGCCTCTGTAAAATTGACATAACACTTAACTTAGAATTGTCACGAGGTTTACCTGAGATGAAATAGGTTACTTTTTCAATGCCTCAGTAATTTGCAGTTATTTCTATAGTACAATCAATCATGAATTTAGGCACCTAAGAATTAGTTCTCCTGGTACAATCATACTCAAGATATTAAGGTTTTAACTGAAAAAAATTGTAATTGATTGAAATATGACTTATTTGAAACAGAAAAATAGGCTCATTTTAGGAGTGTGGGCAGAGACAGAATGCACAGCAGTTTACATTGCCTTCATTAAAGCTGGTGCTATGTGGAAACTTGGCGTTATGATTTCTGATAATGAGCGACGGGAGCCTATTTTGTAGAAAGATTCCCAGTCTGCAAGTATGTGACATGAAGCATAAACCTTTGTTTGTTCATTGCAGTTTCTGTTTATTCTACCTGCATAGTAAAATCAGACATCACATTTAAGTATGAAGAGGTTTTGAGTATGGAAGTGGTGTGATTTCCAGGGCTTCTTGCTTGCCTAAAGCATTCCCCACCTGCTAGCTGTTGCTTGAAATCACACATAACACATAGTTGGTGCAAAAAATTAGTGCATAGATGCTGGATGGACAGACGGACACACAGAAGAGTGGCAAGCTAGATTGGGCATGAAATTCTGACGCTGTTACTCTGATAAATTATCCTTTGGCATACAACATCCCTTTCCTTGTCTAAAGAGACATATTTTGCAGCCTTTAACTTGTCTCCCTTGGTAGATGCATGTCCTTAGCTTCTGCCACTGTTGTCTACATGTCAGTCTCAGTTTCCCAATCCTCTGACATCCTGCCTGCTTCACCAATTTCAGCAAGTCCTTTACCCACAAACCTCTCTGTTAGGGGAAATCTGATCTACAGCCCATCCACTAACACCTGTCATATATGTGCCATAGACACAGGACCCAGGAGGTCTGGCCATAGCAGCACTGTCTATGCATTCAGAGCTCAGAGGTTAGAGGATAGGAAAGTTCCCAGTTCTGTGAGTGGGAGTGGGAACAAACGTCAGCCGATGACACTCTCTGACACCGCTTCCCCTTTCTCAGAAGTGCTGTTTTGTTGGTTGCTTTCCCACAGCTGAGCCTGTCATAAAGGAGCTCTGTTCTCTAAGGGTTTGTTAATTACAGCATTGCTGTGTTAAAAAGAAGAAAAAAAACCTTCAAAAATGTAGAGAATCTTGTCTTACTTCATTTTGATATCTAGTCCTTTCCTGTAAAGTCAGTTTCCAATGTGATTTTTGAGAGACCAAAAAGCATTAATTTAAAATCATAAGGAGATACTCAAATTCCCAATATTTAAATAACCTGTTATGCTAATTAAGTATAAATTACATTAAATAGATCACATTACGGCACTGTATATCACCCAAGTTACATAATTTTTGAAAGCTGTCAAAACAGAATGAAGCTTTGCTTTGGGGGGATTTCTGTTAAGATCTAGTGAATATCTAGGCCTTTCAGTAAAAAAAAATTGACAACTAATTTCCCAGCAAAGCAAATACCAGTTATACTTGAAGTTGGCTTTGATCTGGTGACAATGTGGGTGTGAGAATGGGGGAGGCAAAGGCTGAGTACAGTTCACTTGGATTTATATAGCTCCTCTCACAGTAGTAGAGTGGGAATCCTAAAGAAAACAAGACTGTTTGAAGTCATAATAATTAGGAGGTCTCACTTCAGCTGGACTAAATTCCAAAGTGATCCCAATGGTTTGAAAGTCAGAAAGCCTGTTTCATTCTGTGCTTAAGAAGCATTCCCCTGAAGGGGTCCTGCTGATTCCGGAGATTAAGGAAGAACTTCCTGGTGGTAATTAATTAATTGCATGCAACACTTTAATTTAAAATGAGTCACTTCAGTTTTGGGATAAATAACATCCTCTAAACTGTGGAAGTAAAATGAAAATAAGCGTTGATTGCCTCATCACCAATCTTCTCTGTGTACCTAAGCATTCCCTTTGGAGTCTTAGTACTAACGTTGCCAGGACTAGAGTATGTATGGCTACTTAAGGTAACCACCTCAGCCCCAGAGCCTTTACTGGTCTTCTTAAACCAGTTTCCATTGTCAGGGGACCCAGTTACAGCTGGTATGTGGCTGGGCAAATTTATTATTCAGAAGTAACCTATATTGTACTCTTTGAAATAAGAACACTGGAAAACAGCATTTCTTGCCCTATCAATTGTATTCTCTCAGAGACTTTAGGAACTCAAAAGCCAGATCCATCTATGAGGAACAGAGGTCAACATAGGGAAGCCAAGAGAGGATATCCACCCAATGAATTGTAACCATTTTGTATGCAATCTTGTTTATACATTTTCATTAACTGGATGCTCATACACAGCAAAGCTTGTCTACTCTATTCTAGGACGCTCAAGTGCTGCACACAAGGAGGTGTGGGAGGTGTGTTCATCTACTATCTACAACCTATGCTGCTTGTCTAAAGCCTTTTCCTGAATAACTCACACAGAAGGCATCCTTCTCCCTGAATTCATTGACCATTAAGTAAGGGCTAATATAATGACTGACCCCCTAGCTTCTTCACCTTGCCTCAGAAATATCACAGGCTACAGTGCATTGAGGTTGAGGTTTATACAGTCAAATAGAAGAGGTTACTCTGAAATTTCCACCCCAGCCCACTGGTACAATGCAGGACCATTCATGAAAAGGAACTAGATGCCTTTTGCCCAATTGGACTTTGTAGTGGCCTTGAAACCTTACTTCATATTGACCACTGAGACCAATCGTGGGCTGACCAGCAGTTGGGATGTGGAGCCCCCTAGCTCTTTGCTTGTCCCTAGTTCTGTAATTTTAGCCTGCATAGGGCTATCAATTTTAGTAGAGCATGAGATTCTTAAAGGAGGATGAAGCCTTAGTCACCTTGCTCCTCCCTATAGAGTCTAGCATATTAAAGGATTTCTACAAACAGTTTCTAAAACGAATTGACTCTGTTGTGGCTGTCCATCATGGCAAAACTCTAGGAAAGAATAAACAGCCAGAGGCAGCAGGGGAGCGTAAAGATAAGAAGTGGGATTAAGTCATTGAGAAGCTGTTTGTCAAAGCAGAATCTTGAAAATGGTCCTGGAAAATGCAGAATTTCAGATTTAATATTACAGAGCCTCTCCATAGAATTCTGTGTGGGTTAATACCATCAGCTGATGTTATTATATAACTAACAATTCCCATCCATTTTTATCGGTGTCATTAACAAGAATGTATTCTGAAACTTTGAACATTGTCATGATATTGTGTAAGGATATTACTATTATCTCTTCTTCCACACCCAAGCCTTCCTTAGTTGATAAATAATGTTATGACATTTGCGTTCTTTACTTTTGGTAAAAATTTGCTATACAGGGATGATAGCAAGTGATTCTCTGTGTCAGAATCAAATTGTTGGACTTGGTTAGGTGGTGAGTCATGACTAGTCAAGTGCTCAATTATTAGCTATCCTTCTTATCATTGGAAACTTTTCTCCATTTCCCACTTTATGCTATGGTAATAAAAAGCCCCATATTTTCCTCTGTTGGGTCTTCGTCCACCCCACCCCCATCCCTGAAAGACCCAGAGACAGTCAGACACAGAGGGGAGTCTAGTCAAGCAAGAACTCGTTTATTACCACACAGCAAACACCTTTTAAATCGAAAAACCACTACGGCATAAAAGGGGAGGAAAAGGAACCAACCAATCATTGCAAACCTATCATGAGCCTAAGCTTTATCCAATCAGATTTTAAGGTAAACAACTTGGGCTCTGCCCACTCGACTTCCTCTCAGCGCCATCTTTGCTGCCCATGTGCCCCACATTCCTCATGCCTCCTGTTCACTATGGGATGGCTGTGTTGGGTGGAACTGCCTACAGCTGAAATGCTGCTAATGCTACTATAGAAGGAAAGAAAAGGCAGTGGCAGATAGCATACTGTGTTGCAAGACTTCTGTTGTATGAATGGTTTTTGCTCATTTTTTATTTACTAAAGTAAGTTACCTGGCTAAGCCTGGCAGGGCTGGATGTCTAACTTTCTCTATGGGTAGAAAGGTGCAAATTTTCAGAAGTCCTCCTCCTCCAGGATCCCTCTTGGCACATATTGACGAAAAGGACCCAAAGTGATTTTGCACTGGAATCATGATCTTCTAAGTGCTTATGGGTCTTCTTTGTAATTCACACAGTAGTTTCAGGACTAACCCTTAGGCATCTTGTGAGAGAGCCCTCCAGGTTTACATCAACAGCCCTGTGAGGATCTAAGGATCAGAAACGAAGTTGTTCGAACTCCATAGCATAGAACCCTTTCTTTCACATGGGGACAAACCAAAACATTTGCTCCCAGAATTATTTTTACATGTACATGATAAGCCTGGGCACCAGTAACCCTGACATGTATTTTATGCATAGTTGCTGGGCATTTTTAGATATATGTACTTCTATTGCCTTTATCACATGGCTAATTGGTTCCTCTGTTTGTGTTTTTACAACAGTATGCATTCTCCTTAACTATATTCTCTGTTTTAGTTACTTTAAAAATACCGGGTTCTCTTGACTTATTCACAGGCACACATGTCTAGACCAGCACTATGTCCTTCTTTGCTAACCCAACCCTTCTTTGCTTCATCCTAAGTCTAGATATATCCTTGGCTAGTTTTCTGGATGATAAGCTGTAGTGTTAAATTTTTGTTTAAGGATACGTTTATGAAATCTTTTCTGTCATATGTTCTCCTTGCTAGTTTTCTAGGACTTCTTTTGGTGCGTGTGTGTGTGCGCGCGTGCACGCGTGGCCACATGCACCAGTCCTAGGGCTTGAACTTGGGGCCTGGGTGCTGTCCCTGAGTATTGCTCTCTTACTTGAGCCACAGCTCCAGTTCTGGCACTTTGGTGGTTTTTTGGAAAGAAGAGTGTCAGTAACTTTCCTACTCCAGCTGGCTTGAATCATGATTGCTAGGATTACAGGCAAGAGCCACTGCTGCCCAGCTTGATTACTCTTTTATCTTGTTATTTCAGTGAGTTTTAAAATCTCCTTTACATAAACTGGACATACGATCTTCAGTGTCATAAAACACGGAGCCAAAGTTCAAGTGGAGGTGAGGTGGGACATGACAACTCTTTTGGGACATGATAACAAAGGCATCGCTGGAGAATTAGAGACTTTCCAGCATTCCCAGTCATGAACAGAAGCTCTATGTGCAAGAGAAAGAAGGCCTGAAGGCCGGTGACTAGCACTCATGGGAGAAATGGTATATTGCTGCTTTGGGATCTGTTTGCCCTTTGGGCAAAAAGCACTGATGGATAGCTATTTTATTGGCATGTCAATAATTAAACAATGATGTTTGATATAGTCAAAAAATTGTTATCTTACAGCACAGTGGGTGTAGTGTATTCACTGATCTGTTTTTCTTAAGTACTTGTCAAAACTCCAATTTGAGGATTCATGTCAAACGCATTTTGGTTCACAAAGAAAAGCTGTTGCTATGGGAGAAAAAACATCATTGGGTTGCTAATGCCAGTCTTTTCATATGCAAAACTAATATTCACCAAATATATGAAGGCCCAATCAGATAATGCTTCCATGAAATAATTAGTCTTTAGTCCATATATAATGTGCTTAAAAGAAAATACACATGCCTGTGTATGCACACCTATAACCCTTCCCCCTTTACTGGCAATTGCACAGCAGCTTGCTTGGTCTGGAATTTCTGAAGATGATAGTCTCAGAAGAATGACCAAACTGTGCCTTCCTTTTACAAAAGGGAATTTTTCTCATCTATACTATAAGGATAATAATAATAGTTATCTCATAGGTTATTTCTGAGACTGTACTATGCTAGTACATGTACACACATGACAGGCCACATAGAAATTCATAAAAATGGTAACAATTTGCCTTGCTATCCTAAATCAATTATTTAATCAGTTTTTCAAAGTTGAGTTAGTGTTATGATTTAAATGCCAAAGTGGTGTTTGGGAGGCCCTTTAGGAGTGTGTGACATTAATTACCCAGAACTGGGGTTACAATCCTTTAATCCAGTCTATGTTTGCTCCTCAGGTATTGTATCCATCCATAATGGAGCTAACTACTCAGAATTGCCACTTGTGATTGGCACCCAGGATAAGAAATGGAGTAAATTGAAATTAGAATTTCATAAAAGCCCCCATTTGTGGAGTGCACTCTTATGCACCTGACATGCTTCCTGATGGTCCAATTTATTTTTGTGAGTAACTCTATAGTTATCCACCATTGTTACTGGTATTTTATAATGCAGGAAAATGAAGCCCCAAATGCTTATACCTTGATTAGTGCTATCCAGTAAGCTAGCAAGTGATAGAGCTGGGAATGTAACTTTTTTTTTCTGATTTCAATGCACAATCTTTAGCATCCTGACACTAGTGTATGATACATGATCATTGTGACTAGCACATTTCTATCTTTCGTTCTCTGTTCCTAGAAGACTTAAATCAACTATGACCTTAAAGAATTCTATGAAAATCACTTTTAGAGCATGATTAAAAGTACATTTTCCTCATATACTTAAAGATTTATTAAAGCAATAGTATTAAAATTCCTTGTTTAGGATTAAACTTCAATTTAGAGTATTTGGTACACTTAGTCCTCTTCTTTAGCATCTCTTAACGAAAATTCTAGTTCAAGACCAGGGAATATTGGCAAGAATGAAGCAGTTTGACAAGAAATGTATTCACTACCTTACCTACGTAACTGTAACCCCTCTGTACAATCACCTTGACAATAAAAAAAATTCTGCATTCAGAAACCCATACAGAACACTAAGATTTCGAAATGTCTGCATTTTAATGCCTAATCACCTAGATAGAAGCATGGATTTAAAAATACCTATAATTTCACAGAATCATACCTTCTATTTTTATGCTTTACTGTATTAGATTTGTCTCCCTCTCTTAATCATTACCTTGGTTGCACTGACTCTTTTACCCTGTTATTCATAATCCCCCACACACACCATAGCAAATGGGAATTCCTGAAGATATGGGCCACAGCTACCTGGGTCAGGGGCATCTGTGTACGCTTCTTAATGTGTGTGTATCTGAGCCCAGCTCCTGAAAATGGCAGTCGCTTTTCATCTTCTAAGTGTAGGATTCAGAGCTTTCGACTAGGAATTGGCTAAACACTACTCCTGTAGAGACAGGCATGAGAAGTAGTGAGTCCTGCAAATCCATGCCATCAGAAACACTTTAGAACCAAAATTGCATCTGATCTTTTTATAACCTTATGAGAGTATGAGAGAGTATTTGGGACTATCTATTCAAAAATAAAAGGGAAATCCACAGGATGAAATAACTTATTTTTTATATATGTATGTGTGTGTGTATGTATGTATGTATGCATGTATCTATTTATCTATCTATCTATCTATCTATCTATCTATCTATCTATCTATCTATCTATCTATCTACCCATCCTGGGGCTGGAACTCAGGGCCTGGGAGGTGTCCCTGAGTTGCTTTTGCTCAAGTCTAGAGCTCTACCACAACCACAGCACCACTTCTGTTTTGTTTTGTTTTTTTTTCTGTGTATGTGGTGCTGAGGAATCGAACCCAAGATTTCATATATGTGAGGCAAGCACTCCACCACTGAGCCACCTTCCCAGCCCAGAGTGAAGTAACTTTTCAAAGTCATAGTAATAGCGATGTTTGTGATATTTTCAAAACCACTAGTCTTTTGTCACCTTTTCTACTCCTTAGATACAAAATACTTGAAAACTCCTCCCTTGAATTTGACATTTCATATTCAAGCATTTTTAGCATAATTGGAGAAGTCAGTGGGCAGGCAGTTGGCTCTTGCTACAGTACAAGCCAATAAGCCATCTATTTGTGATCCTGTTAGCGAAGTTTCCTTTGTTTTATCTAAATCCTCTTGATGATCTAGGAAAATGTCATGGTAAAGGATGCTAATCTCAACATGATTCTTTCATTTCACCTAACTGGCAGCATTAATTATTGACTGGTTGTGAAAAATATATCCATTGTATGTGATGCCATTCACTTTGACACATAAATTATTTTCAAATCACGCTGTGCTCAAGTCATTCAACTTGAACACAAAGCAGTTTCATAAATGTGCTTGTTATACATATTGAAGCACAATGAGACTGGTTCAGACATCTCATCTATTTTGCTAGACACTGTTTTAAATAACTATGAAAATAGAACAGAACTTATGCTACCATTTTTCCAAGGGGACTTGAAATCTCACTCGGGAATCCATTTAGCTTCCAAATCCCAAGAGGGCTAGTGAGATTCGAGAATGAAGGGCTGGATGCTGGTTTGGAAGTGAAGGGAGTTTTATGATTGGAAAGTATCAGAGGCCAGAGGCCAGAAAACAAAACAAAACATGGGATGCCATCAATAGCTCTTACTTATCAAAACTTGGTGGAAATGACCTGCCATACTTGCCATGTTGAAAGGAGGACAGACCTTGACTCAAACCTCCATTTTCCCCTGGTCCAAGCACCACCACACTGGTTTCTACATCCTTTCAGACTTATGAATGTGGGGGGGGGAGGGGGGTGTATATGAGACTGAATATGGTTTTATTGGTTAATTATATTAAGTACAAGGGAAGATGTATTTTGGGTTCCATCTCACTGTGTTTTTAATTCTCCTCCCCAGTGTGCCACAGGGATCCCATTTTCAGGCCCAGCCAACCTCCTTCCTCTTCACACACAGAAAGTAAAAGGGGTAATTATCCCCTAGGAGCACCTTAATTGTTCCAATTAGCCTGACCACTTTTTGCAATCAAAGCCAAGAAGAGAAGAGGATTTAAAGTGATCAAACACCATTTTAGGGGCTGTAGTTAAATAATAGGTTTGGGAAGGCATTTTCTATAAAGGATAGACTTTGAAATGACACAACCTTACACTAAGGAAGTTTTCTGTTACTGTTACCAAAGAAGAAAAATGACATTTTAGTTGTTTTTAAGTCTACCTGCACTGCACATATCCTTAATAAGAAAGATTAGGATCATAATTATCTGTGCTCATTTGCAAGTATGGATGGAAGCAGTCTATGAGACTGTTTAACTGTTTTCTCCGCAAGCACATTTTGAGCCTTCTTCTGACATGACCATGCATTGTGACATTGGATAAGTGACGAAAGCTTTCTGAACGTCACTATTTGAGTCTGTATGCCAGGAACTGTGCTCACCTCACCTCAACATTTGATTCCAGCAGTAGAATTCAGAGTTGAACTCAGTTGATCTTATTCTAGAGCTTAAACTCATAAACATTAAGTCAATGACTATGGAAATTGAGGGTTCATTTTTAAAACAGGGGACTAATACAATCTCTGCATAGTGTTGTTATAAAAATTAAACAAGATACATAAAAGCACTTAGAATAGTGCCCATAGAAGTGTCCAATAATAATGCCAGAAGTTATTATTTCTCTTACTATGATTATTTTGCCCTGAGGCGCTTTCACTTTAAAGCTTATCTCCCAGAATTAGGTCACAACCTATAGGAGGAAAATGATGTGGGGTTGAGATTGCAGTTCAAGGTGTTTTAATTTCTTTATAAATCTCACCCAATACCCAAACTATGTTTTGTTATTGAGTTTAAAAGCCTTGAAGTCATATTTGATTGCTCCTTTCTTCTTACCCTCACTTCCACCCTATCTAGAAAATTCCATTGCCTCTGGTTCATTTTTCTTACCTGCCCAGCCACCACCATGGCACAGACCAACATCATCTCACCTGGATTAAAGCAATAGCTTCCTGACAGCTATGTTCTTTCAGCTTGTTCTCAACACAGCTGCAGAAGGGACCCTAGTGAAACTTAGTAATGTCACCCTTTTGCTTTCTTATTTTTCTCCAATTCCCCCTCGTTGATGCACAGGCACATCTCCTAACCTCTATATTAACAACCTACTAGTGCGTAACAAATTGTCATAAATACAACAGCTTAAAACAACAGCCACTTATTGCTGTACATCTTCTGAGTCAGAAATCTCAATACTGCTATGTTTACCTCTCTTAAATTTTCTTAGATATACAGGTTTTACCTGCATAGTCAATCTAACACCTGGCAGATTGTCCTTTATCTTTCCCTCTTACAGACTTATCATACCACTGGAATCATACAGCATGTGGTTCTTCCAGATGGCTTCTTTAATTTACCATGCTTTTTGGGCTTACTAGCTCATTTTTTATTGCTAACTAACATTCTATTGTTTGTATTACAGTTTGTTTATCCATTTGCTTATTGAGAAATGTTGGTTGCCTCTACACTTAGTTGATTACAAATAAAGTTGCTGTAAACATATATATGCAATTTTTCCTGTGGGTACAAAATTTTAAATCAATTGGGTAAATACCTAGAATATGATTACTGAGTTGTAAGTCTGTGTTTAGCTTTGTGAGAAACTGCCAAACAGTCTTCCAAAATTTCTATACCATTTTGTATTCCTGCCAGCAATCTGAATAAGACTTCCTGTGGCTCTAGATCCTGTTGAGCATTTGGTTTTCAAATTATTTTAATTATGACAGTTTTAATAAAGGTACATTGACATTCAATGTTGTTTTATTTTTGAAATATCCTAGTGGCAAATGACATTAAACATCTTTTTTTGTTGTTGTTGGTTGTGGGGCTTGAACTCTGGGCTTGGGCTCTGTCCCTGAACTCTTCAGCTCAAGTCCAGTGCTTTAGCTTGAGCCACAGTACCACTTCCGGTTTTCTAGCGGTTTATTGGAGATAAGAGTCTCACAGACTTTCTTGCCCCGCTGGCTTTGAACCACAATCGTCAAATCTCAGCCTCCTGAGTAGCTAGGATTACAGGAGTGAGCCACTGGCACCCGGCTAACATTAAGTATCTTTTATGTGAATACTTCCTATTTGTGTATCTTCTTTCATGAGCTATACAAAATTAAAGAAAACTTTTCTTTCTAATTTGTTGAGAGTTTTATGTTGACTGTGGGTTAGGTAATATTTCTATGGAATTGTCATATTATTTTTTCCTGCTTTAGCATATTGACAGGTGATCCATATTAAGTGATTTTTTACCCCAATCATGCTTACATAATTCCCAATCTCTTGTGATATATAATTTTATATACTACTAGATTCAGTTTCATAGCATTTTGTTGATGATATTTACATCTATATTCAGGAGAAGTGTTTTTCCATATTTTCTCCATATTTGAAGGTCATTATGTAGGGTTGGTATTGTGAAAATTCTACTATCTTTCCATGAAATTCTTTATTTCATCTCCATTATTAAATTTGAAGAGATAAAATTGTATTTGAAGAGATAGTATTAGTTTCAAAACATCTTCAATGTCCAAGAACAGTAAAGATGATGCCTTTTTTTACTATAATATTAATAGTTTATATCTTTTCTATTTTTTAATCAGTTAACTTTTTAAAGTTTTGTTGTTGATATTTCAAAAGAACAGAATAGGCTTTGGATTAAAGTCAGTAAATCTACCTGCATAAGTATGTTCATTGCAATACTATTCACCATAGATCAAGAAAATGTGATACCTATCTATCTATATATCTATCTGTCTGTCTATCTGTCTGTCTGTCTGTCTGTCTATCAATTACTATTTTACTCATCTATTAGGGAGAATGCTAGTACATCATTTGCAAAGAAATAGATGGACCTGGAAAAAATCATGTTAAGTGAAGTAAGTCAGGCCCAGAGAGACAAATATTTTCTTTCATAAATAGAAGCTAGAACTAATTTGTAAATATACTAGTAAATACTTTGGGGTTGTGTACAAGTGTACGTAAATGTATTAATTGAAATACTTGCACTTGCCTTACATGCCTGAGGCCCTGGGTTCGATTCCTCAGCACCACATAAGCAGAAAAGGCCAGAAGTGGCGCTGTGGCTCAAGTGGTAGAGCGCTAGCCTTGAGGTGAAGAGCTGAGGAACAGCACCCAGGCCCAGAGTTCAGGCCCCATGACTGGACCCCCCCCCCCAAAAAAAATTGGTTTTTGATTTTGTTGGTTTTTCTCTATTGATTTTGGTTTCTACCCTAATTGTGACCATTACTTTTCTTATGTTTTCTCAAGGTATAAGCTGCTTTTCTTTAGCTTGAATTGCTTATCTTAGTTTCTAATATATGCATTAGTGATATAAATTTCCCTTAAGTACTTCTTTCAATGAATACAATTTGACAAGTTGCAAAATTTCATTTAGTGCAAAATATTTTAAAATTTGTCTTAACATATTTTTTTTTTCAGTCATGGGGCCTGAACTCTGGGCCTGGACACTATCAGCAATTCAGCTCAAAGGTAGTGCTCTACCATTTGAGCCATAACACCACTTCCGGCTTTTTCTGCTTATGAGGAATTGAACCCAGGGCCTCACGCATGCAAGACAAGCACTCTACCACTGAGCCACCTTCCCAGGCCCTCATAACACATTTTTAAACAAGGCTTATTTTGTAACACATGTTGGCTTGAACTTTCTATGAAGCTTAAGTTGCACTTGAACTCCAAATTCTTCTACCATACATTCCCGAGTTCTAGGATTACAGACATGTGCCTCCACTCAGCCTAACACTTCTTTCTTTAGTCCATGCATTATGTAGAAAAGCTTACCAAAAATATGTGTGTTTTCCAGGCATCTTTCTGATATTTATAATTTACTTCAATTGTAATCTAAAAAGATATTTTGAATGATTTCTATATTTAGTTTTGTTAAAAATGTGTTCTATGACCTTTAATATGGCATATAGTAGTTCTTAGATTATTAACCTAAAAACTTAATCTCATTTACTCAATTCATTTTAAAAGAATTATACAATGGTTACTAGATACCTAGCCTTGTTTAGTGCTAGGAATTTAATAGTGAGTAAAACAAACATAAATAGTGGTCTCTATGAAAATTATGCATCACCTAGGGAACTGGGTAATTATTGTATAATTATGTGGAGTATGTATCAGGTGTTGATAAGTGCTACTGATCACTAAAAATAGAGTGAGGCTTATTTTGATCTCAGATGTGACCTGTAAACAACTTGAAAGTCATTGTTATCTCATAATAAGAAAAAGCTAAATAAAATGCAAGTCAACAACTTTTCTTGAATTAATCAGAGAATCGAAGTCACCAGAAAATTTCTACTTTAAAATCTGTAGACCAGAAAGTGTAATACATTATAGCCAATGTTTCCTTACGTGGCATGTAAGTCAAGAAGACATAAACTGGAAATTTTGAGAAATTATTGGAGGCTAAGAATGTATAATCTTAAGGGTGAAAAACTTATAGGTTGTCATATTTCTGGTAGGGACTAACTTAATCAGATTATAAAAGATAAGGGCCAACAAAGGTCTTATCTTTTTTCTCTTAGTAGAAGGGCAAAAGTAATCTATGTGAAATAGTCTAAGTACTTTCCATAAACGAGCCTGTTCTCAAAGGTAAATGCTGTGCCACGACTTCATTCTACTTATGAAAAGACATTTACTTGATTCTAGCTACATCACAACTCTGTGGCTCACCTAAGAGAAAGAAAACAAAAGGAAAATGAAGCTGAAAACCAAGCCCAGAAAAAAAACATCATGCCTAGAAGAAGAGATAAGGAACATGAGATTAAACCTATGCAAATGCTTTCTTATATGGTTAGAAGAAAGTATCTGAAAAAATCAGGGCGTAGAACTGTTTCTCACTCAACATTTTGTCAGATGTCAGGAAGCAGAAGAGACAGCTGTCCATGTGGATATGCTTTTTCAATGCACAGTGACTGCCACCTAATGGTAAACATGGCCAGAAGTATTATGGAAATTAGGATTATTCTGCTTACTATTCTCTGTGCTTCAGGAAGTGTAGAAAGGGGGCAAAGACAGTATCAGAGCTCTTTTTATGCCTGGCAATAAGTGCCATGGTAGGGATATTCTCAATGCACTGGGAGAGGGTACACATGGGAAGACTGGGTAGGTCAGTAAAGATGTCCAGAAACAATGTCTTATCGTTTATGCACGAATAAGTAGGATCAAAGTAAAGGAGGGTAAGCTGGAAAAAAAGAGTATTCTGATAACAAGTAGTAGTATATGCACAGGTCTAGAAGTAAGAGAGAACAGGGTCTTTCTGGGGTTTGGCAAAACTATGTGTAAATATGGTATTAAGTTTCACAAAGGGAGTGGAATACAAACAAACTGGAGCTGAGGAAGAGGTCAGATGATATAGTACAGTGAATGCATGGCATAGGCACTCATATTTTAAAAACAAGGGACGGCCACTTGGAATACAAGCACCAGTTTCTTTTTTTCAGAAGATAATTCTAATTGATGTGTCAATAATGAAAGTTTATGGGTTGTGGCATGGATAGGGGTTACAAGAAATATTAATAAAGTTGACAAATGATAGTAGTCTATGTACTGTAGTGGCAACAAAAAGTTATAAGAGTATGCAAATTAGGAAAAATTAAAGATGTAATTAGACTTGGGGGTTCTGTCTTAAACTTATAAGACGGCATACTCTAAGAGAAATATAAAGTTAATAACTCCATAGACTGAGGTCTAGTGTTCTCATCACGTCAGAATAAAAAAGATTCTGTCAACCATAAAGATTTCTGACATAGGATGAAAGTTTTGCCTCTAACCATGTTAAATGTTAGCTATAAAAGCATCAAAAATTACTTCTTCATATCTATTATTAAATGAAACTTAGATTTTGTTCCCTTTTCCTACTAGATTGAATCTTGTCTCTGCATTATTGTGAAATAAAATACATTTTTTCCAAAGAAAGAGAACTTGTTGGGCTTGAGGCTTGAGGATATATATATATATATATATATATATATATATATATATATATATATATATCCTCAAGCTCAAGAATATATATATATATATATATATATATATATATATATATATATATTCTAGTACAAACAGCACCTTTCCAGAACTACATGGTTATTGGTTCTCGGTAGTTTCGTGTAGGTTTTATATGATAATGGTAATTAAAATAGTTTCTCATAGGTTTTATATGATGAAAGTTATAGACTGTCTTGATTTCAAAATTTCCAATGAAAACAAACAATTGCATCAACTTGTGCAAATTTTAACAAAACATGTTTTAAGGGGATGAAGTCCTGGCATATAATCCAGATGCTTTCAGTTTAAACAGCAAGCAGTTGTAAGACTTACTGCAAACAGAATGATAAGCTCAGGATTCTTTAATTGTCCCTTGCCAGATCTGCTCTTGTTACAGACAAATCAATTATGGAAAACTAAGTATGGGACTTTCAGCTGGACAACTTAAAAAAATAAAGCATTTACTGCCTCAAACAAATGTATCTGATTGAGTTATTTTAAAATTATTTGCAAGTGTATCACAAAATACTGAAAGCCCACCCATCATCTTAGCATAGCAAATGTTTGCTTATGAAATTGGATGTGAACTTACCTGGAAAGAACAAAGGTTTTGAAATGTTCTGCACGGAAACATTTTTATTTCTCATATAAGCTTATGCAAATATCAAAGATGGTGTTTCTAAGGTCATGAGAATATCAGATGGCACCTCAAAGGTCAATTAATGCAGCCCTTTCTGGTGGCTAGATGAAACTGAGACCTCAAAAGCAGTTGTTAAGGAACTTGCCCATGGTCACATGTAAATACGGGAACTGAGTCAAGACTCAAAGTCATTAGGTTTAAGATTGACATGTGGTTTCCCATTGACTTTCTAACATCATTGCATATGGCTGGTCTCTAAATGTTTATGATTATTATTAATAAAACACTAATTTTTTCCCTCAACAAGTATGAAGATTTTGGTTCTTCATGTATCAAGGAGTATCATTGTGGAGGGAATATTTATAAAGTGCATTTATAAAGACTGGAGATTCACATGTACAAGTAAAAGAATATGAAAAGTTGCTTGGTGGAAGTAGGAGCTAAGACAAAAGCATGGACTAGTAGTTATCATACAGATTTCAGAGAAAATATGGTACTGATGACACCTCGACCTTGAAGTCACATTCTTCACAACTGTCAAAAATGAATATTTGTGGCTTTACATGTAATAGTTTATTATTTTGCTATAGTAGCCATTGCAGTTTAAAATGAAGCTCTTTTGCAAACAGTTCTTGGCAACAGTCTATGGAAGACAACCATGGACAGAATGTTTTCATTATGTAGTATTAATAATTCTAAACTATTTCTCTTTGTCTAGATGCTACTGCTTTTGGTGTAGTACTTCTTCTTTATGTAAGTTTAAATCCATTGTAACTAGTATCTTCTATCCTCTTACTTTCCTTTACTCTCTGATATCATAACCATCTTTACTCCTTTCTTTGAAGTGAGGGAAGACATCCACATAGCATTTGTAGATTAGCTTTCTTCAAAGAATGGAAATGGATGGGTTAAAACAGTGATGGTTCTTATGAGTTGCCTTATACTTTGTTTTAAACATATTTCATTTAATGAAAAAATTAAAGATTCTTTTCTCACTGGCCCATGCCTTCCCTATTAAACCCCATAGACCATGTCATTTGAATCCTAAATAGATTTGGGTTCTTTTTGTTGTACCAACTGAAAGATCTAGGCAGATATCAATTACTGGAGAAGAGTAACAGAGTATGACATTTTAGTGGCATAAAACAAGTATGATTATTCCTTCTGGAAATTCTGCTTCATTTAGATAAATAACTTCCTTATTTAATTGTCCAATATAGTGAAATGTGGGGCTTCTTAACCGTTAATGCGCTATTGGCTTTACATCTTGTTCCTTCAGACTGCATCCTACTCTGCCATTAAACTTTGGATTTTTAAGAGGATTTTCAAAGTGAGGGAGCTCAGTAAGGCCTTTGGAAGTATTGAGACTTGTACACGTTCACTGAATTAATTGATGGTAGAATCAGGCCTGGCTCCCAAGCTTGCTAGTACTCAGTTTAGTATTCTTTCAGCCAAATGATTTTCATATTAGCTCTCCTTCAGATAGTGGTATTATTGTTCATTTTGCCAGCAAATGTACTGTCATTTTAAGACTGATCTCTTAAAATGCAGGGAGAATAGACCTTCCTTATCAACTCATGACTCATCTATTTTCATTTTCCCTTTATTTCAACTGGAGTTACAAGTCTCTACCTTCACGTAAATAATATAAATGCACCACATGATAAACTATATAATTCATAATTAACTTCAAAATTAAGCAATGTGACTTTCTTAGTTTTGCTAATTGTACTGCAGTTATATAATGAATAGACATGAGAGGAAGTAGAGTGTAAAAGAACTATGTGCTATTTATACTAGTTCTCTCTGAGTCTAAATTTATTACAAATTAAAAGGTTTGAAAAATGGAATAGGTACAATTTTTTGAAATGCACCAACGGTTTTTCCTACTTAAACCTTTCCTAGAAAAAAGTGTGTGTATCCCTTAGAACATTCTTTATCAGTAAATGCTGACCTTATACTCCTGAAACATGGTATATTTGATAAGTCCTTCTGATCATCTTGTGAAAATTACATTTTATTATTAGCCGATAACATCATAGGATAGATGATGTGCTCAGTGACTCTAATTTTCACAAAGTAGAGGAAAGATATGCTATGGAAAAGACAACACAGAGTAATGTTGAGGCTAATGCAATGGTTGGATAATCCCCTTCTGATAATGTCTCAATATTGGAGAAAAAAATTAGCACCAACTACAGGAAAAAAATGGAAGAATGTTTTGTCAAAGCCTATGCCTGTATAGGCAACTTTTAAGTGCCTGCTACTCACAAAAATTCATACACAGAAAGGGCAGATAATAGGTTATTATTAAGTGGTAAGAGGAATCACATAGTTTTATAAAATTTCCCTGACACATAAGGTAGAGATATCAGAATAAAATTCTGCAAGAGGGAATACCCAGAGCCCAGTCTTTAAGAACAGAAGTAGGAATACATAGAAGAAGAAAACTTTGAACAGAAAGGCATTCCAAGCAAGACAGTTTGTCTGAGAACATTTTGGTATTTGGGGCAAGTTTTCCTTTAGAGTATTGTCATGATGTATGTAGCTGCATCATGGGTATTTGGAAGTGATAATGAGGTGGAGCCCTTTATGTGGAATCTTTAGATGAGAAGAGATACATGGACTAATTTGTTTTGGAGAATTTCTCCAGATACAGAATGGAAGTAGGTTGGAAGTGAAATGGAATAGACATACAAGTATACTGAGAATGACATTGCAATTGGCCAAGTGAGATAGAATACAGCTTGAAGTCTAGCTTGAAGTAAGAAGTATAATCTTTAAAGGGATATCTATAACTTTGAAAGATTTGTGATGCTCTCATGGATGTGAAGGTTTACTGAAAGTGAAAGAGTGTTTGAGTTTTCTTTCCCAGAATGACCTAGCTTCAATTTCTTTCTGAGCTCCTCCCCACCTCCTTGTCTGATAGAGATGTAGGTTTGTAAGGGGATTGCTTTCATAAGGACATCATTCTAAATGAAAAGTCAGAGTAAAAGGAATAAGGAATTACTCAGACTATAGTTATAGAAGGTATCAAAAAGACATGGGTCAACTACTTTTTGTTTCCATTTTGTATTTACTAATTGTTTCCAAACAAAATCAATAAAGAAATGCATTCCCATTTCCTTATGGATTTATTATTTTCAAGGAAAATCATAGCATGGAGAGATTAATCCACTGTTTAAACATCAATTACTCTGGGGTATATGATTGCTAACGTGGTAGATCTGGAAGTAGTGCTAGTGTCACTATTGCCATGTGTGCCTCTTAATGAACATAACTCCTTTGTACTATCATAAAATGTTTGTGTATAATTGAAGTCATATAATTTGGCTACCAAACTTCTTTTGATTCTATATTTCTGTCAAATATTCTAGTTATTCATCTAAGACTTTGACAACCAAGTTACCATTTTCTTCACTCTTTAAATCCATCTCTCATTCTCATGACATCAATGAATCCAGGGATTCACAATTAGCAAGTCTTCGTCATTCAATTTTAACATCCTGCTTCACCAGTTTTCCTCAGTCTTATCTACAGCTACATTCCGGATTAGTCCTTATTCATACCATCTCTGTCTCTCCAAAATCTCCAATTCTGGTGCGCAATTCTCTTACTTACTAGCTTTCTAAATCAAATATTACCTTTGCTATTACCATTTTTCCTTTTGGGGATATTCCAACAAACTAACTCTTTTCTCCCAAATCAACTATCATTCCCATTTTTTCCTTCCTTTTTTTGCTGGCCTATTCCCATAGTTAATAATTTCAACAACATTGTTTTCAGTATTCTCAATCATCTTACATTATTTGTCTTTCCACCACATCAACCTGAAAAGAGAAAAAACTTTGTATTTGTGTATCTACCTTCTCTTATTGTGCAAAATTACAGCTGAATTCTGCAAATAGATTCAACAGAATAAGTCATTTCTTGTAAGAACTCATGATTATAATTGAGAGTGACCTTTACTTCCTCTTGAAAAACCTATTATATTACTTTGGCTATTCTGTTGCTCCTCTTTTCACAAAAGCCATTGAAAAACTTTCCAAATATGAGACCTAAGCCATGTTATTCTTTGTGGATGGTCTTTTGTTACAGAAGGAAACTATCAAACATACAAGTCTGTTTATATGTAACCTGTGCCTATTTAATCTAACTTCATTTTTGCCATAATTTAGGATTTGCCTACCCTTTAATATGAGGCCAGGCATTCAAGTGTACATGCAGATATTATCACCTCCCACGTTTTTGGGACCTTTATATTGTTACTTCTTATCTTCATTATTTTTCAACTTTCACTGTCAAATAGGTGATATGCATTAGTTTTAAAGAACATTAGTTTGTTTCCATTAGAAATACTTATTTACTGTCCTTTCCTTACAACTCTAGCAGTCTCTTATTCACTGCATCTAGTTCCCCCACTCGTATTCAGTCCTCAACCCAAATCAATCCACTGGCTGCCCCATCATGCCATAAATGAGTTCCTCATAATTTATTAATGGCTTTTATGCCATTAAATAGAAAAACATGTTTGATTTCTCTTTTTCCTTGGTATGTTTTTTTTGTCAAAATCACTCTACTGGCCACCTGAATTTTTTAAAATCTTTTTTCCTTTTCCCTTTCCATGATACCTCTATTTTCTTCTCCTTAGATAGGCACATGTTTATTCCATCTGTTCCCTAGATCTGAAACATCTCTGGTCTTTGCAAACTGGGTACTGCACATTATAAGTAAGGATGGGACTGTGTTCTAAACTACCTTGTTGCTTTTATTGTAAAAATCTTGTGAAAATAACTTGTACCTTTGACTTTTCACATCCTACTACCTTGGACAATGACTTGTCAACTATGTCTACAGATTCTTCTACTATGTCTTCAGAGTCCCAAAGCCATTTTAGTATCATTGTGGGATTGATCAAAGGGAATGGTGAGCTCATGAAGCACCATTTGCTTTTTTTATTCGGTAAAACACACTATTTTAAATCTGTTTTATATCATTGGAGTCTCATGATAGATCATTTTTCAAAATGTCATTTTGAGACACACACACTCACACAAACACACATATTGGTATACTTCAACACGCACACTAAGCCTGAGGTAAAGAGACAGTATCTATTGGAACTACATTAAATTTCTGATAGCTTCTTACTCCTAGGGCATATGTCATCTGGGGGTGGTACATGAACCTCTGGGACATATGAATTGTGTGCTATACTGGATTCAGTATTGCCTCATTCTGACTCAGACAAAAAATGTGTCTCTTTACCCTGATGCCTAAATTTTACACTCTTGAAGTTTTTTTTAATTAATTTTATTTTATTTGTGAACATACTGTACAGAGGGGTTACAATTACATGGGCAGGATAATGCGTACATTTCTTACCAAGCATTGCAACCTCCTCC
>NW_012267305.1:5008424-5064016 GCF_000151885.1 Dipodomys ordii
AGGTCTGTAGGTTCATTTCTGGGTTTTCAATTCTATTCCATTGGTCCTGAGGTCTGTTCTTATGCCAATACCAAGCTGTTTTGATTATTATGGCTTTATAGCCACTCTTGAAGTTTTTAACCTCAAAGCCATTTAGTTTGTAATGGCAGCATCTAAAGCTTTCAGACCGTGTCCTAAAATAAAAATTCTCAACAGAGGAAGGCGGCATTTAAACAAGACTGATAAATAAACTAGTTATTTTGGGCATGAGATTCTGTATAAAAAAGACTGGTGGGAAACCCTTTCAATGTTATCTACCAGAAAAGGAAAGAAAAGGTTTTAACAAATAGTATGCTTAATCAGTAAGAGAAGGTTTTCTAGAAATTGGTTTAAAATTGAAGAATGAAGATGTGCTTTAGTGATTGTCAAGTTGACTATTCATCTTGTTCTATCCAATTTTAGTTTTATTCAAAGCACATTTATTGAGGCCTTGTATATGTTAAGTATTCTGTCCCATGCTGTGGGAGACACAGATAAATGAGCCATTGCTTTTACCCTTAAGGAGCTTTCAGTATATTATGCACAGCTCACATGTCTTTTGTGCCACATGATTAAATTCTAAAGTCTCTGAGGTGTTCAGAATGCACTAAGAATTCAGAGTGAAATGGAGTCAGTCAAAAAATATCATGACACTGCTCACCAATCACGAGCTTGAAGGGGTTTCAGATATCCTGTATGTTGCCATAGTGCTCCAAAAACACATTATAAATAGAACGCATCTTGAACAGCAAACACATATCATTTAGGCTAAAAAGAAAGGATCACTGCAATACAAAACTACTCTCAAGAAAGGATCACTGCAATACAAAACTACTCTCATGAATCAATAGAGAAGGCAGACAGTGTTTTACACAGTTAACTAAGTCGAAGGTGCTAAGAATTCACACAAGAAGACAATTGAGGATTTCTTACTAAATTTTTAACCTTGGTACTGCTGCTGTTGCGATTCATCATAGATAACATTTCTGAAGTTTAGATTCTGTTTCAAACATTTTTCTAAGAATTTCATTGATGTATCATTCAATTACACCAAAACATATCATAAAGTAGACACCAATGTCTCATTTTTAATGAAATAGCTAAAGTAGAGAGGTAAACTAACTCATCCAAAATAAATAGTATAGCCCAAATTAAATTTGTAAAGTTTTAGTACACCACAAAAAATGACTTGATTGGTTAGATATCGGAGACAGATTTGAATCTACATGAAACAACACAGACAAAAATAAAGGAAGCAAATGTGTAGGGAATTTTGTGATGATTATGTTTATTTGAAGAGATGGAACTCTATACTGTAACAAGAAAGAAAATGGAAGAAAAGTGAAAATGTAAGTAGCATTGTAATATTTGATATAGAGAAGCTGAGGTTCTTTCGTCTGCTGGCATATATTTATTTTGTGAAGGAAGAGTCAAGATCAGAAAAAAGGGCATGTGAGATCAGAGCTCTGTAAGAGTTTTATCATGCTTGAAATAGCCCTAGAGAGAGTGGAAAAGACAATTGAGAAGAGGAACGTAATAGAGATGCTGCATTAAGCATCAATTTAAGTTTTGTAGACATTATTTATACTATACACTCTTACACTTTTAGGAGATTTTTTTCTGTTCATTCAGGTTTGTTCATTATAGGGAGAGACTTTAGCTCTTTTGATTGCCAGATAAATGCAATGAAAGATGGTAAAGATTAGGATATGGCAATAGTGTTATTGATGTGATGGAACATGGAATCTAAGACGGGTAAAGAGTGAAGATGAGAGTTGATCAATAGGTAGAAAGTAGAGAAGTTGATGAACTAAATGTGATAAGGAGAATGGGATATTAATACTCACAGAATGGGTGCTTTAAGTTATGCAGAAGAGTTAGATACAATGTTCAAGAATAAGAAATTTGGATCAATGCTTTCAGTGGCAGCATAGCTTTTAGGAAATGAGAGTTTGTAGTGCAAATGTGGAAATAGGTAGATTAGTTGGAATGGAGAATAAAGCCGATTTCTTTCTGGATGTGTTTAATGACAGAAAGTCAATTGTATTCCCGTTGTTTCTATAATTTGTGAAATGAGATAATCTACGGTGTATTGAGAAACTAATTTTGTCTTGTTCTTTGCTATAAGAAACTAAATAAAAATCAATAAGTAGTATTACCATCTACACCCAAGCTTTGCATGCTAATATCTAGGACAAAGATTGTAAGGTAGAACAGCACATTCCTTCTACTGCACCTATGATTTACTTTAGAAGTATGTATGTTGGAGCATGTACCTTGTGATTTGCTCAAGGATTAGGCTTAACTATAGGCATTCAATTAGTGATAGACAGCCCAGATGTTCTGCAATGATGTAACAGACTAGGCAAAAGAGGACAAATGCTACTTTTTTCACCATTTAGGAATATTCAACCAGACATCATTGTTGGTGTAACAACTGTCAGTAATTACATACATTTGGAAAGAAACCCATTTTGCATAGAAATAGAAAGAATTTGTCACATATTTTAAGAAACATTCATATTTTCACAAAGTGCCAATATAACATAGGAGAAGTTTGTCTTTAGTGTTCTTTGGAACTTTGTCAAGCATTTTCATTGTATCACAAATTCAACCCTATATAGGAATACTGCTAGGCTTATTTGAAACATATATATTTTCATATTGGTAAAATGAAAATTTACTTCAACATATCTTTCATGGACATAAAAGTAAACATTAAATAATAAATATATGAAGGTAATAATCTCATTGCATTCAATAAAGATTGTTTTAAGCATAATACTATTATTATTGCAGTGCAACCATTAGACCAGTTACATATCTTAGTTGTAAATATTTACATTGAAACTTTAAGGTAACATTTATGTTCCCTGATCCTTTTCAGATTGCCTGAGGCCCACAACTTCCCTAGAACCTCTTTCCGTAGCTACAATTGTAACATGTCCTCTCTTTCCTAGTATCTGTTGGAAGGTATGCTCTCATTGTACACATTCAATTTTGCCTCTATTATTTGTTGATTATTTTTTCTCCAGTGCATGTTTGTAGTGCCTTCGCTAAAAATAATCTAGATCTTCTATTATATTCAATGTTATATGTTATTGCCTTTTTAATTTTCCAATGGTTGTACAAGGAAGATGGATTTTGCATGCCCATTTATGTAAAAATTCATCACAATCAGTGTCATTCTTTCATCATTCTCTCTGATCTCCTTTGTCCCCTCAAACAGTCTTATCAAATTTACTATTTCTATTTTTATGTACGTACAATGATTATTATGTTCTGAAGTTTAAGAAATGCTTGTTTTCCTCTTTTCATTTGTCTATATTGATGTCCAGTTAAGACAGGTTTCACCTTTCTAATATTCTTTTTGTTAAAGTTCTGTTTAATTGTTCAGATGTGCTATAGCTGGAATCTCACTTCTGAGTATACCATACCTGAGTCACTTTATATGTGTGTATATGTATCTTATATGTATTACTAGGTGTTTAGACTTATGTTTGAATCTTAGGTCTCATATATAGCACACGTTCTTTCTAATATGTGGAATCTAGACCTATAAAAATAACATGGATTTAAAATGAAGAAACTTGGAAGTGACGGTAAGGGAAGGGTTAATTTATAGAAGTAGAAACAAGAACAACAAAACCATTAAAATTGCTTAGAGAAGAGGGGAGGGAAATAAAAAAGAGCAACAGCAAGAATGAATTATATTGAAGAACATTATATGCATGTATAGAACTAACGACAATGAAATCCGTTTGTATAATCAATACATGTTCATAAAAATTAGAGAAAAGCATGGTTTCCAACTTCTCTTTGTGCATTAGAGATTGCAATGTATACTTTTGTTTGTTAGTTGTGGGACTTGTATTCTGGGCCTGGGTACTATTCCTGAACTCTTCAGCTCAAGGTGAGAGCTCTACCACTTGAGCCACAGTGCCACTTTGGTCTTTCTGGTTGTTAATTGCAGATAAGAGTCTCATGGACTTTTCTTGACTGGGCTGGCTTTGAACCATGATCTTCAGATCTAGGCCTTCTGAGTAGCTAGGAATATGTATACTTTATACTTTATATGTAACAAGGTTTCCAAATAGAAGCTATGTATCTCATCCTATCTCATATTTGCCTGTCTTATAACCCTTAAAATTGTGCTCATTTACAACAGCATCTTTGTTCCTTTATTTACCTCAAAGTATTCATATTATCTGACATATTATTGCTATTATGGCAGAGATAGTTTCTCAAGACTTCTTACCCCATACAAATTTTTGTGCAGCCTTTTATTGCTAACTCTAACATGATTATATTGACTAATTTCCTTTCTTCAATTTTCATTTTGCATATAATTATGCTATAAATTACCTTATATTTATTTTACTTATTGGTTTACATTGTGCATGACTATTCAAGACATTAAAACTGTCATTAAAATGTTAGAAAAAGAATTATGGAATTTGTTATGGTTGATGTCTGATGTCTGGGATGATTTCTCAACTCACTTTCTTCCAGTTAAGAATTTATATTTTTCATTATTTTCATTTTCAAGATATCATGATGGGTTTTAGGAGAAGGAAGCTTGTCCCTAGACCAAAAGTGAGGAATGAGGGGTGCATGAGAATGTGGAAAGGAGTGACATTGGTCAAAATGCACTGTATTTATAAACTGCTTTGGTGCATGAAAACTCCTTTGAACAATTAAATAAAGTTATTTTTTTGAAGTGAGGAATGGCAAAACCTAAAAGAATCATCAATGGATTCTCTTGGAAGTTGCAAGTGGTTTAGGGTTTAGTTTGAAAGTGAACTATTTGTGGGACAATATTTGTTCCACATGTGTCCAAAGCAGAGATAGCTGTGTGATATAGATGGACATTGAACACTTCAGCTTGGGGACATTGTGAAGTCTCTGTGCTCAAGCTTGGCATGAAAGAAAAGAATCATTCTTTTTATTGTGACAATACTGTACAGAAGGGTTACAATTACATGGGCAAGATAATGAGTACATTTCTTATCAAGCATTGTTGCCTCCTCTTTTGTTTCCCCTTCTCATCCCTTCCCATACTCCTCCCCACCCCTCCTACCAAATCGTCCCCCTGAAAGAAGTAATCTTGCTATGAGCAAGGTTCATAGCAGACTGAACATGAGAAGCCCACCATTATCTTTGATGTAGTGAAAACTTCCGTTTCTTCTGTATACCTCAGTGAATAGGAAGCACCCTCAATACTGTTGAGTCCTATCCATCATAGAAAATGAGAAGACAATGAAATTTATTTGAATATATACCCAGCCCCTATTAAAGTCACTACCCCAAAATGCATTGGAAATTCCATACCGATTATATTTGAGCCTTATAATGTCATATTAGACTACGTTCATTAGACCAACAGTGAGAAAGCTTATTAGACTAAGAGACTGTTATTTGCATGACTCTTTCATTACATATTTCAAAACAATATTATCTTCTTGCTGACCTTCTGTCTTATTCTTTCAACACATTAGAATGAATCCATTTTTATTTTTAAATCTTCTCATCCACTAACTTTTCTCTATAAAGTTCTCAGAGGAACAACTCAATGCAAAGTATTACTTTGCAGAAGGGTCACACAGGGCATTATGGTTTGTACACTTCAGAGGGTATGATAATACTTCTGCTAAAGGAGAACCTCCAAATTGTCAAAACACCACACTTTTGTGAAGCTGGTGTTTCTAAGAAAGTGTATTGAATTAGTCAGGGTCAGACAACAGTTGGAGTAAATCACCAGGGAAGACCTTGAGTTGCAGAGAGAAGCTATTGGGGTGCATACATGAGAAATAAGAGAAAGGATCTTTGAGCTATGCTTACTAAACAAACCTCTGTGGACATATTGCTTAGGAGTAATTGGATAGTGAATTAAAATGTCTGCGTTTGTATTTCCCCCTGAATGACTTTTGCACAATGAGCTAATCTGACCGCTTTTGAGGAAGGCTGTGTATGGCTTATTTCTACTCAACTGAAAGTTCTCAAGCTCAAGACAAGATATTTCAGTTGTGTGACTTCATTGTGTTAAGTGTCACAAAATGAGGTGGGGGAAGACATATTGCTCTTTAAAAGTTAGTGAACCGTGGAGGTTTTACATGGAATTGTAAAGAGTTCAAACTAGTCTAGGCAAGAAATGGCAGACAAACAACTCAAAAGAGGGTTCCAGCAATGCTTGAAAAACATAGGCACTGATTTCAAAGTATTTTTTTTTCTTTCAGAGATGTACAGCCTAGGCCTTAGAGACGTCAATAGATGGCCAAGAAAATATCCATGTTATTACTCTGGGCTTTTTACTGAATACAGTTTCCACATCCATCCTCAAGACAAGTTTATAGCTAGCTCCACATAGCACATAAATTGCCTTGACAAGAACTCAAATGGTTAAACTTGATCAAATAAGTGGTTACTTTGAAACTACTCATTAGCATCCTGTTACCAAGCAGGGCATTGACTGAATTAAGTTGCTTGTTTTCAAACACCTGTTTGAAAATGTACCATATGCAGACTAACAGATGAGAATTTTCATTTTCAGAGACAAAAATCCTAGACATTAAAAAGCAAATTATAATTGCCAAAACATTTTATGTCCTTTTGAGGATGATATTCTTCTGGCTATCATTTAGAACCCATTTTTACAACTATTACAAGAGTAAATCAAGGTCTCTGTAAATATCTTCATTCTTCTCAATCTCTGAGAAGCATCCGAATCTCTTTCCTTTCCCTTCTTTGATTCTCTTGTCTGCTGCCCTATGTATTCCCACAGTGGTTGTAGGACTTCATAATCACATTTGTCTTTGAGCTCTAGTTTATCCACCCATCCCTGAAATGCTCTTTTATTTTCCTTAGTCCGCATGCACAATCTCTATGGGTAATATCTTCTACTAGCTGACCTTCAATTCTCCTTTACTACTGTAGCAATTTACTACTGTAGCTATGGGTATTTCAATTTTAATCACTTAAAGACACAGTTCAGTCATAGTAGCCAATATTTGAAGTGCTGAATAGCCATAACATGGTCAGTAGCTACCGTATAAGATAGTATATATGAAATTTATTTTATCATTATGGAGAGTTGTTAGAAGGAATCTGCTTTTCATGCTAATGGCTCACAGGAAGGTGTCTAGCCCAGATACATTTCTTGAGCCTCAGACTTAAAGTCTGTTGAACATTTACATTTTGATGTTCCATACTCTTCACAGACAAATCATTTCTACCAAATTCCTTCCCTGGAAGTTATGCGTGGACCTTGTGTGCAAAGACCAGGAATCTTTATTCTTTGTAATGTGGAGAAGCATCACGAATTTTGACTATTCCCAGATGCTTAGTTTTAATATTACTAGTTATTTAAAGAAAATTCCTCTACTTTAATATACTGTGTGATTTATTTTGTTTCCTTTGTATGTTCTTCCCCCATGATATTATCTCTGTTTTCACTGTATTTGATTCTAGTGCCCTGCATCTTGTATAATACATTTTTCTAATTTTGAGAGGGAAAGGGAAATAACAAAATGCTGAAATAAGGATACAGATTGACCCATTGTAACAATGAGATGTACAAGACACTATGCTGAAAATGAACTTTACAGCTTCGGGGAGGGGAGTGGAGGGAGAAGTTGGAGAAGTGGGAAGGGAAGGGTTGGTAGGGGAAAAACAAAGGAGGGGGTAACAATGCTGGATAGGAAATGTACTCATTATCTTACTCATGTAACTGTAGCCCCTTGGTACAGTATCTTTACAATAAAATATATATTAAAAAAGAAAATTCCTAGTTGTGTTTGACAGTTTGTAAACTGAGTCATTTCTTGAAATGATCTTGTTACTGGCATCATTCTCTTCAATTTACTGTGCTGCCAATTTCACATACTGAATGTAAAATAAGGGTAACAAAGCAATCTTTGTGACAGAAATTCCACAGATTGCTTAATTGACACTTCCCAATCTCTCATTCATTTGGATTTCTAAATCAACAGAATTGGACTACAAATTAATTCATCAGTGCAAACAATAGAAAATGAGGTCAAGATTATTAGGAGAAAAATAGACAAGGAGATGAATTGATCCATAGTCAGATATACAAGTTGATCCCTGTAACTCAACAAAAGTAGGTCAACTTTTCCCCTTTCTCTTAATTACATGCCCACACTTTTTCTTCTGTCAGATCTAGAAATCTTGAGGCCTGTTTCAATACAGTAATTATATTTCCATATCTGATTGTTTCCAATGTTGAAAGGAAATAAACAGTAGGGACTACTTACTTTAACAAGTGAAGCCACCAAATTACATTCATTAAGACATTGTTCAATTATGGAATGTAATCCTCCAGTGACCCCAGGAAAGTAAAAATTCTGTTTACAATTAAGGATCTGTAGTTCTCAATAAATGTAGGTACTATTTTTAAAAAAGAAAGCATTATTTCCCCCTTTTTATCAATTATAATCTACATCTGGAAAGGATTTGAATAAAGAATAATTATACTTTGATAAAAAGAATCTTAATTCACCTTGATCCAAACCAGGTTACTAATTACCCATCCTAATGCATTATAATGATCCTTAGGATTTACAATTATAAATCTTCAGAAGAGTCTCAGCATTATTCTAAAGTAAATGCAAAGGCAACAAACAATGTTTCCCATTTCTTTCTACAACACACAGCACAATTCTATACTGAATTACCAGTGTTCTTCTATTATAGGCATCTCTCATGCTTCAAAAATTTCCTCTTCTCTAGCCAAATACACAGCTTCTATTGTCAGTCTTAGCTTGTCTTCTCACCTTTGAATACACTGTTCTCCACACCTCTGAAACAAACTACCTCTTAGCAGGCCACCAAAATATCTCTTTCTTCCCAGATTTTCTTCAACTAGCTCTTAGAACTGCTAACTGTAAACAGGGAGGGCTGGATTTAGCTCAATGACTAAAATAGCCAGAGAGACTACTATTTCTCTTATTTGTCCTAAGTTTACCTGTCTACTACAATGGACAACACATGTTTGCATATTTTATTGGATCAGAGAACAGACTTACACAGTCTATGTAGCAATGAGAGAGTTATGCGCACACACATACAGTGAGTAAGGAAGAGTTAGAGCCCTAAAAATAAGATAATGAGAGGTGGGTGAGAGTGAATGTTTTTGCATGAGAAAGAAAAGAGACAGCATTGTCCCCAGAAGAAAGGACATAGATTTTACATATATTTTGTGACTTAAACCCGATATTTTACCTTCTGAACCTCAGTTGCATTATTGGTAATCATCCCCATCTAAGACAGCTCTTGAGGATTAAATAGAGAAAATGATAAAATATTTAATATAGTGTTTGCTATAGGGTAATCATTCAATCAATAATCCCAATCATCTGTAAGTGACTTAATAGATGCAAAATACATATTAAACACATTGATAAATATGAATAGGAGAGCATAGAATATTAAGCATATTATATATTGTGAGAAGATATGAAATATCAAATAATTACTGAGTTCCTGATTTGGAGTGACAGAATCTGGTAGTCTACACAAATAGACTACTGTGTTGGAAAACACTTTACAGATGTGTCAAGATAAAGGTACCTGATTCCATTCATATCTACATTTGGAAAAGCAGTTCCTGATGATGCAGACCTCATGTGCGTGGGGGAAGGGATAAGAACACTTTTTCAGGACTCTTTTCTATAATTGCAAGTTCAATCTGGCTCGTCTTAGTCTTGGAATAGCTGTTCCTGGGTGCATTCAGTTTCAAGAATGCTTCTCCATTTTCTTTTAGGCTGTATCTAGGCTTATATTACCGTGGAATTGGGAAAAAGATCCATGTGGGCACTGTCTACAAAGTTGAAATAACAGTCTGCATATCACTGTCTAGAACAAAAGTTGAAGAAGTCCAGGAAGTCTTAAGTTTGGGACCCCAATACATATGTGGCTTAGTATCAACTGACTTTTCATTCAATCATTATGCCTTATTCCTGGGAATAGGACTTATTGCTACCCTCAACATTCCTCTAAGCTTCTCTTTCCCCACAGGGAGATTTCTTTTACACTTTTTTTTGTGACCATATTTCAAATTGCCAGCGAAATCAGGTGGGAAGTATTTTCTAGAATTTTCTTTCCCTACCACCTATCAGTTACTGATAGGGTTGCCATTTTGGATTGCTAAATGGCCATCTAATTCCCATTTCATGCCTGGTGCTTTGTCTCTTGTTAGTTCTATGGGAATGTCAGAACCTATTTACTAACCTAGCCTATCTCCTCCTTCAGAACTCTTCAGCCAGGCTCTTTTCCCCGCTCTGTATTCTGTTCACTACTCTGTAACTCTCACAGGCCTCAGCTGCAACTGAAGAGTCCAATGTGAAATCAGTTCCATGATGCATACATTTTAAAGACAAACACTCCCTCTTTCCTGAGTCTGTGTTGTTTTAAATACCAGAAATCAGTCTCTCTAATGAAAGCATTTTCTTTAACTTAAAAATTAAATTTACTCCAACAAAATATTAATGTAAGTTCAAGCTACACAGGTCACCCGGGTAAATTTCCTTGGGGTTAGAGGACACTGTGCTACAGCAAGTCACTGTTATATATTCTAGAATATTTGAAAAACAGTTCAGCCCTACTACAAAACAAAATTTACCCTGTAATACTACTTTAGCTCATCTTCTTTTCTGCTGAAGTTTTCTTCCAGATGTATGTTAATTACCAAAAATTCAGGAATCTTAAAGGCTAATAAAGTTTTAGCACTAAAAATAGGTTTTTCTTAGATAGAAATTGGCAGTTTAGGGATAAAAATAATATATTCAGTAAATAAATTTCACACAGTCCAAGCACTCCTACAGAGTATTCAGATCAATATTTGATGAGAATGTATCAAAGCAAACTTATTGCTATGAGGAACCACTGCTGTCTTTTGATTGAAGTTAATGAAGCAGATATATTAGTGTAAAGCATTTGCTGGATGCATTAGAAATTTGTCCTAACCACCACTACTGCTGCTAATGGACGATGGTAATTACTGTCCACATAATTCTGAAATAATTAGGAAAATGGGCACTTTTCTGAATCATGCTATTAAAATGCCGGCCAGATATCAGAAAAGTTTCTGGACATGTGCTGGCTTGAATCAGTGAAGATAAAAGTGACAGAGTGACTTGACTTCGCAATTGAAATCTCTTGTCTAATGCTGTAAAGCGTTCAAATGATGTGGAAGTCTGTTGACAACTTTGTCAATGACATAGCATAGTGTAGGAAGTAAAGTGTAATGGCAGCAGAAATCCTCCCATCTATGACAACAAAGGCACTATACACATTCCATAGCTTTCGGCCTGCTCTTGCTTCATGTATGCAAAGGAAGATGCCAGATTTGAATGGGTGTCTTGAGTGCTTCCCTGAAGACATAGATAGATCACAGCATTGACAAGGACTTCCTAGGACTGAAGATGTTCTGGGCATTCAACTCCGTCCCTGAATAAATCAAGTCAGAACTGGCAGTTCCAGACAGGTGTGCACTGCTCCCAGCATCAGGCTTGGACTTGGCAGATTTGCAGTCGGTGCAGTCTCCTGACTCCTAAATGCTATACGTGTGAAAGAAAAGACAAATGGTTCCAGGAGGCATATTGTCAGTTGTGAGACATTGCTCCCTTCAATAAAACAGAAGAAGATGCTTAAAAATGGATCTGAGGATGGCATTAATAAAGAGGAGACAACGTGATAAGCAAACATTGTCTCCAAGGACCAGGACATGTGCATGCTTTCCCGGTATATTTAAAATGTTTGAAAAGTAATTTGCATATGCACTTTGTCTGATATGAAAAAGAAGGAAAGCCTTATAAAAGATAGGCTTGCACAGAATATGTAAGGGAAATAAGACACTTTAAAATAAGGTAGTTGTTTGAAAAATATTGCACATACCCAGCAAAAACATGCTGTTTCCAGTCAGGAAAGCTTGGTGCAGTTTTCTGAAAAAGAAGTTTAAATCCTGCAATTATCTTCACAAAATCTTGTTCAATCCTTACAGTGCAAACAGATCTTCCATACTTATATATTGTCAATCTTTGCAGAGAAACTCTGTGAGTAATACATGGTCTAGATTGTCATCCCACTTTTAGAGATGAGGGATATGGTGTTCTATGAGGAAAATGAGGTGTTTAAATGCAGATATTCTGAATCCAATCCCAGTGCTCTGGTTATGACAGTTCTCAGGAAACCATGGTCTGTGTGACCATGCTGCACACTGCTGTTCTCTAAGTTAGGAGAAGCTGTGTCTAGAAAGAGACTTGATGCCCATGTCTTCTTCCCATCAGTTCCTTGGTTTGGTTTAGTTGTATTCCTTGTATAATTTAACAATGGCTTCCACATGAAAACCTCTTCTTCGAATGAAAGAAGTAAAAGGGATGTCATCAGAAAAAGGAATGAAAACTGATCACAAGATCAATGTTTTTTTAAAAAACAACTTGCACATGTTTTATGTCCTCCAGGACATCTAGGAGAAAGTCTAAAGCTTGGAACCTGGCATGTGAGTGCTTCTATATTTGCTCCTTTACTACCCAGAGGAAACATTTTGTTCAGCCAGAAAAAAAACTTTTCCCCATCTGAAACCACTGCTATCTTTGTATGTGCCAGTCTTGGGGCTTGAAGTCAGAGCCTGGGCACTGTCATTGCACTTGTTTGCCAAGGCTGAATACATTACCACTTAAGCCACAGCTCCACTTCTGGATTTTTGGTGGTTAATTGGAAGGAAGAGAGTCACAGAATTTCCTGCTCAGACTGGCTCTGAACTGAAATCTTAAAATCTCAGCTTCTTGAATAGCAAGGATTACAGGTATGAGCCACTGTTGCCCAGCTAAAACCACTTTTCTCCCTAACACCATACTTGCTGCCATAGCATCATGTCCATTTTGGAGAGCCTCCATTTCCTTCTCTATGATCAAATAATACCCATATGTGTTGAGGCATTCTTGACTGTACTTCCCCTCCATTCAGTTTATGCTTCAGGTTTCTTCCATAGATTGTAGACCACTTGGTAACTATTTTTCATGCTTTCGATTTGGTGATTGAGAAATTGTTGACTGGAGCAGTCACAACTTATTTGATTACAAGTAGCAGCCAGAGGTAAAGAAGGAAAAGGAGAAAGAGAAGGAGACAGAGCAGGAAGAGAAAATAAATTTACTGGAAAGCTATTAAAGAATTTATTGTATCAGAAATGGTGGGAAGATCAAGGGCAGGTGAACCTTAGGAATATTTTGAATCAGAAACACTAAAATGCTGCCAGTGCTCTGGTACTTTCTTTCTCTCAGCTGCTTCTGGGAACCATTGGAACAAACGGTCCTGTCCTATATATCTCGGAGGGTCTCCACCAGAGCTAGCCTTATGCTTTGTAATTCATTTCAATTCAAATCTTTCTAGGGGAGTACATTGATTTATTTTTCACTCAGACACTTTGCTCCTGAGAAATATGATGTGACCTAGGAAAAAGTCACATAACCTAGACCTTAACATTGGGGACTTCAAAACATATATTATAAACAGAGGAGAGGAAAAAAAGCACTTAAATCTGGGCAGTCTTCCTCATTGTTGTCTAGCAAAATGCCCTATGCTCTTCTTCATTTTGCATGCATCTTTTCTCTTCTTCCAAATTATTTTGGCAGCTCTTTGAAGGCTGAGTCTAATATCATGTTATATTTCTAGTTATTTTCTCTAGAAGTATAGTATCTAGCATAATTCTATGAAATTTCATTTACTTATACACTTATCAATTGCCTTTTTAGTGGCAACCTTATAGGTGAATGTTATCTGCTTCAATTCTTGCTACAAATTATGTGTATATCCCTAAAGCTACTATGCCATTTCTTTCTTTCTGTTTTCCTCCATTTGTTTTACTTTCCTCTTTCTTCTCAGCTGGTGAAATTCTTCTGTTCAGCCTTCAAAACTCAGTGCCAGTATAACCAGTTCTGGAAAACCTTTCCTGATTTTACCTCTTGATCTCCTCGCCCCAAAGCTAGGAGAATGTCCGTGTTTTGTGTTCCAATGACAACTTATTGTTTGCCCATGTGAATTGCAATCAATTATTGTTTGTCTCAAAGATTGGTTTATTAACTGCCAGTATCTCCTGGTCACCCGGTAGAAATAAAAGTTCTTAGGTTCCACTTTCATTGAATCAAAGACTGTGGGGAATAAGCCAGAAATATGTGTTTTGATGAGCCATCCAAATAATTATGATACATGTTCAAGTTTGAGATCCACTGATACAGATACTTCTAGACATATCCAAAGGTTTTTACATGGTAAGTACTTGGTAAGCTTTTGATAGCTGGCCTAAAATGAATATTTTTACTGCCTTTTAAGCATTTGGGATTTGTTATTTATTTCTTGCTTGTATTTCAGGAATTATCACCAGAGGGAGATGCTTGATTTACACCCATCCATTAGAACATTCATTTATTAACTCATTATTTAGAATCCTTTAAAAAACTAGAGGTTCCAGAGTTCATTCATGGTGTTTGTCACAAAAATAATTCACAGTTCTCCCAAACACTAGGAGTTTTAGGGAGTATTCTTCATGCTTATAGACCACAGTGTTTGACAATATAGCACCTGCCATTCACATCTTTTCAAATGACTCAAGGGGAAGTCCAGAGAAAGCCATGTTGTGGCTGCTGATATCCTTTGAGATTTGTATGACTGATGGAAAAGAAAAAAAATACCACACTAAATCCTGAATGTCTTCAAGCCATCCTTGCTGATAAGTTGTAAAAAAATTAAAGATTGAAAACTTTCCTTTGGTATATTCTTTCAAGAACATTATTGCTATCTGCAAGCTACTTGGTTCTTTGCAGAGCTAGCAATTCTCTTTGCACTGGACTGAGCAGGGCCATCCTGCACCTTGGCAAAGATAAGTGGGAGTGTGTGTGAGAGACTGAGCTGCCTCAATAGTCCAATGTTATGCTTTCAGCAAGCTTTTGAGAACAAAGGCTCTGTTTTTATTGCTCTCCCTGCCAGTGATCACGACTGGCTTCTTTCAGTGAGATGTCCCATGCTTTTCTACTGAGTGCCAAAGCAGGGCATCCCGTAAGCACTCTAAGCAATTCACAGAGCCCTGAAATGAGGCCATTCTTAAAGCTACCCTCTCCCTCATTCTGCACCTCCCCCTCCCATTTTCTGATAATCCTCCCTGAATCTCAAAGAAGACAGTGAATATACACATTCAAAGAACAAAAGGTCTCTTACACTAATGTTAAAGATTTAAAAAAATACGTATGTCATGAGGTTCTGGAAATCTGCTCTGTATTAGTTACCTGCAAAACTTACACGACAAAGATGTCACTTAAGGGTCTGAGCTGCTTAACATTAGAGGTGAATGTTAAACTTATGCAAGATAAAATCATGAATGATGTAGGGAACTTTCATACATGAGACATAAGATTGAACTAGACAGTGACTTGCAAATGTCAATGTCGGCTGCATCACAACACCCAGAGAAAATTACTAAGTATGCAGATTCTCTTGGAATGTTTAATGTAGCTCATAGTCCATGGAAATGTTAATCTAAATAATTACATCAGGTAATATTATGTGCATCTATTGTTGGGAGTTACAAGGTGAGATGATTTTTAACTTTCTCTTCAGTGCAGTTTGTGTATGATTTTCTATATTCTACACATATTACTATCTACTTCACATCTTTTACTTCTCCATTTCTTCTTCCTCTTTTTTTCTATCCAATCTGTCTGTTTCTCTGTGTATCTCTGTCTTTCCATTTCTCTATCTTACTGTCTCTGTCACTTTTTGTCTCACTCTCTTTCTCTCTTTGTTTCTCTTTTCCTTATTCAAATAAAGGAATGCTCTCAACTCCTCTCTTATCCAAATAAGAGGAATAATTAATAATAGTTAATGTATCATATTGGGGATAAGAGATTGAATAAAATATTAGCTTCTTTCAACCTTTAGTTTCCTAATTCACAAAACAAATGTCTAAATATTTAGTGGTAAAAAAATGGAAAAGGGAAAAGACTTTACCTCTGATTTTGGATGCATTTGACGACTTCCATGGTACAAATGGCTCTACCCACTATGGCCAGTCTTAAGCTATGGAAATGATATCACTGAACATGAAACTTAGAAAGATATAAATTACACTTTCACGCTAGAACATATTAGCTCTGTTCACCGGGGATGAAAATCATTCCCATTTTAAATATGTACATTTCATTTTATGTAACCATGAATCAATCATGGTAATTCCTACTTTTTAAAGAAAAATAGTGATATTGGAGTTGTTGAGAATTTGGGGATTTTGATAGAGGGAAGACTGGCTTAAATCTTAAGTCCACTGGAATTTAGAGCTCTATAACCTTGGGCAAAATAGTTAAAGTATTTCTCCTAGTTTCCTTATTTAGAAAACAAATAAACAAGGCCATCAGTGGCTCATATGTGCAATCCTAGCTACTCATGAGTCTGAGATCTGAGGATCACAATTCAAAGCTAGCCTAGGCATGAAAGGTTTTGAGACTCTTATCTTCAATTAATAATCAAAGAAGCCAGAAGTGGAGATGTAGCTCAAGTAGTAGAGCAATAGCCTTGAGCAAAAAAGCACAGGGAGAGTTTACAAGCCTTGAGTTGAAGACAGAGGAACAGTGCAAAAATAAAAAATAAACTAAATAAAAAAACTCCCCTTTAATGACAAATGAGATGATGTACATATTATGCCTAGCATCGATCTTGTAAATATAAAATATGAACAAATGTAATTAGAGAAGATAAAGCAATATCTGTCATAACATTAGAAACACCAGCACTAGGCAGGAAAAAAGTCTAAAGGTAGAATATGAAAGAGTTCTCTCAATGAAAGTTAAGGTAATTGATAATAGCTGCCATTTTACTGAGTGCTTGCCATGTTCCTAGCCATGTGTTAAGAGCATTAAATGGATTATTTTAGTTTAGAGACATAGAAAGCTTGTAAATGCTATGAATTCAACTTGCTTTAAAAGCTAATTAAATATTTTATAAGCTATTTTCAGTTTAGACCTACACAAAATAATTATCAGGAGGTGAATCTAGAAACAAAGATAGGGAATATAAAACTAACCTATTACAGTTCCAAATTTTATGCCTTGAATTCAGACCGATTCAGTTTTAAAGATATTCCACAGTATATTCAAGATACTGAAGACAGAACAGGGGGAGGAGATGCAAATTTAAACAATAAGAGACACATTTAAGCCTAAATCACAATAAGTGTTATTAGAACCATGTATTATATTCATTGTACTGAATAGATCTGAAGCTGTGTGCCTGCACACACACAGACACACACACACACACACACACACACACACACACACACACTCAAAATGGACTACAGATTTAAATATAAAATAAGAAACTATGAAACCATGGAACAAAGTATGAGAATTGCTTCAAACACTTGAGATGTGAAGGAATTTAAAAATGTACCAAAAGTACAGTAATAGAAATAAAAATTAGAAGGCTATTATTAAACCAACTATTTTTATGAGGCAAAATAAGCAGTCAACAAAATGAAAAGGAACCTATTAAATGAATAATTTTGAAAACTATCTGTTGAAAGAATATCTCTATACTGTCTTTCTATATCAGATCTAATATTATTCATCATTAAAAATAACAAAATATGGAAGGTCAGCCAGTAAAACATGTTCAACAATAAGTCTGAATCTTGTGAGATAACTGAGCATTTTTACTATCATTTTGTTCTACTTACCTTCTTGTTCTTTTTTTCTCTGAAAACACATTGTGTCCTCTGAATTATTTCATAATATTTAAAGCAATTCTTGCCTAAGGGCTTTTGTACATGTTGTTCAATATTCTCTGTCAGAACATATTTATCTTGATAGATCATAATTCATTATTTACTCAACAACTTTAATGCCATTAACTTTGGGAAATATCTTATCTCATTGAGACTTCAATAAGAAATTACTACAGATGGGTAGCTCATACACAACAGACTCACTTTGCACAATTCTAGAAGCTTCTAGATCTAAAAGCAAATGCTTCCAGATTTGGTGTCCATAAAGGCTAGTCGTCATATAGCTGATGACTATCTTACAGATGGCTTAGCTTTCCAAAAGCCCCATACCCCAATATTACAATCTTGCGAGTTAGACACAAACATGAATAGAGTTCCATAAATATCCAAACCATTATAGGAGGCATACCCTGATAGTCCAGTTTAAAGCCATCCCCTTTGGAATTTTTCTGTTAAATCATATCACTCTCTAGTAATATGTGTATAACATGTAATATGTAATGGTTATATGTAATAACAAATTACAGTTTGTAATTATATATGCATTTTAAATTTACTTTTTAATGAAATTCAATATACATGTGTGGTATTTAATGTGTTGTTATGTCTATACATTGAAGAATAGTGAAATTTGGCTAATTTCTATGGGATACGTGGGAGGGGGACACTTACGGAAAGGATCGTAAGGATGACACTTATCAAGATGCATAGTACATATGAATTGACAGCTTAGACTGAAACTCTTTGTAAAATTTCAAGAAAATTATAATATGATTAAAAAATTTAAATGATGCAAACAAGCAGAAACATACCCCATGTTCCAGGATTTGAAAAATAATATTAGAAATTTAGTAATGTTAGTAAGAAGTAACAAGTAGCTCAGGCTATACCAAGCACAGAGGTTGGTTGCCCCAATTTTTGTGACAATGTTACCTGTGAATTATTATGGTGAATAAGAAGTCTGAGACCCAAGCTTGGGGTTGCTTATTCTCGGGAGCTACCTCACTGCTTCACATGGCTTGCTGATAGGCAGTGCTGAGATCTTTGACCCCGATTTTGTGTTCCTTTGATTTCCACAGTTTGCTCTTCCCTCAGGGTTATTTACTGCAAAGTGGAGTCTGAAAGTACAGAGCAGAACAGGTAGACTGCTTTGTTCTTCTGGTCCCCCATGCTAGTACAGATTTCAATTCATGGTTTGTTTCTTTCACTTTCTGATACACTCAGAATTCAGCCCATAGCTTAAATATTTGCTGCCCCTTAGTGCACAGGATCTGGAAAAAAAAAGGGAAACCAGCCTCAGTCCACAGACCACAAAGTTCACTGGGGCCAAAAGTAGCTCTAGCTACTAAAGTTTCGAAAATCTTCAGAATGACAACATACACTTTTATGGCCCAAGGCTCACTCCATGTTCATCAACCACATAGTGGGAACAGAGACAATCTATGATAGATTCCAGCCATGATTCAGGGCTCTCCATACAGACCTAGATTTCAACATTACAGGAAGCTTAAAGCTCTTTCAATTATTAATATTCTTCTTTCTTCTCATTTTCTTTGTTGCATTTACTTGTTACTCTTCATTTTAGGACTTAATTTTGTAAATAATAATTTACTTTAAAAATAATTTAGGGCTTGGGCCAATGGCTCATATCTCTAATCCCAGCTACCCAGGAGGCTGAGACCTGAGGATCATGGTTCAAAGCCAACCTAGGTAGGAAAGTCCAGGAGACTCTTATCCTCAATAAACTGCCCCCAAATGCTGGAAGTGGAGCTGTGGATTAAGTGATAGATCATTAGGCTTCAGCAAAAGAAGTAGATAGACAGCTCACAACCCTGACATCAAGCCCCAGGACTGGCACACATGCACACATGCACACAGACACACAGACACACACACACACAAATAATTTAGGTTTAAATTTTTTGACAGTTTTTCTTATTTTTATCTCTTTTTCTTTACACACTTTTAGGGAATCAAATTACTGTTATTTCCTGCCTACTTCATCCTCATATTCTATAACGTTAGTGGTTTTCCATTTTAATCTTCTTTCTTTTGTCTTTTTTAACCTTTTCTTTCCCTATCCTTTATTTAATTTTTATTATCTCTATGCTTATCTACATTAATTTTAATTTCATAGTTTATCGTGCATTTTCTTACCCTTTTTCCTATGTATGACTTTAGTTGGATTTTATTTTATTGTACATCTGGCTTCTTTTAGTGCATTTGAAGTTATGGTAGTCTGCTTTCTACACTTTTGGTTATACTGCGAATTGAGCCTTCAATATAAGTCTGCTCATCAAGTAGATCTCCATACAAAAGATTTCCTAATAAAAATTATTTCAAATTGGAACATAGACACACAGGAAATATGAAGATGTCAAGAGTCTTAACTTTCCAATAATTTAAAACCAAAGATATTTTTCCCTGTCATAGAGCTTGAACTGAGGGCTTTTGTTTTCAAGGCTAGAGATCTACCATTTTGAGCCACAGTTCCACTTCTTGTTTAGGGGTGGTAGATTAGAGATAAGAGTCTCACTAGCTTATTCTGCCTGGGGTGGCTTAGAACAGTGATACTCAGACCTCAACCTCCTGAGTAGCTAGGACAATCAGTAGCCAGGGACAATCAGTAATCTCATAGAGGATTCACATGTAGAAAAGAAGTAAATATAAATCTTAGATTAGAAATTCAGAAAAATTGGAAAAATCAATTTAGCAAAGAACAAGAGATTTCAAAACAAAGGAAATTTGGGAAAATAAAAATAAATCAAATAGCAAAGACAATGTGAAGCATCCACAATACACTAGAGTAAGTAGAAGAAAGAATATAAGGGATAAGATTAAAAATTTATTTAATGTGGCACAGGTGGTTCACGCCTGTTATCCTAGCTATTCAGAAGGATGAGATCTCCAACAAAATACTAAGAAAAACCTGGAAGTAGTGTTGTGCCTCAAGTGGTCGAAGGCTAGCTTTGAGCACAAGGAGCTCAGGGTAGAGCCAAACCCAGACTTCAAGCCCCAGGACTGACAGAAGAAGAAGAAGAAAAGAAATAAAAAGAATTTATTTAATTCAGATAGCAATAAAGAATAAAGAATAATGAAGCCGGGCGCTGGTGGCTCATGCCTGTAATCCTAGCTACTCAGGAGGATGAGATCTGACGATCGCGGTTCAAAGCTAGCCCGGGAAGTTAAGTCTGTGAGACTCTTACCTCCAATAAACTACTAGAAAACAGGAAGTGACACTGTGGCTCAATTGGTAGAGTGTTCGCCTTGAGCTAAAAAGCTGAAGGACAGCATCCAAGCCCAGAATTCGAGCCTCATGATCGACAAAAAAAAAAAAAAAAAGAATTATGATCACAGTATGGTAGTCCACTGTGACAAAGTTGAAATCTAGTAATTTCAGGTAGAATAAGGACCTGATGTGAAAATTTAAGGCATAAAAACATGTGCAATGAAATTATAGAACACAATTTCTCAATTCTGGAGAGGGAGTAGGCATTCTAGTGCAGAATTCATTTACAATAACAATAGATACAATCAGAAAAGAATTTCATGTCACATTATGGTTAGAATGCTAAGAACATAGGAAAATGAAAGCATATTGAAAATACTGGGAGGAACAAATATATATATACTTAAAAAGTAAAACAAGTATCAGAATTACATCAGACATCTCAGTAGAATCTCTAAACCAGGAAATCATGAAATTATATATTTCAATCCTAAAAGTAAATAATTATCAATCAAAAATAAATCCTTTAAATTCATAAAATACTTGTTATTATAAAGGTGATATATGGAGAGGTTACTTCTTCATAAGATGGGTAATGAGTACATTTCTGTTTGAACAATGTCACAAGTTCTTTTGTTTTCTTACAGTTTTTCTCTCCTGTCTCCAACAACAGGTTGTATAGTTTATTTTCCATATAATAAGTTCATTTCTTTACAGTACATGGAGAAATAGAACCTTCTGTAATGAGTAAAATGGAACAAATCATGAATAGTGTCATCAGTGCAGAAGATAATTAAAGCAATATTATAAATAGATGACCAACACTCATGAACACAAGAACTCAAGAAAGAATAAATTTTATGAAAGGAATAGCTAAAGATGAGAATCATGTTCAACCCATTAAATTAGCAAACAGATTAAACAGAAAGCAACTAAAAACAAAACATACAACAGTGTTGGAATAGCTATGATAAAAGCAAAATTAGAAGAATCGGAAAATATTTCTTAAAAATTGGTCTTTATTCTTCAGTGAAAATATGCAGATTGATTGGATACCATGGTGAAGTCCCTTTGTAGAAGGAATGTACATACAACAAACAAACAACTAATGAATGACAGGAAGCTAAAACAGGCTATTATAGTGCCAGTACCAGTGTGATAGTGGTGGACTAACATAGAAGGTGACAGAGGCAGGCACTAGGGGCTCATGCCTATACTCCTTGTTACTCAAGGATTGTGGTTTGAAGCCAGCTTGGGCAGGGAGGTCTGAAACTCAATCTCCAATTAACACCCAAAAAAAGCAAGAAGTGGAGCTTTAGCTCAAGTCATAGAGAACTAGTCCGGAGCAAAAAAAATGTCAGGAACTGTGTCAAAGCACTGAGTTCAAACCACAATACCAGCATACAAAAAGGGAGGAAGGATGTGGATGAATATGATTGTTATATGCATGTATGAAAATAAGACAAACTTGCTGAAATTGTTTTAACAAGGAGGATTTGGGGATGAAGCAGAGTAGTTGAGGGGATGAAGCAGGTTGTGACGCATTTTATGCCTGTATGGAAATTTGACAATGAAACCAAACCCTTTACAATTAATGTATGCTAATAAAAAATCTTACAAAAGGGAAAAAAAACCTAAAATCCAAATGTTAATTTTCTTTTAGAGATATACCTCAAGGTCAAACACACACAATTGAAAAGAAAGAGACTGAAAACAATATACCAGGCAAACAGTACCCCAAAGCAAGTAAAGAGTAGATATACTAGAATATGACAAATTAGACATCAAGCCAAAATGAGTCAGAAGAAGGAACAAAGGGCATTGTATATAAACATTAATAAAATGACAACTCATCAAGAAGATATACTGATTTTTCAATAATTTATCCAAACATTGGCACATCCTATTTCACAATACAAACACTATGCTAATCAGAATAATAATGAATGGCTTCAGTGCTCCACTCTCAACCATTGGTATTTCATTCACGCATGTAAAATCAAAGAATCTGCAGAGCTAATCCACTCCTTAGATAAATGGACTTAACAGATATCAGTGGAATATTACAACCACCTGAATATATATTCTCAATAATCCATGAATTTTTTTCAATTAGATAACATATTAGGCATAAAGAAAATCTTGAAAATACAAAAAATTCTCATACCTTATTGGATAAAAATGGAATAAAATAAGAAATTAAGAGAATAAATTGTAGAAAGGCATGGAGATTGAGCTATACTTTAAATGACCACGTGGTCACTAAAAAAATAAGGGATGAAACCACTTTTGTCAAATGAAAGTATCACTAGTTATCAGAATCTTTGGAATATAGACAAGAGAGTTCTAAGAGAAAAGTAGCTATGAGTACCTACATGAAAAGATCAGAGATATTTAAAATAAATAACCTAATGATTCACCTAAACATTTCAGAAGACAAATACAAAATAAACATACAAAAAAGCAGATAGAATGAAATAATACACATCAGGGTAAAAATTAATGAAACGGAGACTAATAGAATGTGACATATCAACAATACAAAAGGTGGATTGTTTTTGTAAAAAAGGATTGACAACTGAAACTAACTAATGAAAAGCCAGGTGCCAGTGGTTCATGCCTGTAACCCTAGCTACTCAGAATGCTGAGTTCTGAGGATCACAGTTCAAAGCCAGCCCAGGCAGGAAAGTCCATGAGACTCGTATCTCCAATTAGCCACTAAAACCTGAAGTGGTGCTGAGGCTGAAGGGGTATAGCGCTCGCCTTGAACTGGGGAGTTCAGAGACAGCGCCCAGACCCTAAATTCAAGCCACACAACCAACAGAAACACAAACAAACAAACAAAACAAAACAAGAAAAACTAACCAATGAAAGAGAGAAGACACAAGCTAATAAAACTGGATATAAAAAGTAGATACTACAACAAATACCAATGAAATCCAGAGGATCATTAGGGCATATTTTGGAAACATATTTACATAAAATGGGAAGTTTAGAGAAAATGAATAATCTACTTAAATAGGAACTACTGAATTTGAACTAGAAGCCTAAACATAAATCAACCATATTTATAATTAGTATTGAAAACTAAGCAGTGGTAGCTTCTCCTAACAATGAAAAGCCCATGTCTAGATTGAGTTCTGAATTCTACTAGATATTTAAAGAAGAAATAAGCCAATAAGTAAACGGAAAAATTATTTGGAGATCTCTAAAAAACCCTTAACCATCATTACTATGGAAGTCCCAAGGATATATATGCTGTCACTATGTACAATTTTACCACCAAGAACATTTAGCATACAAAGATGTCTTTCAGATGTAAAGGATACTTATAATTTCCCAAACAATTTGTGGGTATTCATTATCACTCTACCACTGTACTTATTTGAAGAGAAATGCTAACAAGAGTTCTTCAATATGAGAAGCTAATAAAAATGATATTGCTTAGGTATATGAAGAAATGGAACTACAATTCTCACTAGTAAAATTAGGTATGTAGACAAATTCAGATTACTATAGTGCTGTATTGTTGATATACAGATATCTTATATACTCAGTATAGGCATTAGAAGACAATAGTATAAGTAATCATAATATCTACAAAATTAGTTGAGTGATAAATTATGTAAAAGGACATGGCATTTAAAATGTTGAGAAATGGTGGGGTAAAAATGCCAATTGTGAACCAGCAGATTGTGGGATGAAGGATGAAAAAATGCCTACATAGTTATATCTCATATTTAATAATTTAAGATTAAATAATTTTCTACTACCACTATGGATGAGGAATGTTTTGACCACTGACGGACATGATTATACTAAAGATTTCTGCCCCAAAGATAACTTTTATAGCTTCAGAGTGGCCCAGTGCTACCTTAAGGGAATTACAGGGAAAATATACAAAAGGGCACATTCCCAGATGTAGATAACAAGGAATCAGCTAGTACTAAGATGAATAGTTTCAGTATCAGATCCAGGATGCCAGAATTTACTGAGATAAATACAAACAGGGCTCATCCTGTCTTTTGATAGGATTACTGCATAAAGTCAGATACTCAACCAGGGTTTTCCACTGGTATCATACAAACACTAGTTAATTCTTTTGCAGCAAGACCCCAAAGGGCTCTAGAGTTGTCACATAAGAATGTACATATATATATATAGATAGATAGATAGATAGATAGATACACACACATACATATATATCTGTATAGGTTTACAATAGTTTGTTAAAGCCATAAGATGTTTTACAAAAGATTCACTGTAACCACAAAACCCAAACTTGTAGTAGATATCCAAATTGTATAATCTGAAATCATCAGATAAAATTGCATGGTAAGAAAAAAAGAAATCAGTGAGGATGAGAAATACATTTCATCAAGTATGGAAGAGCAATGTAGTCATCTCCTACTGACCTGTGGATTCTGTTGCTAGAAATGACAATGTCGGAACAGGCAGACCTCTTGAGTTTCTCATAGTTCTATTTAGTATGTTTTAGCATTCGTATATTTTGTTACTTAATATTTTGAATATGAAACTGTATTGATAAAAGGCAAGCAAAGCATACTATTTGAGAAAAATCATCTAAGCACAAAGGATAGGAAGAGAAGATGAATAGAACAAAATTTCTAAACAAAAAGATGGATAAAATAATTTCAATATGTTGCTTTCAATAAGTTGCCTAATATAAATGGATTAAATTCTTGAACAAAAAGACTGAGTGGCTGAATACTCTTTTTTAAATACTGAACTATATGAGGCCTATAAAATATTCATTGTATCTTTAAGGACAAAGAGTAAAAATCCAAGGATAGAAGAAGATATTATGCAAATGGAACCTAAAATAGAGCAGAGGTAACTATACTTTTAAGGCACGATAAAACTCTGAGGATTCAAGAGAGTAATGTCCACACTGCATCAGGAGTAGGCACCCATTCTGCCATATTGATAATAGTATGTGAGGTGTAGATGCTTATGAAAATGACAATTGGAGTACAGTTGCTACGACATTCAAAGCAAAGACTTGACTCAGGAACAAAGAATTTACACTAACTCACTATGGTGATGATACTCACTTCTGAAACATAGGTAGACCAATGCAGCCAAAGGGCCTGAAATGTGCCATGTGGACACTCACATAGCAGTTTCTTCTGTGGATTTGGGGCTATATGAAGATGTGGGGAATAGAGAATTTTTTCCCAAAGCAGCATGATAGTATCGAATTCCTGGGTCAGGGAAGATTGTGTAATTTCAACTTCGTTTGGATTTCAGAAAATGCCTATTGTTTACCTCAGTGGAACGAGAGGACAATGTTCTCTGTTGAACAAATCAAGAAAACCAAAGTTGTTTATACCTTTCTTCTTTGCTCTTGGTCATATCTTGTCACCTGAGATATGCCGATATCACAAGTAATTTTTTTTCTCTGTGGATATTCTTCCCTTCTCTTCACACGCCCAATTCTCTTTCTCTCTTTCGTCCCCATTGGGTTGTTGTAGATTATTGAAAGGAATCTGAAACCTTACCTGGGCTATTTCCATTTGTGAATGTTTGTTTATATATTTTCTAAGTAAAATAAAGCCTGTTATCTCATACTCTATAATTTGGGTTATGTAAATGCATATATTGAATATATTTATAACTATATATAATTTTAATGCATATCTTCCCAACTAGACCAAAGAACACACTTGACACTGTACCTGACAAATAGTTGTAGGTGATCAATGAGTATCCTGTGAGAAAATAGATGGATGGCTAACATTATTGAGTTCTTAGTTCAACTATAAATTTATTGACATCCTGAGTTATGTTCTAATTTTAACAGTCTCATTTCTTGAAATTGCCTTCCCTTGGTCTCCAAAATTTTCTCTTACTACCTCTCCTATCTGGTAATATCTATTATCCTTAAGAAATTTATCTCTTACTTTTGATTCCTCTATTGATGATTCTTATGGCTGCATATAGTTATCAGAAATATTACCCTCAAATTTTGGATAATGTGAACTGTTGTAATCATCATTAGCGTCAAATCCACTACAAGTAGAGTCAAGCACATGTTTTCTCATAAACTTGCTCTGTCTCTGTGTTTTCTATTCCTTTTTTGTATGTGGAAGTGTGTGGGTCCCCTGTGCAAATATTATGCATTATAGCAATCAGCATGATTTTGGATATTCTGCCTTCTTATATAAGCACTTAATGATTTGTAGGTAAGACTTCTGTATATCTATGTATTCTCAATATCTAACTGTAGTTGACATACAGTTGGTATTTGAGTATATTTGTTGAAATGATTTCATGTATGGATGTCATAATTACTTTTGAATATTCTTTAACTTGAACTCTTGTGGCTATATTTGATTTTCTCTTCTGTATGATTATGACATTTGGCAAACTACTAAATTCTATGGATTCTATATCTAAATTTTCTCATAGGCACTATTACCAACCTTCTGCATTTACCAGAGTTCTTCACAAAAATCCCTACTATAATAGCCTTTTCACTGTTGGGATTAAATACAACTTCTTCTTACTAATATTTCCTTCTACACATTAGATGTGACTATTTCCCAGGCAGTTTGTATACTAAAATATGTGTGAATATTTCTGGGAAAAGTATATAAAACGGAGGAAAATATACATATACACACATGTACATGTGTGTGTGTGTGTGTGTGTGTGTGTGTGTGTGTGTGTGAATACCTTTGGCTGGAGGCTTAGCTTGTATAATTCACATCACTGTGAATGAAGCAAAAGATGAGAACCATTAATGATGTTCTTTGAAGTTGGTGTTATAAGCATTCAATTTTATTTTTTAGCTCCCTTATCAAAGATTAGGTGGCTATAGTCTGTGTGTCCATTTTTGGTTTTCAGTTCTATTGTATTGGTCCTGAGGTCTGTTCTTGTGCAAGTACCAAGCTGTTTTGATTACTATGGCTCTGTAGTAAAGTTTGAAATTTGGTATTGATATTGCTCCAGCACTATTCATTCTGTTAAGGATCATTTTTGCTATTCGGGGTCTTTTATTGTTCCACCTGAACAATGAACTCCAAGATAGGGACACAAGTGGTTTTTTTCTTTCTTGCTATTGTTCCTAACGTATTTATAATGTACCATGTGATTTTTTGTTTCTTTGTATGTTCCTTCCCCATGGTATAACCCCTGTTTTCACTGTATTTGATGCCTGTGCTCTGCATCTTGTATATACAATTCTCTAGCTTGGGGAGGGGAAGGGAAAAAACAATGTTTCAATAGGTATACATGTTAACCCATTGTAACAATGAGATGTACAAGACACTATGTTGAAAAATGAACTTTACAATTTAGGTAGGGAGGGGGAAAAGAGGGAGGGGGAATATAGTGTGGAGGTGGAAGGGAAGGGATGGTAGGGGAAAAACAAAGAAGGAGGTAACAATGTTTGATAGGAAATGTACTCATTACCTTAATCATGTACCTGTAACCCCTCTGTACAGTATTTTTACAATAAAAATGTATTTTAAAAAACATTCAGTTTTATTCCAACCATGATTTGATTTACTGAGAGTTATAGGATACTGTGGTCTGATCTTAGCATTACATATAATCCTATGTGATTAATAGAAGGTTGCAGAAATATGTCAATCTAAAATTGACAAAAATTTTTTGGTTTAACATATTTTAAAAGTTTAGGAGGATGAATTTTTAAAGCATTTGTTGATTAGGCTACAGGTTAGAACAAGTGTTATTCCATGTCTCCTTCCTTTTAGAACCACAGCTATTTAGGGCATGTTCTTCATGGAAATAGTGAATCGTAAGAAGACCCAACCAAATATACAAACTCATTTTAAGCTTCTAATTGTGTCACATCTACTAATATACTTCAAGCTAAATACATCATATGGAGTGGGAAGTACATGCTTTTTATGGAACTGAAGGTGAAGGAAGTGAAAATACTTCTTAACAAAAATCCAGTCTATGTAATTTATGAGATTGGAGACAAAAAAAGAGAAATGGACTGTTACTATTGTGTTTTGACAAATGATGGTCAGTTTTAAACCAAGAATGTGTTGATTTAAGATATAACTTAAAGGCATGCCTCACAGAGATTAATAAGCAATTTGATGTGAAGGATAAGAATTTCATATATCCCTAAGTCCCATTTGAAAAATTGGATACGTAGAGCTAGAGCTGCCTCTTACCATGGTAGGAAAGACTGAGGAAGAAGAATCTCTGGATTTGTGGACATGCTAAATTCAAAAAATACCTCCTACCACATTAAAGTGGAAATGGTTATGGCTAGATATATCAGAAAGCTGTGCAATGAGGTATAATAAAAGTCACACATGTAGAAATCATAATCATCTAGATGAAAATTTAAGTCATCTTTCTGAATTGTTTCCCAAATAATCAGCAGAACTCATAAGAGTATATGATTTCTTGGTATTTTTAAGTGTGTCTTCCATTACTGTTTCTCTTATCTCTCTCCCAAGGCACCATTTACTTCACATTCTCAAGTTGTGCCTTCACTTGCACATCCCACATGATTTCTGTTATCTTTTCTGTGTCTAATGCCCATTTTCTCTCCTACCTGTGCTGAAAATTCCCATTTTGCAATATCAAATTCAATGATCCCATCTCCACGAAGCCTTCATCAAATATCCTGGTTAGTATTCATTTTTGTCTTTTGTGCTTCCCCCAGATATTCACCATTATACCAACTTACAAGAGTTCTCACATGTGGCTGGCCAGTAGAGCACACTTGTCTCAATTTTTTCCAAACTCCTTTGCATAATCTGTCATATTTACAATGAACAAATCTAAGGATACTCTAACAATTTTAAAACCACTTTTCCAGTCGAACACTCCATTATACAAATGTAAAATTAGACCCATGTATTATAATTTCAGGGTCAAATAAGTAGTGATGGTTATTTCCATTAGTCCAGGTATTCCATTAGTCTATATATATATATATATATATATATGGTTGAATTTAAATCGCCACCATCATTATAGACTATAATACAAGGAGGTTTCAAAAGTAGTGTTTGTACAAGAGCCAAGATTGAAACACAGTGGATAATCACTGAAATAAGGGCTTTTCTCCTTGGGAGAATGTTTGTTATACATTGACTTAGTATAAAGGAAGTCCACTGCATTATGAATCAAAGCAAAGTGCAAAGCCAATATGATTTCTTCCTCTTTATTCCTTACATATTTATGCCATCCTACATACTCAGTATTCAGAATTTGTGATTGTGGATGGGACATTCTATGATAAGATTTTACTTTAGAATACTATTGGAACAGTGGAAATTGTAAATAATCTGCAACTTCTGTGAATTAAATAAGTGTCTCACTGAGCAGGTAGTGACTCGGAAAGCAAACTGCTGGGTCTTGCAACAATGCCAAGAATTACCTTTACTTTGAGATGAGGGGTACTGAGCCATCTGCTTAAGTTTAGCAGTGGAAGAGTAAAGATAGACTGACTAGTTTAGAAGGCTATTTTAAAAAAGAGAATAATTGCAAGAGAAATATTTCAGAAGAAAATTGAAAAAAGTATTTAAAGAGTCATAAAACTTTTCTATGTTAAATGCCAGATTTTAACTATAGTGCAATCTTAAATATAAAGTAATCTTTGTATTAGCTTTTTGATCATTTCAGTGAATATAGACAGATTTTATTTAAAAATGGCATTAGCATTGATTTTATGTTGATATTTATTTTACCTAGTAATCATATGAAAAAGAAGAGACAAGATTGCTCTCAAGGTCATAACATTTCTTTGAACCAATATATGATACTGGAACAATTACTTCATTAAGTCATATATTTTCACTTTTGCATGGAGTAGTTGTTAAGTACTTCTATTATATGATACATACTCTATAAAGAAGATACTCTCTCCCATCGCTGCCCATTAGTTGCTTAGCTCATTTTCATCAATGTCTAGTGCAGCTGATGTGCCCCCTGTTGTATTAGGGAACAACTAACAGTAAGCAAAAGAAAAGAAATGTACGTATCACCCAAAGCAGAAGAAATAGTTGTACTGTCAAGCTGGTAGAATTCACAAACTTTATAGAACAAGATAATGACAATTTGTCTTGTGAAGGTTAAGATGTATTTGTAACTTTAAGTATCACTATTCTACAACACTATGAAATTTGTGAAATTTATGTACTCGTTTAATCTAAATAAAAATTATTATATTAAAAAAGAGACTTGTCCTCTTCCTGACTTTATTGCAGAGCAGGAACAGAGTCTTTCATATCCACGTACCCACTTTACCTTTTCACATTGATAGGAAAGACAAGACAGAGAGAGAATCTCAAAAAGAACTGTTAGGGTATTGTCCTCTAAATCTCTATCAATTCTTGGCAACCCATAATTGAAATGTAAATGGAAAGAAGATCCTTATTAATGTAATCAGTTTAAATGCACTCATCACAGTGTGATTTTATCTACTATACCTGAAGTACTAAAACAAAATGATCATGTAAAGATATAGATAGAAAAGAATAATGTCAGGTGATAAGAGAAATTGGAATGATACAGTCTCAAGCCAAGGACTGAAGAATACCACCAAAAGAAACCAAGAGGGACCAAGACATTTCCTGGTACTCAAATGGGGTAGGGTGGGGTCAAGAAGAAAGAGGCAGAGATGAGAAGAGAAGAAGAATGCAGGCCTACAAAACTAAGAAGAGTGAGGGTAAAAGAGGGATGAGTAAAAATGTTGAAAGGGTTGATATTGAGCAAGATGCATTGTTAAAAATGGCTTTGTTGGGGCTGGGAAGGTGGCTCAGTTGTAGAGCGCTTGCCTTGCATGCCTGAGGCCCTGGGTTCGATTCCTCAACGCCACGTAAGCAAAAAGAAAAAAGCCGGAAGTGGCGCTGTGGTTCAAGTGGTAGAGCGCTAGCCTTGAGCTGAAGAGCTGAGGGACAGCGCCCAGGCCCAGAGTTCAGGCCCCATGACCGGACCCCCCAAAAAAAAACAAAAAATGGCTTTGTTTAATGGCAAGAAATAATAATAAAAGATATAACAGTATACATTTTAGAAAGATCATGTTTCTATGAACACATTTGCTTTGGATATCTGATCTCTAGAATGTAAGACAATAACTTTCTATTGTGTTAAGCTGCCCACTGTATAGCACATGTTATAATAGAAGCCCTAGGAAATGACATGAGCTGAGCACAAACAAATGCTCTTCTGACTAATAAGTAATTCCTATCTATATATTATTCGTCCTCGTAAAATATAAAACAGAGGTTAATGATTCTTAGATATCTCAAAATGATTTGATGGTCTATCTTTTATAGGTTATTTATTATATGTTAGGTCAATGGCTTAACAGATCTATGATCCATCTGGTATATAGCTCAACCTTTAATGCAGATATTTTTTGAGTATAAATAATTGGGTTGGAACGGTGGCTAGTGCCTGTAGTCTCAGCTATGCAAAAGGTAGAGATTGAGACTATATTTACTCAAAGCTAGCCCATAGGAGAAAGTTAGTGACACCTCGTGTTTATCAAATAAACTAGGTGTGGTGATGCATATTGTATCTGTGATTCCAGTTATGTTGCAGATATAGCTAGGGGGATTATGTTGCAATGCTTGTCTAGGCAAGTCCTTGTTCACCTCTGCACAAAAGCACCTTTTTTAATGCTGTGCTGCTCTTAGGACTGTACTTGCCACTAATGTGAAGGGCATTTAAGCCTCTCAAGGGTTTTAGGTATTGTTCCAAGAAACCTCTGAAATATTGTAGACATTCTTATAATTATGCTTTCTCTGGAGGCCAAAATACATATTAAATAAAAAGAGCAACTTCTGTTCTATTTATTAACTATGCTTAGTTGGTTTGTCTAATCACTTTGAGCACACAGTGTCATGCAAGGTGAATCATATTATGAGGTATTGTTTCAGTGATATTGTAATATCCAAAATATGTCATTGGGCTATGAAATTTAATACTCTTTTTACTTAGTTGCAAATTTTGTCTTTGCAAAAGAATTTATATCTATCCATATATAAACAAGTATCTTTCTTTGAAACTATGTTTTGCAGTTTTGTTTACCTTAGAGAGAAGTTTTAATCGTTTTTGTTCTTTCATGCGACTGTTTCTAACACATTTATAAGACTATTTCTTTGTTGTCTTTCTCTCTCTCTCTCTTTCTCTCTCTCTGTGTCTGTCTGTCTGTCTGTCTGTCCTCTCTCTCTCTCTTTCCCTCTCTCTGGCTCCTTTTGTGTTGGTATTGTAGCTTAAACTCAAGATCTGAGCTCTGATTTTTAGTTTTTTTTGCTCAAGACTAGACTTCTACTACTTGAGTGATACCTTCACTTCTAGCTTTTTTTTTTGGTGGTTAATCAGAGGTAAGCATCTAACTAATTTTCCTGTGCAGACTGGCTTCAAATGGCAATCCTTAATTCTCAGGCTCCCGATCAGCTAAAATTACCAATACAAACCACCCACACCTAGCCAGGTCTCTTGTTTAAGCCTATATCTTAAGAAACCTTTTCATTCACTGATGTAGATACCTCGAAACCCACAAATTCTTACTACTGTAATGTATTCCGTTTGTCCCATCATCAGAATTCTCAGATACTTCAAGAGTATTACAGCATCGTTAAATAAGAAACCCTTGTTTCAGTTTGTAACCTAAGTAGCGGTTTCTTCACACAGTAAACTTAAAATCGAAAGCAACACCTCTAAAACATTAGAGAGAACATATCAAAGAAGCAATTGAATTGGCAAGTTTGGAGCACTTAAAACATGGTGCTGGAGGTTAAAAAATGGAAATTACATTTAAGGCTGTGAAATTAGATTCATACCAAGTACTAAGTAAAACAGATAATAAAATTCAAGAGTTGAGATTGTGATTCAACTAGTGCAGTGTCTGCCTAATAAGCACAAGGCCTTGAGTTCAAATGCCAGCATTACTCCTGCCTACCGGAAAAGAATATACACATTTTAAAGTTATTCAAAGTGCAATATATGTTTCTATGGAATTATTACAATTTTGTTACCATATATTATGGTATATATATATCAATATATATCACATATATCAATATAGGGTAACAAAAGAATTTTAGTTAATGAATATATCACCTTAAAGAGTTTGAGTTTTTGGATAGAATAGGAGAAACTAGCAGAAGAAAGGTATTGTATATGGCCAGTGAAGTAGAAAGAATTCTAAGAGGCGGGATGTCGTGTAAGCTATGCCTCAAAAAGAGAAGCCTATTCAGCCATTGAAAATGATGCTGAGATCTAATTATATGATGGCAGAAAAGTGTCCATTAGCTTTGGCAACCTGTTGTTTACAACCCTGACAAGAGACATCCCAATGTGGGCAGAAGCCAATTGGACTAGTTTTAAGGTGAATGGAATGAAAACATTCTTTTCTCCAGCTATTACATATATAGACTTTGTAAATTGTCATCTCCTTTCTTACAACAAGAAAATTCTGGATAAACTGAGAACCAGCAACTTTTTGTGGCTCTATCAGGAAAGAGGTTACAGGGCAAACACCTACCTAAAAATCATATGATAGGCAGAACCAGACAGATACCAAGAAGATATGTAATGGTCTGTGTATAAAGTATCATTCAAAATGCTCATGATAAAGGATTGGTCACCAACCTGCATCAGATATGTGATTGCATCATGAAGACTAATTTCATATACAAGTCAATTCATTTCAGAGTTTATACCAAATGGACTGATTCAAGATAATTCCCACTTTTAGAAATTAGGTCCATGGTCACTTCATATTCATTTCTCTGCTTCCTGGCTACCATATAGTAAACAACTTTAATCTGTCATGCCATACGTCTCCATGATGTTCTTCACCAGGCTCATAGCAATGAGGCAAGCTGATTTTGCACTGAAATCTTAAAAACCCTATCTCAAATCAATCCCTGTCCTCTGTTTGTTCAGGTACATGGTCACAGTGACAAAGGTCTGGCAAGATGCAAAACCTTATCATATCTACAGCCATAATCTTATAATACTTAAATCATTATGTTTAATGTTGCTGGAGTCTGAGGTCTTTAGTGTTTTGCCTCTTGGAAGTCCATGAATTTCTCTGATGGAAGATCTAAAAAGTATATTCTGACAATTTTAGCAAAAGTAGGGAAAATATTCATCTGGGAATATAATCAAGTGTTCTTCATAACAAATGTCTATTGTTGAGATCATATATATATATATGTATATATATATATATATATACATACATACATACATATATGTATAGGAGACTTTTCCTATCTGGAGGATTTTTTCAATTTTTTATTATCTTTAAGTAGTTGTGCAAAAGAATTGCCATTTACCAAAGATCTTTAGGAATGCAGTGAATGAAAAATCTTCTACCTATTTCAGATCCCTCTGGACCTTTTCTTACATGAGAGATGGCAAGAAGCTAAAAACACTGGGGAAGATTACATCCAGGAACATAGTCCCTCACCACCTCATAAAAATAGGAGGAATGATTTTCATTTCTGATTAGTATGGCATATTTTCTCAATTCCTTTAATTTTTGCACATTTGAGTCTTTACATTTAAATTAGGAACAATATAAATAAGATAAAGTTGGATAGTGAACTAGAGTTTTGATTAATCTACCCTAATGAGAATTTGTCCTTAATTATTGCTTTTACATCATTCATTTTGAAGTGATTTTATATGATCTATTTAAAATCTAATGTTTTCATAACTTGAATGGTGACTACTTCCTTTTTTATAAGTATTCATGTCTAATATTGAAATATACTTCAAATATGATTTATAATTCATTTGACTTTCCTCTTTTTAATATATATTTATTGTAAAGATACTATACAGAAATGTTACAATTATATGAGCAAGAAAATGAGTACATTTCCTGTTGAGCATTGTTACCCCTTCTTTTATATTTCCCCTACCATCCCTTTCCTCCCCATCTCCCAAGTCCTCCCTCCCCTCTCCCATCTCCCACCCCCACAAAGTTGTAAAGTTTGTTTTCCATATAGTGTCTTGTACATCTCATTGTTATATTGGGTCATCCTGTATCCTTATTTTACCATTTTGTTATTTCCCTTCCCCTCCCCAAATTAGAAAAAATGTGTGTGTGTATATATATATATATATATGTATATGTATGTATGTGTATATATGTGTATATGTATGTATGTATATATATGTATATGTATGTATGTGTATATATATATGTGTATATGTATGTATGTATATATATATATATGATGCAGGACACCAGAATCAAGTACAGTGACAACAGGGGTTATTCCATGGGGGAAGAACATACAAGGAAACAAAAAAATCACATAATACATTATAAGTACCTTAAAAAGAACAACAACAAAGATAAAACTTCTTGTGTCCCTATCTTGGGGATCATTTCACTTAGCATCAGGTTATATGGTCATATGTACATAGCTTTTGACCTCTTTTACTTGTCCTACACATACACTCATTATTGTAGATAAGGTCTGGCTTACTTCACAATGTCATTCTTTCTGATGGAGGCATAGAATTCCGGTGTGTGTGTGTGTGTGTGTGTGTGTGTGTGTGTGTGTGTGTGTGTGTACCACATTTTCTTGATCCATTCATCTACTGAGGAACATCTGGGTTGGTTTCATATCTTAGCTGTGGTGAATAATGCTGCGATAAACATAGTTGTGCTGGTAGCTTTAGTATGGCCTTGTTTGTGATCGTTTGGATAAATGCCTAAAAGTGGAATTGCTAGGTGATAGGTGAACTCTATGTGGAATCTTTTGCGGAACCTCCATACTGCTTTCCAAAGTGATTCAACAAGCTTACATTCCCACCAACCATGCAGTAAGGTTCCCTTCTGTCCACATTCTCTCCAGCATCTGTTGTTATTGAATTCTTGATTACAGTCATTCTAACATGGGTGAGGTGGAATCTCAAAGTTGTTTTGATTTGCATTTCTTTTATGGTTAGAGAAGTTGAGCATCTCTTCATGTGTCTGTTAGCCATTCTTATTTCCTCTTCATAGAACTCTCTTTAAGTCTTTAGCCCACGTATTAATCAGGCGGTTGTTTCTTTGAGTATTTGTTGTTGGGGTATTTAATTTTTTGAGTTCTAAGTATATTGTATATACGAGGTCCTTGTCTGTTGTATGGCTTGTGAAGATCTTCTTCCAATCCATGTGCTTTTTTTATTGTGAAAATACTGTACAGAGGGGTAACAATTACATGGGCAAGATAATGAGGACATTTCTTATCAAGTATTGCAGCCTCCTCCTTTGTTTACCCTTCACATCCCTTCCCATCCTCCCCCTGCTTCCCCACCCAGCCCTCCTTCCCCCCACCAAAGTTGTAAAGTTTGTTTTTGACATAGGACTTGTCCGTTTCATTGTTGCAATGGGTCCACCTGTATCCCTATTTAAACAATTTGTTTTCTATTGATCTTGCTAGCTATGTCCTTTGCCATGCAGAAGCTCTGCAGTTTCCTGCAATCCCATTTGTCAAAACTTTCTTTGATTTGTTGTGTTTCTGTGTCTTTATTAAGAAAATGTCAGCTTGTGCCAAAGAAGGCTAGAGTTTCTCCTATTCCTTCCTGTAATGTTTTTAGGGTGTCTACTTTGACTTCCTGGGTTATGATCCATTTGGATTTGTGAATCTTTTATTTATTTATTTTTAGTGTGAAAATACTATGCAGAGGGGTTACAATTACATGGGCAAGATAATGAGTACATTTTTTATCAAGCATTGTAGCCTCCTCCTTTGTTTCCCCTTCCCATCCCTTCCTATCCTTCCCCCACCCAATCCTCCTCTACCCCCCCCACCAAAGTTGTAAAGTTTGTTTTTCCACATGACTTGTACATCTCATTGTTGCGATGGACCCACCTGTATTCCTATTTAAATGATTCATTTTTTCCCTTACCCTCCACAAATTATACCATCCTCAAACAACTCTGTCATATTTAGGTCTATTGCTGGCTTTGCCTTTTCATACTGTATTTTGCTGCTTTTTGGCATGCATTGTACTTTTGTTAAAAATAGATGTATTAGGCAATAAGAATGAGGAGTTTATATGAACTTGTCTAAGGGTTGAAGTTTTGCTTAAGGTTTGCTATTGAGATAGGTGTTGTAAGCTTGAAATTTCTTGACTGTGTTTGTTTGTGTCTCCCCTTTTGACTTTGGTATTTTGTTATGTAGTCTTCCTGAGAAACTTCATATCTCATAGATCTTTAAATTGCCACCCATCTATTGTTATTCACTATTGTTATTACATTATTGTTCTAATGGTTTATACATGTTACAGTACATGATGGGACGTCCTTGGTGTATATGTATGTATGCATTTATGGTACCAGGGCTTTGAATTCAGTGCCTTATGCTTAAGCAATTACTCTACTACTTGAACTATTATCCTCGGACCTTTTTGCTTTAGTTATTTTCACATAGGGTCTCGGCATTTTCCTCAAAGCCAGACATGTAGTTCTGATTATAGATATAAGACCCTAAAGTCAACTTGTTCTTTGAGATAAGGGCTTGATACATTTTTTACTTAGACTGGCCTAAAATTTCAATCCTTTTTTCCACTAATTTCCACTTCCTCATAGTTGTGCATGTATATTCATATCCTACATAATGACAAATTCAAAATAGTGTCTTGTACATCTCATCATTACAATAGGTTAACCTTTATCTTTATTTAAGCATTTTGTTTTTTCCATTCCCTGCCCAAATACGAAAAATGTATAAAGATGCAGGGCACTAGAACCAAATACGTGAAAACAGGGGTTATACCTTGGGGGAGGAACATACCAAAGAAACAAAAAAAATCACATAGTACATTGTAATTACGTTAAAAAACAACAGCAAGAAAGATAAAAACACTTTGTCCCTTCAGGCGCCTGGGGGGGTGGGGGTGTAGGGGGTGGGGGGGGGATGGGCCAAGGGGGTAGGAGTTGGGGAGGTGGGGAGGGAAGGGATGGTAGGAGAAATACAAAGGGAGGGGTAACAATGCTCAATAGGAAATGTACTCATTATCTTACTCATGTAACTATAACCCCTCTGTACAGTATCTTTACAATAAAAAATATATAAAAGAAATAAAGAAAAATGACAATTTCCTGAGCATATGAACTAGAAAATCGATCTGTATCTGATTGCTTATTTATTCCAGAGATTAAAATAATCACTGTGTGAAAAATTGTAAAATTGAACAGAAATATGATGAAATAAGTTTTCTTCAGACATAGTAGAGATTCAAATCTAAAAAGAAGATATGCAGTTTTATGAGTAAATATTTTTATTCTCTTCTATCATATACTGTACTGTGTGTTTGTGTGTGTGTGTGTGAGAGAGAGAGAGAGAGTGTGTGTGTTTGTATGCATGTGTGCACTGGTCAGTAGTTGTTAGCCTATTGAAATTCAATTATATTGATACATATTAATCAAGTTCCAATTACTGAATATTTGAAATATAAAACAGTATTATTGTTATATATTCTACAATTCTTTCTTGCCTGTTTCTTTTAACTTAAAACCTATGTCATTCATAAAGTTTAAAGGAAATATTGCCTCTCCATGTGATTCAAATCTGCTTTATTTTTCTTTCTGATTCATTGAGTAGGTAACAGATCCTTCTCTTAGCTGCATGAAAATTGAGTATATCTACTGCATGGCTTACTTTTAAGTGATTATCTGGGAAAAAATCTATTTCCCTTTAAAGAAGTAAAATTGGAATAAAGTGAAATATAGACTTTCTATTCTTGAATGAGGAACAATAATTGCGGAGCTATAATTACAGCTGTCTTGCAATTCTGAAAATATTTCATTAATTCCTGAATGCTCTAATGTAATGACCATCACCAAGCTCATAAGCATTTCAAATAATCCTCTCTACATAAATGTTTCTTACACACTGTTTAATAGACCTAACTAATAATAGCTTAGCTAGCAGAAACAAGTTTTGCTATTACCTACAGAAACTAATGTAATTTGGGTATTTATTTAGGGGAGATTTAGCACCAATTGAAGGGGAAACATGATATGAAGTAATATGCTAAATATATTGGTAACTATAAGATGAATGTTAATTATAGAAATCAAACGATTACACAAATTCTATCTTTGAACATATCAGTGCCAGTAATATTGCTAAGTAGAAAATATCCTTTATTTGAAGATGTGCTCTAGAGCTTAATCTACCAGAAACTAGCAGTGATTCTTCAGATTTTTTTGGGGAGCCAAATTTGCCTAATTGATAAAGTCAATGGATTGACTTAGATAAACTGCAAATTTTCATTCATTGCCTAAATTCTGAATTTATTCATCCAGTATATGTTGCTTTTTTTTATACACGCTACTCTTATACAACCCAGATAGAAGCCTTTCTCTTGTGTAAAAAATATTTTAGTTAGTGCTCTCCTGAACTCCAATTCCTGCCGCACACCTTCCACTTCAATATCCAGTATTATCCAAGTAATCTTCTATAATCATGCTTACAAACAAGTTCTTCTAATACTCTGAATCTTTTAAGTCTTTGTCAAATTCCAAATATGTTTAAGATTCTTGAATTCGCTGTTCTCTACCTTATGTGCTTTGCCTCAATACTGTGAAAACTATCTTGCAAATGAAGACAAACTATATCTGAAAAAAATAGGTAAAATAAAAAAGGCTTGACATGTGGCTCAAGTGGTATAATGCCTGGCTAATAAGCATGAAACCTTAGCACTCATAGAAAAACAAAATAAAATGCAAAACAAAACAAGCCTCACCTAAAACAAAACATAACTTGAGGAACCTAAGGAAACTCCAGTAGATCTCTCCTCTTAAAGGTACAAATCATTTCCTAATACTATCTCCTTGGGAATCAAGGTATAAACATGTGAAACTCTTACAAAACAGGTAGCAATGACATAGACTGCCTATGAAGAAAAATAGGTTTAATTTGCTCATCATCTTGGAGTTTCAAAGGGGCATATTTTGGGTGAGGATCTTACTACCAATGGCAGAATATTCAACCTGTACATTAACTGAGAAGAGATTATATCTCAAACTAAGAGATGAAGTTGAGACTCATAATCACTTTTTTTGTCAGCTGTGGGGTCTGAACTCTGGGCCTGGGCGGTGTCCCTCAACTCTTCAACTCAAGGTGAGCACTCTACCACTTGAGCCACGGAGCCCTTTTGACTTTTCTACTTATGTGGTGCTGAAGAATCAAACCCAGGGCTTCATGCATGCAAGGCAAGCACTCTGCCACTGAGCCACCTTCCCAGCCTCATAATCATTTAAACAAATTTTATTTTATTATTTTTGTTGCCTCCTCCTTTTTTCCCACTTATCATCTTTGCCCTCTCATCTCTGCCCCCTCCCCCAGACCCACCAAAGTTGTAAAGTTCGTTTTTCGACATAACGTCTTGTACATCTCATTGTTGCAATGGGTCCACCTGTATCCCTATTTAAATGAAGGAATATACTAATTGACACAAGGATCTCTTACTAGACTCCATTTCTTGATTTTATCACCTCCCAATACCACCACTAGAATCAACTTATCAATGTAAGGATCTTCAAGTGGACATGTCTCATTGAATTTGTATATCATACTGTTTCAATGAATATGCACATATATATTAAATGCATACAGTATGTGTAATATATATTATGCACATTGTATATGTAATATGGATATAATATATATGCATTTGTACATGAAGAGCACTGTCATTTTATTTTCTTTTGTTCAATCCACTAAGATTTTGTATAGCTTGAATTGTCTTTTATTTTTGAGCTAGCATTACATGCATATTTTAAGGGGGTTTCATTGTAGTATTTCCTTACATTTGCAAAGTGTACATTGAACAAATTCACCACCTCTACTCAGCCTGAATTGTCATAAGATCAGTGATTAAGTTCTATTATAATCCAATTGAGGATTAGTTTGGATATTTCTGTCATTACAATGACCTACAGCAGTAATACAAGGTAATTTCCTCATTTTCTTATTTCTTTTTTCACCCTTCCTTTTATTACCATAAATTACCAATGATCAGATCAAATTTCTAAGACAGCAGCATTGAAGGAACAAATTATCTTTTAAGGTTCTCCCTGACAGGTCTTGCTAAACCACATGTGATAACCACATCTCCCTTGGACAACAAAAGGGCAATCTTGTTGTAGAATGTGCTTTGGGTCCCTAAGCTCTGAAAATATTCTGGGTTACTGCAGCATATATTTTATCAACATCACGTTCTGGTGGATCCAAGTTGCAGTAAAAGCCTAGATCTCTGTAGGGAGTCAACTGAAGATAGACAGAGGTCAAGATTTGTGAGACAGAAGTAATGAAAAGGACACAGCTTTGATTAAAGTTTCTGAGAAAAGAGACTACCAATCCAATTTAAAAGGGCTGATGGGAATAAGAGCTCTCAAGCAGCCACTATCTACTTACAAGCTTATGGGTCCTAGAGAATCTCACAGCATTATTTTTTCTGAATGGGGATATAGCTGCTAAGTACAAAATTTAAACAAACTGAGATAAGCCTGATTATATCATTTATAATCACATACATCATGCTGAGATAAAAAACAAGGCCCTAATAAACCTCTTTAAATGTTCATACTGTCCTGGGACAGCATGTTGGAATCTTGGCAGAAATCACAGCCAGGAGATGAGATATCTAGCAAGATTACAAGGAAATACAAAAGATCTGGCATTTTGTCTTGTACTTCATGTTCATTTGTTCTATTTGCACATTTGTAACTGTGGGGGGAGTATGTGGGTGGTAAAAATTTTGCATTCTGGCACTCTGGTTATTGCTTTTCTGGCTACAATAAAAGGAAGCTAGAAATTAAAAAATAACAACAAATAGTCAAAATTTTATAGAGAATTCCAACCATTTCCAAGATGTAAAAGTTATTCTAAATAAAACATATATAAAAGTGGATCTCTAATTTGAAATTGCTGACTAGAATATGTCAAATGTGAAAGCACTGCAACTCAAAATATGTGAATTGTTTTTAAAGAATTTTGAAGATTCATAACCTTGTCTGTTTATTACTGAACACAAAAAGACATGAATAAAAATTCTACTTAACAATGCACAAATTGAATGAATACAAAAAACAATCCTTCCTCCCTCCCTTGTTCTCCCTCCCTCCCTCTTCCCTTCCTTCCTTCCTCCCCTCCCTCCTTCTCTCCCTCCCTCCTTCCCTCCCTCCCTTCCTCCTTCCCTCCCTCCCTTCCTCCCTTCCTCCCTTCCTCCCTCTCTCCTTCCTTCCTTCCTTCCTTCTTTCCTGCCTTCCTTCCTTCCTTCCTTTCTTCCTCCCTTCCTCCCTTCCTTCCCTTCTCGCTTCCTTATTTCCGTTCTTCTGTGATTCTTTATTATATGCCTACCATGTGCTAGACACTGCATAAGGTACTACAAATATAGTAGTAAGCACAGTACGTTGGAGCAGACATGGAACTTGTAAGACAGATAGACAGAAAATTAACATGGAAATGAATGGCAAATATGTCAGATAGAATTTCCTATGCATCATAATAAGGCAGAATGAGAGGTAGTGGTTTTGAATGCACTAAAATGTGAACAAATGTGAAACTTATCACTCTTCAATAGAAGCTTTAAGAATCAGTGTACCTGATCTGGTATGTTCTCTTGTTACTGCCTCTGTGATCATGGAAACCATTATCATGGGACTTCCATCAGCCAGCGTCCATGGGTGATTACAATGAGCTCATTTTTGCTGACTTATAGAGGAGGACCTGTAGTATGCCTGTGAAGTAAATCTTGTTTTAATTCACGGGCTTAGTACTGTTTATTACTACATTTTTGAATTATAATTTAAGCAATTTTGACTCTTGCTATCTTAGTTAAAATTCAAGTAGGTAGTTGGTTATATGACATTTTGAGAGAAAATATAGAAGTCACTATTACATGCTTTGCCATTAACTGTAATGGAACTGGTTAAGAACACTGAGTGAATAAGACTGATATTCAATTTAAAGCTTCTGAAAGCAGTGTCCACCCACTATATATGGAAAATACACTAAACTACATTTACTGAATGATGAATTGATATCAAACAGGCACCCAAGTAAAAGCCTCCTTAATGGGATTTGTCATGGTGCTCATATGGTGAAGGCAAAGAATAGGGGTTATTACTTACCTTGGGAACCAGGAAGAAGGAAATGAATATTCCATTTAAAAATGAAAGAGTATTCAATGTGCTATCAAGTAAAGAGCACATATTAAATGAACTGTCATTATTTTCCAGCTCTCCAATATTTTCTGAAATGTCAGTAGGCATCAGATTTTCTCTAATGGTTGATATTATATTATCAATTATGATGGTTTGGAGTTTAGGGTTTAAGATCACCCCACTTTCTAATAATATATCATCTGGGGATCCAAGGAGGAAAAACAGATAGTATTGGTGATATGATATCTGACTCAAGTATGATACTGTTGCAGCTTTGGCTCAATTGCATTACTAGTATGACCTCTGCTCTGTGTCTTATGCTCCGAGAAAGGGTATGGAGATGCCAACAGAAGCCCCTGTCACTTTCTCTTCACTGAGTATGCACAGATTCCACACTACATATTGAAGAAATCCTGAAGTTATAAAAAGTGACAGAAGCATTGAGAAAGGGTAAAGGGGACAGTAGAATTTTCCCCTTTGTTATCAACAATAGCTGATAATGGCATTCTTGACATTATGCCCCATGGAGGAACAAAGGACACAATTCAAACTACACTGCTTATTTCATTACCATCAAAGATGGTGAAAGGAAGAGAAAGAGAGCTTTAATAATTCATTTCAATCAATTATTTTTCTTTGGTTTAGTGAATTGTCAGTTTTTGTTAATCCATGTGACAATGACATGCTACTAGTAAAATAATATTTTCAAGGGGTACTTAAAGGGTAGTGTTATGATAGAATCTTAAAAGTTAAAAGTATATGCGACATTTTAGTTATAGTATTTTTCCATGCAGGTGATGAGAACCTCCAAGGAGTCTGGGGTAAGGATACTCTGATTTCTTTTACTTCTGTTGTTATAGTTCCCAAGATTTCTTTTATTAAAAATGGGGCTTTTGTAATTTAGGAAAGTCAAAAGTACTATTTTATAAATGGTATTTCATTTTTCCTCATGGTATGTTCCTTATATATCACAGTATTCACTTCCAGAAACATCTCCAAACATGTACGCAAATGATAAGAAAGGAAAGAAAGGAGAAAAGTGGCAATCCTTTCTTCATTTTGCTTTCCACTGAGCTGTTTTGGCAGCTCAATTTGAATTACTGGAGCTGATAAGGTTTGTTTTAACCTTGTCTCTCAGAGAACCGAGAGTAAAAACGTAAATGGAAGGACAAAGTATAGGCTTGGCTGGAACTCCTATTATAATAAAAAATTAGAGAGCTAATGTGGGTTTTGGAACATATAGCTGAGTTTATTAATTCTTAGAAAAAGCAATGACAAGGACAACAAGGGGACTCATCTCTTCTGAAATCCTCTAGGAGTGTCCTAGCAACAAACAGTGCTCATAGTTCATCTATACCCTGGAGCAAACAAGAATAAATAAGATAAACATGCAAAGCAAGAGAATTAGGAATGTTTAATCACACCATTACTAGATTTCCTAATAGTATATTTATACTTTTCAAATTTTTAACTTTGAACTTCAAGAGATTGTAATAGTATATTTTGGATTATTGAAACCAAAGCCATCATCTCTACAATGTGTTTCCTTAAGCTGCAAGCTTATATGATAGTGTATACACCAGTGTCCTTTGAAAGAAATTTGTATAGAATGCATACTGTTTACTGCATCCTTGCTGTGGCTCATGTGCTGATCTAGGTTTTGAGGAACACCGGCAACTTGCTTTCACTAAGTTAACATTCTAGTGAGTGTGGTTGGGGTCTCACAATAAAGATAAATAAATAGAATGAGTTCAGTTAGTTATGACTATTAGAAAATAACTTGGGGTATGATGGAGAATAACTACAGGAGGAAAGGTGATTTCTGCTGGGTGCCTAGAGTCACCTTCAACAAGGGAATGTGGGTTAAATATATATCATCAAGGATCTGAGGGCTGAGAGCTGTGTGAGAAGAGACTGATTACAGTAGGAGGTATTTCATATAGGGAGTAGAAGAAGACTGTTCAAGAGAAGTGGAAAAAGCCTGAGGAGACAATAGAATTGCCAAATCCAAGGATTATAAAAAATTCAGTGTGGCTGAATAGAGTTAATGACTATATTAATGGAGAAAAGAAAACGGGTTTAATACTAAGCTGTGGAATATATTGACATTAATAGCTAAATTGAGGCACAGGAGACAGATTAAGAATTGAGAATAAATAGCCAAGAAGCTACCAAAAACAAACATACAAAACAAACACAAACAGGAAGGACAAAGCAGAAAATAATACCATGGAAACCAAGATTTGTTTTAAAGTAGGGGGGTGGTCAGCTATGTGGAAAGCTCCTGAAAGAACTGGTAGCATAAAGGCAGAGAGTAGCCATTATTTTGGGGGAATGGAGGTCAGAGAAGTCCATTGAAGGGACAGTTTCAGCAGAATGGAAGAATGTCAAAGTAGGTTTGAAAAGTTCAAAAGAGACAGTAGTTGGTGAAAATAATAATGGATGGTTATAATTATAATGACTAATATATTAATGAACAATGAAAGGTATTGATGAATATAGACAACAGTTTTATTATTGAAAAGGTGATGAGCACAGGGGTTACAGTTACATAAGTAAGGTCATGAGTATAATTGTTTTTAATCATTGTTATTCCATCCCTTCTTATCTCCCACTTATCCCTCCCTATTCTCTTCGTCCCCAAGTTGTGAGGTTCTTATCCCACATAGTGTCAAGTAAGTATTATGTTGCCTCGCCTCATCCTTTCTCCTGCTGTTTCTGTGATTCCTTTTCCCTTCCGCATATTGAACAATCTTACATACAAAACACAACCCCTCATTTATAGACAGAATTTTAATCAATATATGCTGTGACTAGCAGCAGGGAGATACTACAGTAGCAGAAAGACATGTGAAATGGGATCAAAGATTGTTTGGTTATTAGATGAAAATACATGTTGATAGGAAAGCTAACATGGATACAAGTAAGGATGCTGCAGAGGCAGGTGAGAGTTGCATAACAGAAATTCTTGTGTAGCTTGGACAGAAGGGAAGCTAGAATCTAAAGAGTTTGGTGGTTAATTGTTTCAGGGGAAGCAGAATGACTGAGTATAGGTGTAGCTCTTTGGTAAATTTGAGGGAGGAAGGGGAGGGATTTCTCTGCCTTTACCACTCTTTGTTCAGTGAATTAGTCTTTAAACACACACATTTGTTTTGAAGTACACAAACAGCAAATGAATGTAATATATTAAACCATTCATATGTAGATGTGTTTGCTGTATTTATTCAATGATTATTTTTATAATGAAATTGTAAGAAGTAAATCAAATAAATATCACTTACCCTTCAGATGGTTTTGAGTTATATATGTATATATGCAAATTATATAGCTACATTATAATATCATATCCAGGAAATAACTATTAATAACATCAATCTACTGATTTGATGTGTACATGTATAAGTGTTTAGTTTCAAATAATTTCATTACATTAATAGGTATGTGTGACCACCAGAACCACAGTCAAGATATGTTTCCTTCTAATGATCTCTTATATGTTGAGATCTTTGTTTCTTTTTGAGGCCACCCTCACTTTCTCATACCCTCAACACAATCTTTAATTCCTAGAAATCAGTAATATGTTCTATATTTCTTCTATTCCTGAAATGCTATATAAATTTAATTAAATGGTATGTAACCTTTGGTAACTGGATCTTTCCATTCAATGTTCTAATTTGGAGATCAATCAATCCAGGTTGTGTACTGTATTACTTTTTGCTACTAAACAGTATTTTATGGCATAGTTAACTACTTATTCATTCATTCATATATTGAAGATGGGTTGTTTGTAGTTCTAAAAATGGAGCTACTACAGATAGTAATGTATGATAAGGATAAACTGTGTGAGTATAACTTTTTTCTCTGAGCTTAAATGAATTAAACTGATGGTTTTTATTTAGCATATTTAGTTTTAAAATAAGTTATTTACCACAGTAACTTATCAATAAAAATTTCCACCAGAGTGCAAGTGATTTTAGTTTCTCCAAATTGTCACCAGTGTTCTGTCCTGTCACTATTTTATTTTTACCTTAACCATTATGATGTGCATATAGTAGTATTTCATTGTGGTTCCAGTTTGCATGTTCCTAAATGGCTAATATAAAACATTATTAACTATTGATTTATCAGTCTCTCTATAGTGTTTTGCCATAAGCACTAGGTTAATGGTATCTCTGATCTTTCTGTAAATAGCCTGTAATCAACCTTGTGTACACGTGATCTTCCTATTTCTAATATTGTATCTGTTGGACAGTCTCATTGTCTTGCAGTCTATGAACATGACAAGGCGTTCAAACTACCCTAATTATTTAATCCCAATTCTTCAAATAAAATACATCACTTTACCATTGCCTACCAACCCTACTTCATCTGGCTAGTGATGTCTGTGTGACCTCATCTCTTCCCACTGTTTTTCTGCTTACTGTGCTCTAAAAATTTTGGATTCTTTCCTTTGTCTCAGATACTCTAAAGATCATAGTTCCTTATTTTTCAATATTTTCTGTTTAGAATGTAATTGATAAATGTAATGGTGACTCATGCCTGTGATTCTAGCTACTCAGAAGGCTGCGATCTGATGATCGTGGTTCAAAGCCAGCTGAGGTAGGAAAGTGTGAGATTCTCATCTCCAATTAACCATCAACAAAAGGTGGTAGTGAAGCCATCGTTCAAGTGGTAGAGCACTAGCCTTGAGGGAAATAATCTCAGGGAGAGTGCACAGGTCCTGAGTTCAATGCCTAGGACTAGCGCGCGCGCACACACACACACACACACACACACACACACACACACACACACAAAAGTAGAAAGAAATTGCTTCATATTCACTATCATAAAGCAACAAAATTTTGTTATCTTACGGAGTTAGAGGTCAAAAGTCCAAATGATTGTTATTGAGCAATTAATGTCAGCGGAGCTACTTCCTTCCCTTATGGAAGGTCTAAGGAATAATTGTTTTATTCTTTTTCCAGCTTTCAGATACCATACGCATTTGTTGATTTAATCTTCCCTTATCCATCTTCAAACTTGGCAGCAGAACATCTTTAAATCATTTCCTGATCCTTGTTGTACTTCTCTGCTTTACTTACAAGGACCCTTCTGATCACTATGGCTTTAGCTAGATAAGCAAGAAGACTCCTTCCATGTCAAAATCTTTAATTAAATTACATCTGTTGTTACTTGATTTGACACATTCACAGATTTCAAGAATGAAGACATTGTTGGGAACCATTATTCTGGTTAATACACTTCCTAAATCTGCAGGTGTTATTTCCTCACTTCATCCAAATTTCTGCTCAGATGCTAGTTAGTCATTGATGCTGCTTTTAGCACCCTAAATAAGACAGCATGTTGCAATTCTTTACTATTTAAAAATTTAAATTCCCAGTCAGGAAAATCTGTGGGATTCTTACCTCCAATTAATTACAGAAAAAGCCAGAAATGGCCCAAGTGGTAGAGTGCTAGCTTTGAGCAAAAGTTGCTCAGGGACAGTGCCTAGGCCTACAGTTCAAGCCCTAGGACAGGCAAAAAAAGACTTCATATTTAAACTGGTGTTAGATTCTGAGAGAAATTGTGACTACAGTAAAGAAAATTCCATATACCCCAAACTCAGGCTCCCCTTGGACTAGCATGTTGCAAGAAATCACATTTTTTAAGATGAATGAACAAGTATGAGTCCATCATTGTTAATTCTAACCTCTTCTTGTTTTATATTATTTCAGTTTATTACTTATGTTCATTTTCTGCCTCAGGTCTCCACTGAAGATCCCTTGTGACATTTAAGGAAGTTATACTTTCATTGTATATGTTTTGTTCTCCTTCCTTTTCTTTCCTTAATAACATATATTAACATCTACTACATACTTCACTTGTTAATTGCATATTTCTAATAATCTATGAGCTCTGTTAGTGGAGGAATTTTTCCCTGTCTTGTTCATTTCTATATCTCCTGGCATAGCCACATTGAGTACAATCCTGACTCTATGGTGGGTTCTCAATAAATATTAATCACTGATTAATATTGGAATTTTATACAAATTTATTTTCTACTTCAATGTACATTCATAGAAAATAAGAGCTATATTGCACATTAAAATTTAAATTTGTGGGCTATACATGCCAAAGAAATCTTGCTTGATTACTAGGATTCTATCTTTCCCAGTAATGTTAGAATTCTTTGTCTTACAATTCTTATTTTGTTATTTCTGTTTATATTTAAAGTATTCCATTCAGCTATTTTTATATAACAGAAAAGATCTTTGCCCATCTCATCCCATCAAATGGAGGGGACAGTCAATGGTTTGAGTTTCCTTAAAAGCATGGACCTATAGCTTTTCTACATGAATGGGGAAGTAAATGCTTGGAAATATAGTAATTTAACCCACTACAGAGAAGAAAATAAATTTAAAGTAAGCATTTGCCTAAAGATATATCTTAAAATGAGTATTTTATACAGATTTTAATGTTGTACAATATCTTAATACATATTTGACTTTATGGATTTTTTTGGGGGGGGTCTAGTTGTGGGGCCTGAACTCTGGGCCTGGGTGCTGTCCCTCAGCTCTTCAGCTCAAGGCTAGCGCTCTACCACTGGAGCCACAGTGCCACTTCCGGCTTTTTTCTTTTTGCTTATGTGGTGCTAAGGAATCCAACCCAGGGCCTCAGGCATGCAAGGCAAGTGCTCTACCACTGAGCCACCTTCCTAGCCCACCACTCTATGGATTTTTTAACACAATATGGAAATAGCATTTGAAACTGAAGAAAGAAGAGAAGGACAAAGATAACTTGTGTCACTAGCTTACTGATTGGTATTAGACTATATATAATATTATGTATGTGCATACATTTATACATATACACATATATATTCATGTGTGTACAGAATATGTATACATATATACACAATATATGTATATGTAAATATATACAGTAAATAGACTTCATATATAATACTTGAGTTTCAGTTCTCTATTTACAAAATAGTAACCACAATTATATATACATATATTGAAAGAAATGGTGTTGATAGGAGACACATTTTATAAAATGAGATTATGCTAGGAGGAATTCTCACGACTTCATTTTTCCTTAGATGTAAGAAACTAGAAAAATATCAACAAAATAATGTGGTAGTATATTAATCTTTATTTGAACCCCTAAGTACAGATGAGAATCTAAGAGGGTTGAAATGCCTCAGAAACCAACATTGAGAATAACATTTCAAAACCATAGAACAAGGATGATAGTATCAGGAGAGGCTCTATAGGGACAGTTCCCATTCAGAAAGAAACAGAGAAATAAAGATGAAGCAATCATTCACCTGGTAGGTTCACATACAGGCTCTACATAGATCTAGCTACTGGGGATAGGGCAAGAAACAGGACCGGGGGCTCTCTGGTATCAAAACTCACACAAACAAAAAGAGAAATGCATCCAAAAGTTTTGAACAAAAGAGGACCTGTCTTCAGTATTAGATAATTTCCAAGTTCTATGCATGCTGCTATTCCTAGATATTTAGGCTCTCAGTCAGACATCAGCATATGGTACTGCTTTCTTTCCAAGTGAGTCATCTCCCTGTATTGTGTGTCTGTATTCCTATTGTTTCTATTTTTGTACAATGAGGAAATTTCTGGGGGCAGGCCTGAGTAGAGACTGACACATCTAGCAGAGTCTATAACAATAATAGAAAGTGGTTAACTCCTTCCATGATCATGTATCTCAATAAACAAAGTATTTACATTTAAGGTATATCATGTATATCCAAATATTCAAGTGTATACAAATATATTAAATGAAATATGGTAGCTACAAGGGAGAACTCAAATAGTGTAATTCCTTAGAAAAGCAAGTTAATGTCGGACAAAATAAAACACCAGGAAATAGGTACTCAAAAGGAGTAGGATAGGAACGAGAGGAAATGATAGACAAATGAAGGGGAGAAGATTGGAAGATTACAGTCAAGAATGCAATGTATATCTTATACAATTAGGAAGCTGAGGGAATGGGGAGGTAGGGGAGGGATGTGACAATGTTGAAAGGGGTGAATTGACCAAGATGCATTGAATTAATAAACTGCTTTTGAAAATGATAATACATTTGTACAACTGCTTAGAGATAATAAAAATAATAAAAAGAAAAGAGTAAGCGCAATTAAATTTCAGTTGTTTCTCCAAAATGCTGAAATACTAAAGCAGGGACAGTAGAGAGAGTCAATGCTAAAATTACCACAATTCATTTTACATAAAGATTAACTAGATTATATTTAATCAATGATTGAAAAGAACCAAATGAATTATATGGAGCTGTCACTACTGAGAGACAGAGTACTTTGGTGTCTTTATCTGTTTTATGACGGTCTCCAATATCTCCATACACATTTTTGAGGAATTAGTATTGCAAAGTTAGCTTGACATGAAACAACTGGTATTTTTGGTCACATCGAAGAATAAATATACTTCTTGAGAATAGATAAAAAATATAATTTGTTTACTAGAATGTGGCTATAAACACAACACTCAGAAGCAAAGGTGAGAATATAAGAAAAAGAGAAAAAGAGAAAAGAAGTTAGTGAGAAACAGCAGGGAAGTGGAGTTAGGAGGAGGTTCTGACAGTATTCAAGTCTCTGCTTTTAATTCCAAAGTGTCTGCTAGTTGTCTTCTACAAGATTAGTACTTCATTTCTTCTCTAATTTTTACAAACATTTTATAGTCTTTCAAATATAATCTCAGACAGGCACCAGTGGCTCACACCCTAGCTACTCAGAAGTCTGAGATCTGGCCTGGGAAGGTAGCTCAGTGGTAGAGTGCTTGCCTTGCATGCAATGAGACCCTGGGTTAGATTCCTAAGCACCACATGAGCAGAAAAAGCCAGAAGTGGAGCTGTGGCTCAAGTGGTAGAGTGTTAGCCTTGAGCTGAAGAGCTGAGGGACAGCGCCCAGGCCCAGAGTGCAGGCCCCATGACCTACCAAAAAAAAAAAAAAAAAGGTTGAGATCTGACAATTGCAGTACAAAACTAGCCCAGGAAGGAAAAGTCCAAGAGACTCTCATCTCCAGCTAACCACTAGCTAGAAATGGAGTTGTGGCTCAAATGGCTCAAGTGGTAGTGTGCTAGCTTTGAGCACAAAAGCTTTGGGATAGTACCCAGACTCAGGACTGGCGTGCTCGTGCGCGAGCACACACACACACACATTATTTTTTTCACCTTCTAACCATGACAAGTTCAGACCAATCAAAATAATATACCAATTTACAAATTATTATTTAATGATAAAATAAAAATAATCAGGCAAGATAAAGCAGAAATCTTCATTGTCATCTGAAGCAGAAGAAAATACCAATGTGATACTTATCTCATTTTTGGTTATGTGTGTGTGTGTGTGTGTGTGTGTGTGTGTGTGTGTGTGTGTGTTTACTGGGTCACCAAAGAGTCATACTCGAAAATTGTTGAAAGCTGTGGCATTAAACCATCTGAATCTGTGACTCAGTAGGGCACTTTAATGATGTAGGAAATCAGTCTATATGGTCTCATTGTAATATGCAACACAGGTATGTGGGAGGTAAAGAAAATCACAAGTAAGGCTGAGTCACTAAAGAATTTTCTCTATACTTGGAACAAAATATTCTCTCCACAGTGACACTGTGTGGAATAATTTATACTTATGTGTTTGGTGGGAACTAGACTAAGAGGACAGAATGAAGTTCTTTTTTAATAGTTATATCCTTATAAGCTACAGAAGAGTTCCAATTACCCAGGCAATTGGCTTAGTGTGAAATTTACATCTTAAGCAAAATCGGAGAAAGGATCAGCTGAAGTTAATAGAATCATTGCAGTGAAGACTGCAAAATCATAGAAGGATAATGGGTATGCAGCAAGACCTATTTAGAAAATTAAAGCAAAATATCAGGATGACTTAACTACGAATGAACACCTAAGGAAATTTTTTTCCTCACTGCTAGAAGGACATGAGCTTCATAATTATAGAATTTAGCTCCAATTGGGGATTCAGTCACTAAATGGAACCTAGTGTGACAAAACAGCCTCATTATTGAAATGATGTATTTCGGAGGGCTGATTATTAAAGTCACTGTGTCGTAAAGAGAAAGAAAAAGCTCTTCAATAGAAATGGTAGAGTAGGCTTCTAAAGGACAGTGTCATGCTGGAAAAATTCCTGTCAAGTATTTGGAGGAAAATTGTGACTTTTGTAACAACCCCCAAACTTGGAAGAGTTTTAGGTATGCTTGCAGGTGAAGACAAATTCCTTGCCACTCAAGGGCAGAAGTTTCTAATAGAGTTTTCTGTGATGACAATTCTTGAATACTGAATACTTGAAATAAGCCTTAGTGCAAGTAAGATACTGAAGTTTGGCAGGGGAGAGGAGTGTCACTAGGGATTGAGCTGAGAATCTTATGCTTCTAAGACAGGTGTTCTACCACCTGACCATGCCTGAAGAATGTAACCTTTTTGCATTGGTCACATTCAAAGTAAAGTTCTATTTTATACCCCGGGCAGACCTATGTTCGATTCTCCTGCTTATGTTCTCTTTGTCACTAGGAATGGCAGGTATGTGCCACTGGTCCCAGCCATTGTACCTCCTGCTCACACAATAGGAACCACCCTGCCATGCCATTGGTTAAGAAGGAGCTGTATGAATTTGTTTTTGCTTGGCTTGGCCTTGTACTGTGATGTTCTGATCTCCACTTCCCATATAGCTAGGGCGATAGACGGAAACACTGCTTAGCTAGGAACTGAATTTTGAACTTTCCCTAAATTCTCACTTATGTTTGTAGAAGTCCTGTGGAAATCTCATTGTATGTGACCTGTACAAAGTAGATATATGGGAAGAAAATTGTCCATAAGTTGACTGGGGTTTTAAAAGGAAACCAGTGTATTTCTGGACTCCAGAGGTGACAGTTTCAGAGGGAATCCAAATAGAAGACCTTGTAAGGGAGTGAAATCCTTTTTATTTTTATGTTTTTTTTTAATTTTTTGTCGGTCGTGGGGCTTGAAGTGTGGGCCTAGGAGCTGTCCTTCAGCTCTTCAGTTCAAGGCTAGCTTTCTACCACTTGAGCCACACACCGCTTCCAGTTTTCTGAGTGGTTTATTGGAGATAAGAGTTTTACAGACTTTCCTGCCCAGGCTGGCTTTGAACTGCGATGCTGAGATCTCAGCCTCCTGAGTAGTTAGGATTACAGGCATAAGCCACCACACCTGCCATGAAAACTTTTAATATCATTGAAACTTTAAGTAAAACTTCATTTTCTTTTTTTTTTGGGGGGGGGTCCAGTCATGGGGTCTGAACTCTGGGCCTGGGTGCTATTCCTCAGCTCTTCAGCTCAAGGCCAGCGCTCTACCACTTGAGCCACAGCACCACTTCCGGCTTTTTTCTTTTTGCTTATGTGGTGCTGAGGAAT
>NW_012267305.1:5064066-5076049 GCF_000151885.1 Dipodomys ordii
CCACAGCACCACTTCCGGCTTTTTTCTTTTTGCTTATGTGGTGCTGAGGAATTGAACCCAGGGCCTCAGGCATGCAGGGCAAGTGCTCTACCACTGAGCCACCTCCCAGCAAACTTCATTTTCTATATAGCCAAAATTGTATATTTTACGAGGTATAAACTGATCTAAAACTTATCGAAATGGACAATCTTTTATTGGAGTCTAGTTCATATAATAGTGGACCTGCTAACTGATTCTAAAATTTCATTTGTATCTTCTTTACAATAATGGTGTTATTATCCTCCCATGGTTAGCTAGATGAAAAAACTCAAAACATACTTTTTCTCCATTTTAAAGTTTGAAATTTTTTTAAAGGATTTCACGTTTTACTTGTCCATTATAGACAAAAAATTACAAAATACAGATAATCAGAGTAGAAAAATACTATTGATTCTGGCTCTGCAGCTACAGTAAATTTGGTAAGTCTCCAGGGATTTTTTTGTTCTTCTATGATTAGTAAGCCCTATCCATATGTATGTATTCATATATTAAAATACAATCAAGTAGCAGAATGATTTTAATCTATTTGTTTTACTTTCCACATAAATATAACTGCCATTATCTCTCTCTATATATTTATGCATATACATGTATATATACATGTGTATGTATATATATATATATATATTGCATATACTTTGTTCATTTTGGGCATGACTTACAATGAATTTAGTCACTTTCCTGTTGTACATTTAGGTCCCTCTCATCATTATGAAGAACACATGATTAAACATTATGATATGTACTTGTTTGCATATTTATGAAGATGGTTACTTACTGTTTTCTCTGTACTGGAGAAGTTACGAATTAAACTATGATGGTTTCTGTCTTTAACATTAATAATGATAATAGCTGAGATTATGGGCACTTACTACATGCTAAATATTGTGATAGCTTTTCACAAATTAATTCATTTCTAACAAATGCAACTATTAATCAATTTGTATATGACAACACTATGGTAGAAAAGAGCAAATTCTGTTGTCCAAGATAATTTAAGTTGTAAGGAGAAACAAAGATATAGTTTTCCCTATCCATGGGTTTTACTGTAGTGGCTCATTAGAACTTGGTGGCACTATTATTTCTCACATAAAGAACCATCCTCTGATGCCCCTCAGTAAATGAATGGATCAAGAAAATATGGTATATATACACAATGGAATTCTATGCCTCCATCAGAAAGAATGATATTGTCCCATTTATTAGGAAATGGAAAGACTTGGAAAAATTATATTAAGTGAAGTAAGCCAGGCCCAAAGAAACATAGGTCCCATGGTTTTCCTTATTTGCAATAACTAGTACATGTCTGAGTCAAGCAGAAAAGGTCAGAGAAGTTGGTATTAGGGGAATGAACCCCAAGATAAGTATTCAAATGTTTTTTGTTTTTTTTTCCTTTCATGCAACTGTTTCTAACACATTTATAAGATGATTTCTATGTTGCTTTGTAGGCCCCCTCCCCCATGGTATAACCCCTGCTTTCACTGTATTTGATGTTGGTATACTTTGTGGAGGGGAAGGGGAAAAACAACAATGAGATATACAAGTCATTATGTCGAAAAATGAACTTTCCAACTCTGGTGGGGGGTGGGGGGAGGGGGGAGTATGAGAAGGGATGGGAAGGGGAAACAAAGAGGAGGCAACTATGCTTGATAAGAAATGTACTCGTTATCTTTAAACTCCTCTGTACGGTATTCTCACAATAAAAAAAAAAGAACCATCCTCTGGGATTCTGTTGCTTTAGGCATATCGGAAAATGTGTCACCACTCAAGTTTCATGTTTCTTACTGACTATACACACACACACACACACACACACACACACACACACACACACACACACATATATATATAATTATCATGACTATAGATAAATATATATTTATCTATCTATCTATCTATCTATATATATATAGTCATGATAATTCCATCTCAAAACAACCATACTTTGACATCCATTCAGTTTTATATTCAAATTAGCAATTACAGTAGCTAAAGTGCTCCTTATATTTCTGTAGTACAGTGGTATTCTAATTTTTCCTACTGAATTATTATATTGGGCCAAGCATAGTGAGCTTTAATTCACAAATTCATATGAAGATACTATTCTGTATAATTATTTGGGCATAATTTTTTTCTTTTTTTGTTGGTCAAAGGGCTTGCACTCTAGGCCTGGACGCTGTACTTCAGCTCTTCAGCTCAAGGCGAGTGTTGTACTACTTGAGCCACAGTGCCACTTGCAGTTTTCTGGTGGTTTATTGGAGATAAGAGTCTCAAGGACTTTTGTACCCGGTCTGGCTTTGAACTTCGATCCTCAGATGTCAGCCTCCTGAGTAGCTAAGATTACAGGCGTGAGCCATCAGTGCCTGGACTTTTTATTATTTTAATTTAAATGTCAAGGTGATGTACAGAAGGGTTACAGTTACATAAGTAAGATAATGAGTACATATTTTTTATGGATAAAGAAGCAATCTTCCTATTAATTTCCTAAGTGATCACTGACTTGGAAAAGAAATATGGTTGAAGATCATAGATAGCATTGGGGAACCTTGAAATTGCTCTTAAAAGACAACTACATATATACATATATATAGTAGGCTTAGGTTACTTTAATCTTAATATTTTATATTTACTCTGATGACTTAAAATTAAGAATCAATCAAAATTTATACATGGTTCCAGTGAATCAAAGAAATTACACTTTTGCAACATACTTTTTATTATCTTTAAGTAGTTGGACAAAGGAGTTGTCATTCAACAAGGCAGTTTTTAATTTAATGCATCTTGATCAATGTTACCCCTTTCTACATTTCCCTTCCTTTCTTTATTCATCTATCTCCCATCCTTTGATCCCACATCCCCCTTTCAAGTACTTATTTCCTGGTGTTTATTGTGTTGAACTGTGAATTAGCCTTTCTAAAAAATTACACCATTTGTATTGTCCTCTGAATCTATCTTACTTCACTTAATGTATTTGTGTATACTTGATTAGTAGCCTGAAGTGATTACTTATATATTTATAAATTAATTCTAGCTTCCATATATGAGGGAAAACATGTATCTTTCGTCTTTCTGAGCCTGATTAAAAACATTACATTTTTACTGCCAGTGTAAATACTAAACGACATTTTGGTATTTAGAATATTACAAGATGAATTCAGAGAAGTGAGTAGTTATAGAGACATGAGTGGACATGTCTATTTCTGAATCCTATTCTCATGCTCCTTCCTGCTCATTTTAATTAGCAGTTGAACCAAATACCAAAGTATAACAGAACACCAGTCAAGGATGCCTTTTTATTTGAAAGTGCAGGCATATCTGCTGAGAAATCTTGGGTGTGACAATGCAATCAGGACTTCAAAGCACAGCCAAATGTAATTTATATCAGCACTCAGAGAAAATTGATTGCGATATTATTTATATCATTTTGCTCTGCATTCATTTCTCAATCCATGCTTATAAAAATGTTGGTTTCTAATTCATGGACTATAGACACCATAGATTATATGAAATTGATCATACATTTAAGATTTTAGAATATTAGAGGGGAAAAATGCTCTGCATAGTGATCTATCTTAAGTAAAAATATCCATATAAAAAGAATTTATGTCCTTTGTTTTTCCCTGGGCAGAAATCAGCCTGTTTGACACTATAGCACAGAAGCATAAAGCACTACTGTGCATCAGTATGGCTGCTAGCCACATTGTCTGCAATAGGCACTCTAGGAACTAAGGTGCATCTGAAACCCACATTTGAATTTGATAACAAGGCTGCCCTCTTTTCCTCTGAACATATGATTTTTGTACCAGTGCTGGGCTTGAACTCAGGGCCTGGGCACAGACTCTGAGATTTTTTGGTTGAAAGCTAGTGCTCTACCACTTGAGCCACTCCTCAATTTTTACCTTCTTGGTGATTAATTGGACATAAGAGTTTCATGGCATTTCCTACCCGTGATGGTTATGAACTGTGATCTTTATATCACAGCCTTCCGTGTAGCTAGAATTACAGGCATGAGTCACCAGTGCCCAGATATGATTATTTTTAAAGAGGGTTAAAGCTTCTACATAAGGAGCCTGTGATCTCTAATGTGAAAGGTAACTCAAAACACAAAAAGAATCTTATACGTGATTGCATGTATTCTCTGAATAGAAGTGATCAATCTTCATTGATTCATACTCTTGCAAAATTCATCTGGTTATTGTAATATGAGGATTTTGTGGTAAAACCCCCTTCATAACTGAATAAAGAAATGTGGTACAATGCTGGCTATTATTATAAATTCTGAAAGGTGCCATACATTGAAAATTAATCTATGATAAAAGAAGCTTAAGATCAGAATAGATCTGGCCTTGTTACCTTCATACAGCAGTGGGTCCATAGGAAAAAGTACTTATTCCCTTTTTCTTTCTTATTTTATTAGAACTTTATGAAAATATAGTTCACAAACAGTATTATTTGGTTATTTAAAGTTCATTTTAAAAAAGCAGTAAGTCTGAAAAAATAATAAACATCACATCAGAAAAATGTAACTTAAAATACAATGAGCTATCACTTAACTCTAGTAAGAAACATTATTATCAAAAAAAGGCTAAGTGTTTGTGAGGATGTGAAGAAATAGAACACATGTACTATTGGTGGTGATACAAATTATACAGCTGTTACAAAAAATGTATGCAGTTTGCTCAAAAAGGTAAGCATGCATTTTCTACACCTTTTGGGTATATATATGCAAAGAAATGGCATCAACATATTCAAGAGACATCAGAACACCTCTTCTTTTGCTCTCATTTTCACAATAGCTAAGGTATAGAATCAACCTTAGAGTCCATCAACAGCTTATGGAATAAAGAAAATGTATTACATATTCACAATAACATAATATTTAACTTTTGAAACAGAAGGAAAGAAACTCGATCATTTGTGTCAATATAGAAGATTGTGGAAAGTAGTATGCTTGGTAAAATAATCCAGGCACAGAATGACAAATATCTCATAATCTCATTTACATAGGAAATCTATTTAAATTTGATTGACTAGAAGAACAGAATAGAATAGTGGTTACTAGGGGTTACAGAATTAGGAAATGTTTGTCAAAAGAATGAAAGTTTCGACTTTGTTGTACAATGTGATGACTCCACTTTATAACAACAATTCTTTATTGTTATAAAGGAGATGTGCAGAGTGGTTATAGTTACATAAGTCAAGTAAATAATACAACAGTGCATTTCTTTTTGAACAATGTCACCTTTTCCTTTGCTCTCTCCCAGTTTTTCTTGCCCACCCCCACTTAGAAGTTGTATAGTTCATGTTCAACATTTTCAACAGTGATACTCTAGTGAGTATCTCTGTGGCACTGGTTCACTCTTCATCCCACCATTTCTGTTGTTCCCACTTACCCTCCCAAAGATGGATAAATGAAGAAAAATACAATGGGAAATGAAAACACAAACATAAACAAAGAAAAAAAACCCTTGTTTCAATTTCTTGGAGTTCATTTCAATAAATATTATTTTATTTGATCAAATGCACATAGCTATTGCACCTTTGTGATACTTTGCTAAAATTATCCTCCTTTGGAATCACTTTATGTGAATGTGTAGAGACCTGTTAATTTAACATGTCCAGTGTATTTTTTTGTTTTGCCATTCAGTGTGTTTACCTGCAGATTTATAAGCACATTTTAGCTGTCACAAGGGAAACCATGTAACCTACATTTCTTTGGATCTAGCATACTTTGCATAATAAAATTTTTTCCAAATCTTTCCATTTCCTTATGAATGGCACAATATCATTCTTTCTAATGAATGAGTAGAAATCTATTGTGTATATATAACATATTTTCTTGATCAATTTTTCCACCAAGGGGCCAAAAACAGAGTTTGGAAAAAAAGACAGTCTCTTAAATAAATGGCGTTGGAAAAATTGGCTATTCTGCATGTGCACATGCAGAAAACTGAAGTTAGATACTTATTTATTTATAACTCTGCACTGGAATAAATTCAAAATGGATTAAAGACCTCAACAGAAAGCCAGATATGAAAATATTACAGGAGGGGGTAGAGGAAACACTAAGGCTCCTAAGCATGGGTTGAAATTTCTAAGTAAAGATCCAGAATCACAACAAATTAAAGAAAGGCTGGATAAATGGAACTGCATCAAACTGAAGTGTTTCTCCATGGCAAAGGACTTACCTAAGAAGATAAATAGAAAGATAAATAGAATGGTAGAAGTTTTTGCCAGCTATACATCAGACAAGGGCTTTATATTTAAAATGTACTTAGAGCTAAAAATTAAACGCCCCAAAAATAAATGCTCCAAGAAACAACATCCCAAATAAGTTGGCTAGTGACTTAAGAGAGACTTTCCAGAAGAAGTAAGAATGGTCAATAGACACATGAAGAAATGTTCAACTTCTCAGGTCACAAAAGAAATACAAATCAAAATATTAAGATTCCACTCTAGTTTTAATGAGCATTATCAATAAAACTAACAATAACAACTGTGCCCATAAGGGAATTTACACTTGTTCGACTACTCTGGAAACTAATGTAGAGGATTGTCAAAAGACGAAAAGAGTTTGCCTATGACCCAGCAATTGCATTTCTAGGCATTTATCCAAAAGTACCCAAAGCTAAAAGCACAAACATGTTCATTATAGTATTGTTTACCATATCCAAGCTAGTATTACTCTTTAAAATTGATAAAATACATTTCAATTTTTCTTACCATACAAATAAAAGTTACACATCTATTAATTGATTTATCCACTCTACCTTCATACATGTCAAAACAGCATGTTGTACATATATAGTTATTACTAAATTAAAAATAATTAAAATGGAATTTGAATTGAACATACATAGTTCAGTGGTTCATAATATATACAAAGAGATGTACAATAATCACTATTATAAATCTCACAGCATTCTTACTATCTTAAAGAAAGACTTCATAACTTAGTAATTTCTCTCAAACCTCCCATTTCCCACTCTGATTTTAAGAAATAAGCAATGTACTTCTCTCCATAGAGATTTTCCTACTATGTACATTTCTTCTAAATGAAATAATTTACTATGTGATCATTTATTACTGATTTCTTTCACTTATCTTGATGTTTCCAGCGTTCATTTGTGCTGTGATGTAGAGATGGAATCCATTTATTTCTATTACATATTATTACATGGGGTGTATCACATTTTGTTTACTCATTCATATATTGATGGACATTACTTTTGTTTGAACTTTTGGATATTATAAACATTGTTGCTGTGAATACCTGCAAGGTTTTATGTAGATACATATTTTTAATCCTTTTGGGTACATAGTAGAATTATTAGGCCATATGGCATGGTAAAATTAATATTTTGAGGAACTCTCAGAATGTTATCCAAAGTATATGTATAATTTTACATATTTTAATAAGTTTTTATTGTGAAAATACTGTACAGAGGGGTTGAAATCACATGAGCAAGGTAATGAATACATTTCTTGTCAAGCATTGTTGCCTCCTCCTTTGTTTTTCCCCTACCATCCCTTCCCTCCCACCTCCACAACTACATTGCCCCCCTGCTCCACCTAAATTGTAAAGTTAAGCTCATTTTTCGACATAGGGTTGTGTACATCTCATTGGGTCAACCTGTATCCCTATTTAAACAATTTGTTTTTTCTCTTCTGCTCCCCCAATCATACCAACATCAAATACAGTGAAAAGAGAGGTTATAATATGGGGGAGGGACATACAAAGCAACAAAAAAGTCACATGATACCTTGTAAATACATTAGAAACAATAGCAATGAAGAAAAACCACTTGTGTCCCTATTTTGGGGTTCATTTTGCTTAACATCATCTTATCTATGTTTACAGCATTATTTACCATAGCTAAAATATGAAACCAACCCAGATGCCCCCTAGTAGATGAATGGATCAAGAAAATGTGGTATATATACACAATGGAATTCTATGCCTCCATCAGAAAGAATGGCATTGCACCATTTGTTAGGAAATGGAAAGAATTGGAATAAATTATATTAAGTGAAGTAATCCAGGCCCAAAGAAACATAGGTCCCATGGTTTCCCTTATTTGCAATAACTAGTATATATCTGAGACAAGTCAAATAGGTCATATAATTTTACATCTTGATTAGCAATGCATATATTTTCCAACTCTTCCATATATTTACCAACACTTGTTAATATCCATATTTCTATTATGATCCTCACAGAGGTTAACTGTAATTACATTATGATGTCAGGTTTCATTTCTCTGATGACTGCTGTAACTTTTGGATAAATCATTAGAAAGAAAAAAAGGAAGAGTTACTGACTGGCAGTAAGAAATGAAGTCACAAAAAGAAAGGTATAAGTGGTGTCAGGACCTAATTTTTACAAGTAGGTACAGAAAATTTGGCCCAAACATGTAGATATAACCATTTCAAGTTTTGCATCATTTTCAGAGAACTAAAAGCAGGAATAAGATATTTTAGGCAAATTTTAGGAAATCATTTGGTACAGAATTCAACTAAGAGAGAAAAACTTGGCTTCACTGATAAATTGAGAAGACAGATTATTTAAGTGATTAATAATGAAAATTTCTAAATAGTAATGACTTTGGAACTATTATAATGGTATTGTATAATTTTGAGGAAATATAATGAGTTGGACAAGGTAAGCTCAGGAATTAGTTCTAGATAGAGCAATTTGTGAATATCCTATAAAGCATTGGGTAAGTAAAATCTCTGCTGTCTACTTTTATTGACTACATTTAAACCTTCTTCCCTTTTGCCATTGGAAATGACTACTTTTGTTTGGGTTAAAACACCACATATAAACCTTGCAAATATTGTTTATGGAAAAGTGATGGGATTAATAAAGAGAAGTAAGCCTGGCCCAAAGAAACATTGGTCCCAAGGTTTCTCTTATTTGCAAAAACTAGTATATGTTTAGTACAAGCAGAAAAGGTAAAAAATTATGTACATATGACCACATAAAATGATGCTAAGTGAAATGAACTCCAAGATAGAGACACAAGTGGTTTTATCTTTCTTGTTTTTTTTCTAATGTTCCATGTGTTTCTCTGTTTCTTTTGTATGATATTTCTCCATGGTATAACCCCTGTTTTCACTGTATTTGATTCTGGTGCCCTGAATCTTGTATATACATTTTTCTAATTTGAGGAGGGGAAGGGAAATAACAAAATTCCGAAATAAGGATACAGGTTGACCCATTATAAGGATGAGATGTACACGACACTATGTTGCAAACAAACTTTACAACTTGGGGTGGGAGGGAGGAGTTGGGGTGGTGGGGAGGGAAGGGATGGTAGGGGAAAAACAAAGGAGGGGGTAACAACGCTTGATAGGAAATGTACTCATTACCTTACTCATGTAACTGTAACCCCTCTGTACAGTATTTTTACAATAGAAAATATATACAGAAAAAGAAATGAAAGCAGATGTGAATCTCATAAACCCTTGTACTTCTAAACTAAGCCCAAGACATACCTAGTCTGTCAGAAATCCATAGCATTTGTTTGAATTTAAATGTACACCTTTGTGTGGCATCTTTTCTCCATATCCTTTGGTTACAAGAATATATCTAATACTAAACGGGTCTGCTTGTCAGGATACTAGATTTCTCTCATTATTTCATTCAATTAAGATCCATAAAATACACTTTAAGCTAATTTTCATCCTGTCTATTCTGATATATTTTAATTAGTGAATTTATCAGTAAAGAGGGCTCTATGCTTTTAACATTGTAGTCTCTTTATCTGTCTCTCTTTCTTCCTCTCTTCTATTGGTGTGTAGATGGCTATGAAAATGAAACTATGCCTTATTTGTATTTCAATTTATATGTTTGTTTTGGAAAACGATCAGATACTTTGGCTGTTTCTGGCACGAGATTTGTATATACATTCTCTGCTTTCCTTTTATTCCAAGAGAATCAGGTTCATCTTTTCATGAAGTTAAAAGTCTAGTGGGAAGAGAAATACAGAGATTAATTTAGTACTCTCTACATCTTGAATGCAACAAAGAATGATTGAAAAGTAGTCATGAGAGTAAGCACTTTTTTATTGTTTCCAATGTGTGAAATATTTTGATAAGTATTCATGCATCTCATTCATCAAAAAACATATAAGGTACGCATTTTCACTGCTTAAAATGCATATTTTATGAGTAAGTGGATAGGAATATAAACCCACATTTTGTCTAGTCCTGGAATTAAAGTAGTCAATGCTTTCATACAGGACAAGAAGTACATTTAGAAAGTATGAAGCCGACTGACTACGTAGGGCCATTTTCAAAAAGTTGTAGAGGAATGCCTCTGAGTCAGTATTAGAAGAATGTTAGATTACTGGACAGAAAATAAAGCTGATCGCCTCAGGCTATTACTGATGAATGACCTAGGCACATTACAATGCAGCTGGCAGCACAGTAAGCCACAGTCTTCATGAGGTGAACCTTAGTGCTGAGCGTGTATATGACACAGAAAAGATGCGAACTGTCTTTGTGTGTGTGAATTTGGCAAATAGAGGAGGCTGATAATGTTGTATATGCTTAGCTTCTGAAAGTGCTATTATTTTAACAAGGTGAATAGACTGAGAGATGGCTAAAGGAGATTTATTTGAACATTCATCATTTATAACAACTCTTCCTACAAGGTTCACTCTATAAGACCAATATTAATTCCTATGACTGAATGCTTTCCACCTAGACCAAAAGTCTGCTTACCTTCTTGCCACCCTGGAGACCAATCCTATAACACATGAACCCCTGGGGAAACCCAAAAACACTACGCTAAACTATAGCAATCTTTTAACTCTAGGCTTGCCAAATGATCAACTATTAGAATAAGGGGACTATAAAAGCTCTATAGATTTCTTTTCACAACATAACACCATGGTATTATATGCCAGAGCCTATGTCACCCACCCTCCAGCCTCATGTACATACACGTCATGTGACATATAGGAGCTCAACCTTATCTGACACCACATTTTTTCATGGATTTCTCATACCCTTCTACTTCCATTCATGCCAATAGGTTTTGCAACCTGATTGTATGTGTCAGACTCTGCTTCCAGGAAATCCAACCACAGTATTACTTACTTGTGTAATACTCCCTGAACATATAGAATCTGTTTATGTTTTTTGTGACTATAAAGAGAATACTAAGGTAAATATACCCTATCACTGTTTCTATTCCCCCCTCTCACCTTGCCTTGGGTACCCTCTTAAAAAGTCAGCCTTTTACAATCATATTATAGATAGAACTGAAAATATGTGACCTTTGTCATTCTGAACTTGGCTTACTTTGCTTAAGATGAGGATCTACATTTCTATCCATTTTCCTGCAATATGAAACACTAATGTTCACTACTAAAATATAAGAAAATGGTACAATATTGTCAGTAAAATCTCTTTCAATAACACACACATATATGAAGAATTTCAAAACAGAAAATTTAGCAGTATATTAAAACTAGTACTGAGATTGTGTCGTATTTTAGGGTCTAAATGTACTGAAGTTTGTATAAAGTGATGACAATTTGGATGTTGAATTCTTGGAAAAATCAAGAATATTCCAAATTCTAACACTAAGAAGAAGGTTAGGTAACTTTGCAAAATATTTTAGTTTTTTCTAAATATGAGGAAGATTGACATTACGATCTGGATCTATGATATGTGACTAGGTTAATGTGAGAATGTTTCAGTCATATAATATCCAATTTATTCAATAAATAACGAAGTCCTAGGACCAGTGAATGGATTAGCAAGATGGAAAATTGGGACCATTATAAATATAAATAACTGCAAGTGTCTTGATCATTTTCAGTGCCATTGGTTTATTAGCATAGCAGAATTTTCTGCCCACTCCCCTCCTTCCCCCCTGGGAACTTGGTGCTTTCTTTTTTATCCTCCCCCATCCTTCCCCCCTCCCCCCCCC
>NW_012267305.1:5076801-5078013 GCF_000151885.1 Dipodomys ordii
TCTTTTGGCCATCCTTCTTTCCTCTTCAGAGAAGTTTCTCTGTAAGTCTTTAGACCACTTATTTATTAGGCAGTTGCTTCCTTGAGGATTTGTTGTTGGAGAATTTAATTTTTTGAGTTCCAGGTATATTTTAGATATGAGACCCTTGTCCATTGTATGGCTAGTGAAGATCTTCTCCCAATCTGTGGGCTTTCTATTGATCTTGCTAGCTATGTCTTTTGCCATGCAGAAGCTCTGCAACTGTATGCAATCCCATTTGTCCAACCTTTCTTTGATTTTTTGTGTTTCTGGGTCTCTATTAAGAAAATTTTGTTTTATTTTGCCAGTCACAGGGCTTGAACTCTGGGTCTGGGCACTGTCCCTCAGCTCTTCAGGTCGTGGCTGGTGCTCTACCACTTTAACCACAACCCCATTTCCAGCTTTTTCTGTTTATGTGGTGCTGAGGAATAGAATCCAGGGACTCATACATGTGAGGTAAGCACTCTATCACTAAGCCACCTTCCCAGCCCCTATACAACTATTTAAAGATTAGTATACACCTTGGATAATCTTAGCAGACGAACAGAATAGATCAATAGCTATGTACATATAACCATATATGATGTTTTTTTTAGTGAAATGACCTCAAAGACATGGACACAGAAGTTTCTCTTTGTTGTTGTTCTAAATGTATTATATGATTTTTTGTTTCTTTTTTCTTTTCTTTTTTGTTGGTTGTGGGGATTGAACTGTGGGCCTGGCCCTCAGCTGTTCAGCTCAAGGCAAGTGCTCTACCACTTGAGCCACAGCACCACTTCCTGTTTTCTGGTGGTTTATTGGGGATAAAAGTCTCACGGATTTTTCCTGCCTGGGCTGGCTTTGAACCGCGGTCCTCAGATCTCAGCCCCGAGTTGCTAGGGTTACATGAGCCACCGGCGCCTGTCCAACTTGGGGCGGGGTTGGGGGAGAAAAATGAGGGAAAGGGTAACAAGATAGACAAAACATGTTATCACTACCTTACTTATATAACTAACTCCCCTCTATACATCGACTTGACAATAATTTTTTGTTTGGTCCAGTCATGGGTCCTGAACTCTGGGCCTGGGCGCTGTCCCCCACCTCTTCAGCTCAAGGCTAATGCTCTACCACTTGAGCCACAGCGCCACTTCTGGCTTTTTTCTTTTTGCTTATGTGGTGCTGAGGAATCGAACCCAGGGCCTCGAGCATGCAAGG
>NW_012267305.1:5078948-5134537 GCF_000151885.1 Dipodomys ordii
TGCTCTACCACTTGAGCCACAGCGCCACTTCTGGCTTTTTTCTTTTTGCTTATGTGGTGCTGAGGAATCGAACCCAGGGCCTCGAGCATGCAAGGCAAGCTCTCTACAACTGAGCCACCTTCCCAGCCCAACAATAAAATTTTTTAAAAAACAAAAAAGTATAAAAGAGATGCTCTGAATAGCTAAACTTGTGCTTTAAACAGTAAGGGATTTATCTTTTCCAATATTGTTTTCTAGCACAAACTGATTATATAATTTATGTTTATACATTTAGTTCTTCTTCCAGATTAGCTTTTCATTTAAATGTCACTGAATGAATAAAGGAGAGAATTAAAAATTCAATAGAGACTAGTTAGGGTTTTTCTTATAAATAGTGAGTGAGAATGAGGCAAATACAGATAAAATCTATGTAAACATACAGAATCTGTTTATATTTATCTATAGAAACACACAGAAATCAGGAAACATACAATATACATTTTTGTAATAACAATTTGGTTGCAAATTTAACTCTGCTACCTTCAAGTTGAGTGACCTTGATAAAGGTGGTTTCTCTCTCTAAACTTCATTATTACAGTCATTAGCATGGGCCAACACTACAAGGCTCAAGAGCTTACAATGAATATGACATTGATAATGAATATTGGATACTGTGCAGACTATCTGATACACATTAGGTTCTCAATAAATCCTAATTTTCATAGCTAATTTTCATTAGCCCATATGAATTTTTTAATCATTTTCTGGCTAGAACAGCATTTTGGGCAGAAAGAATTGAAAAATGAATTATGAGGCATGTATATCAAGGGACAAACAATAAAAAAATCCTGAGTGATTACTTTGGTACCTGAGGCCAAAATAAAACAAAGTTTTGATCCAATTTGTCTTGTATAGTTACATGTCTTTTTAATACTATTTTTCTGCTTCTCATGCAGCTGTGTAATAATATTTGGAAAACTCATGAGTGATAATCCATGTTAGTACTCTACTTTTATATCTGATGTCTGGAGATGCATGACAGACAGAATTTTATTTGTATTGCACTGAGAACCTTCACAACAGATAGAAAAAAAAGGTGTATTTGTCAGCTTCCTGTTTTTTCTTTCTTTTGCACTGGTGTTGAGGCTTGCATGCAAGGGCTGGGCATTGTGTGTGACCTTCTTTGTTCAAGGCTGGTGCTTTATCACTTGAGCAACAGCTTCACTTCCAGCATTTTTGGTAATAACTGGAGATAAATATCTCTAGGATTTGTGTGCCTAGGCTGCCTTACTGTGGTCATCAGATCTCAGCCTCATGAGTAGCTTGGTGGCATGAACCACCACCAACCAGCAAATATCTGAGTTAAACAATATTTAGGGAAAGAAGAAATAAAACTCTCCCTCTTTGCAGATGACATGATCTTGTATTTAAGGAATCCCATAGACTCTACTCCCAGATTACTCAAGCTGATTCAAAACTCTGGCAAAGTAGCAGGGTATAAAATTAACCCCCCCAAAATCAATGGCTTTTCTGTATGCCAACAATGAGAAAAGTGTGGCTGAAATTAGGAAAGCAACTCCATTTGTAATAGCCCCACAAAAAATAAAATACCTAGGAATTAACTTAACCAAAGAAGTGAAGGACCTCTATGATGAAAACTTTAAAAAGGAAATCAAAACAGAACTTAGAAAATGGGAAAAACTCCCATGCTCCTGGATAAGAAAGATTAACATTGTGAAAATGGCAATATTTCCCAAGGCTATCTACAAATTCAATGTGATACCTATCAAAATTCCAACCTCATTTTTCAAGGAAATAGAAGAGGCAATCCAAAAATTCATATGGAACAATAAAAGACCCCGAATAGCAAAAACGCTCCTCTATCAATACCAAATTTCAAACTCTACTATAAAGCCATAGTAATCAAAACAGCTTGGTACTGGCACAAGAACAGATCTCAGGACCAATGGAATAGAATTGAAAACCCAGAAATGAACCTACAGACCTATAGCCATCTAATCTTTGATAAATGAGCTAAAAAAATAAAATGCAAGAAAGACAGCCTCTCCAGTAAATGGTGCTGGCAAAATTGGTTAACTACTTGTAGAAAACTAAAGCTAGATCCTTATGTATCACCCTGCACCAGAATCAACTCCAAATGGATCAAGGCCTATAATTTCTTAATCACAAATTCAAGCCTTCCTTTCAATACATACATTATGTTTCCTTTCATTTTTCTTCTTTTGTTATTTATGTAATGCATACCACTGGAAAAAGCAATTTGAAATATGGAACCACAATGAAAGAGAAGGATTAAAATAAAGCTTAAAGGGAAATCTGAAATGATCATGAAGCAGAGGGATTTATCACTTATTTGAAATAAAAGAACTATATTATTTTGCTATAAAATTGTATTTGGACTTTCTGGAGCTGAGGAGAAAGGGTAAATTTGTTGAAAATATCCCTAACTGACAAGCTAGACAGTGGGTTCTGACCTCCATTCTATCCTCTAAGATGTGAATACTGCTCAAAGTTAGTTCTTCATTCACAGATTATTTTTTTAATTTTTAATTTTCACTACTCTTATGCATCCAAATGCCATTGCCAACATCTCTAGGTCCACAATATTTTTCTCAAAGAAATATGACTACTTAACATTCCATGTCCAAAATATAATGAAAAAAATCTAACAAAATGAAAGCTCAAATATTTAATTTAAAAATATCATTAAGCAAAAACAGCTCAAACTGTCTTACTCTTTCAATTGCAATCTTCAGAAATTAGATTTTTTGCCTTTTTTAACCACACTGTACAATCAGCAAATCTGATTGATTCTTCCATTATCTTATCTCATTTTTTTCAATAATTTACACACTGGTGAATTGAGTTATTTTTCCTGTTTTACTTTTGAATTAGGGTACATTTGTAACATGAAGTAGTATCATTATTATATTTACATGTATTCATGAAACTGGATCTTTATCTTTTTTTCTTCAAGTCAGTTCTACAAATTTGGCTCAAGTAGTTGCTTTGTGAATTTTCATGTCTTTTCTGCTGCTCCTTTTGTTAAACTCTTCAATGTCTCCCCAACCATAGCAACACTGAACATTCCTTATTGTGGAATTCCAGGTCATTCAGCTCTTATACGAAGACTAAATCTCAGGTTTTTATACAGAAAAATCCAGATCTAGGTAAACTCCGCACTTTCTGTTTACTGATATGCACATTCTCATATGTCTCCATGTTTAAACATGGTTCCCTTTCCTTTCCTTTAGCCAGACACATTATACCTTTCATATTAGATACTAGTTGCTGTGTTAGAAATAGTTACCTTGTATCAGGAGATGTAGCTCAGTGGTCCAGTACTGGCCTATCTTGTGTAAAAACCTGAGTTCTATCCTCAGTGTAGGAACAATAGAAAAGGAGGAGGAAAGGGAGGAAAGAAAGAAAGAAGAAAGAAAGAAAGAAAGGAAAGAAGGAAGAAAAAAAGAAAGAAAAGAAGGAAGAAAAGTGGTTACTTACTTTAACTGACACCATGACTTCAGTATTTGTTACTTATGCTTCTGTATATCTGTATCTTTTTATTTCTCTAATAAGATCATCAGCTTTGATGAGATCAAGCATCAGATTTTATACATATTTACACAGTATTTGAAACATCACCTGCTATAATAGACATTTTGTATTTTTGTTTACAGGTATTTATACTATTGATTTACAATTCTGTTCTTTTGACATTATATATATATATATATATATGTAAAAATAGTCACATCTTAAGATAATAAAGGGATAAAACAGTTGAAGAAACATAAAAGTCAAATCTAACATTTGTATTAAAAATAGATCTTGCTATTCTAACATCCACAGAAGCTTATGTTGTAACCAGCAGTTCGAATCTATCAAGAAGACAGGAACTATCACAAACTGCTATTCCATGAGTATAAAATACCATTACTGCCATTGTATTAACACCAGGGAAGGTCGAGTTGCAGAGTGAAAATAAGCATCTCTTTCCAGGTTGAGCCTCTATGTGAGCAGCCATGGGCCAAAAAAAGCAGTGAGAATTACAAAGATTCATATAGCATGAGCAATAGTTTGCTTCTAGTGAGAACTCTCAGAGAGGAAGTTACAATAGCAATGGCTACTATTTAGTGCACTCATACTGTATACCAGACGTTGTACTAAGTGTTTTACATAAATTACATTACTTAATCTTCACTATGAAATTAGAATATAGATAGTGTTATCTACCTTGTTTTACAAATGAGGAAATTAGCATAATGAAACATGTGCAAAGTCACTAAGTGAAGGGATGGATAAGTTTAGATTTGAGTTGAGGCAGTCAAGTACCCGTCTTATACTGTTACTAAGGCAAACAATAATTTCTGTCTTTATTATATCTTGACTTATATGATTCAATACATAGTAGATATTTACTTATATTAATTAAATACTTATATATAAAACCATACTACTTCAAGAGAATGGATGAAAGGAACAAACCTTTTTTTTCTTTTTTCTTTTTGTCTTTTGGGTTTTTTAATGAAATCCTTGGGACTTGAATTCAGGGCCGGGGCAAAACTGTTCTCTACCACTTGAGCCACAACTCCACTTTTGAATTTTTGGTGGTTAATTGGAGATAAAAAATCTCCCAGTCATTACTGCTCAGACTGGTTTTGAATCATGACTCTCCGAATTCAGCCTCCTTCATAGCTATGACTACAGGTGGGAGTCACCAGTCCTAGCTAGGAAAAACTTTTTCCTTTCTTTTATTTTTACTAAGAATTATTAGTGTTTTTAAAAGTTTTGAGAATTGCCGGGCACTGGTGGCTCACTCCTGTAATCCTAGCTACTCAGGAGGCTGAGATCTGAGGAACGCGGTTCAAAGCCAGCCCGGGCAGGAAAGACCGTAAGACTCCTGTCTCCAATAAACCATCAGAAAACCAGAAGTGGCGCTGTGGCTCGAGTAGTAGAGCACTGGCCTTGAGCTGAAGAACTGAGGGACAGCGCCCAGGCCCAGAGTTCAAGCCCCACGATTGACAAAAAAAAAAGTTTTGAGAATTAAAAAAAAAATATCACCTTGACTGGAAATCCAAAGACAAATTTGTATCTACAAATATATACCCAAAGGACTTCTGTTGTAAGAACTCTTTAAGTTAGGATATCTTTCGGGAGCATAGAAGGAATCCATTCTTCCACTATTTGCAGATGTTCTTCCAGTGTTTTTTCAAAATCTGCTTTTTGTTCATCTCATTACTACCCCAAGCTTATTTTCTCATGGAAACTACTCATGCACTGATTATAAAATGTTAGGCCTTATTCCTTAGAGAACTAATGGAGATATTTTAAAACATGTGCAAACTAGCAATTCTATTTTGTAGATGACATAATGTCTATATACCAGTACTCTCTCCTTTTATTTGGATTTTAATAGTGCCTCTTGAAATGTTTGCATGCCATAAAATGGTATTATAAATTGCTGTAAATATATGTAATGCCACATATTCCATGCTGTGGAACCTCAGCAAGAAATAATGAATAGAAATTAATAGAATGTATGAAATATGGCAATTGATAACAGGTAATAATCTGTCATAGTTGATACATAATCTCTTTGTGTACTGGACCATATAATTCATCTTTGTACCTTGTACAAAATTTGATACACAGTAAGTACTAACAATTGCTGTGCTACTATAGTTGGCCCGAGGAATTGATCTGTATTAAGAAGTATGACAAAAATAATAAGTATCAAACTGCTAGTACAAAATTGTCTCTTTGTTCCTTACCATATCCTTGTTTGCAAACTATATGTTATACCAATCCATAACCCACTCCTAATGGAGATGTTGATACAGCAACATGTTTCTACTGAGTAAAGGTGAATGAGTCTAAGTGCTTACAATTTTCTTACTGATGTCGATTTTGGTATGCTTTGTCCCATTCAATACATAGTATGTGGAATTCAGTGAACTTCATAAAGTAACTTTTCTTTCTCTAAAACAAGTAAGTTCATGTTGGTTTAAAAAACGGAAAAAAAGAATTCATAGTGTCTTATTAATGTTTATGTAGTAGATAAGGATGCATGCAACTCACTTCATCCAGATTGGCCTGACATATTGATGACACTTCTTTGCCTGGACCACTGGTTTCAGGATGTAGCCAAAGAACTCCCTTAACTAAATGGCTCCTATCAGCAATATCCTCTTGTCCTATAATTTACAAGCTTTGAGTGCAGTAGAATTTCATTGTAAATTATGTATAAATCTTCCTCAAGGATAACAGATTATTCTAAGACCTTGTGTTGAAGAACATGTTTTGGTTTTGCAGGTAAGTGGCTGGCACTATGAGCATAAATAGGTTAAAAAAAACAAAGCAAGGCCTCCATTTAGTTTATCCAGGCTCCTGATAAGTAAAAACCCAAATGAGCAAATATCCCCAAAAGATAATCTTTCTCTAGATAACAGATGTAACTTTGAGTTCATGAGCCAGGAGAGACATTAGCAAATGTCCATGTTGATTGGATGGCACTCATAGATTACACTAGATGGCTCACCTTAATAGTGACCTTTTCATTTCCTTCTATAAAATTGAATGGTAAGCATACTTTAGTTTCTATCACATGGAAGAATAATGGCCTTTAACAATGGCTTTTTGATTTGTACTGAGCGTTAAGAAAACTTGAATTTCTTTTCTGAATCTAATCTTTTTTTCGGAGGTGTGCCATTGTCAGTGACTTTGTGACTATTGTATTGTCCTCGAGTGCTCAGTAGCAGATTTGAAGATACTAGAAAACTTCCTTTGCATGAAATCAAATCTGAAGTGATAAAGGCAACTATTATGGAAATGTAGTCTAAAATCTCCTGAAGATGTATTATTTCTTCATTACTACTTTGTAATAGAAATTTACATTACAGTCTATGCTAAGAGAGCATTTATTGATTTTTGTCAGTAATTCAGCCTATTGTTCTGAGTTTACTCAAGATATAGAATAGCTATTGATGAACAAAAGGAACTGCCAAAGATAGAGTATATATTAATAATGCAGTTCATCTTCTCATCAATACTTCATGTCTTTCTTTGGGTAGTTCGTACAGTCTTGGAAAGAATTAGTGCAGTATTTGGGAATGTATGTACCAAGAGAATACACATACATTGAGTTGGAAAAGAAACATACCCATTTAAAAGGGGACTGAGTAATGTGAATGGAATGAACATAGAAATTGAACACTGAGATCATTCACATGGCTTTTCATTATACTCCTACAAATGGTCCATTTATTGCTCTTTGTCTATAAGGCCGACCTAGGGTCATTATGTTTCTAATGTTATGCCATTGCCTGTATTAGAAGCTACTTTCTCATTCACCCACCATTACCCTGCATAAATTGATGAAAAAGACTTTATTTCTCCACAAAACCCTGAGGATATATCAACCATAGGAAAAATTTGATCAAAATGAATTCATTCTATCCAGATCACCAAAATATGTACAGGACAAGGGAGAAATTCAGGGAATAAAGTCAGTGTAATTTCATTAGAAGTATAGATATTCTACATCTATAGATATTCTTATAATCTCTTATTCGTACAGTCTGTAGATATATAGAACACAAGCAATCTATGATACTGTCCTTATGACTCTGTGAAGGTATATATTTTTTAACCAAATTCTTTTTTCAAAGTTCAGAGATTTACCAGGTGCCAGTGGCTTACGCCTGTAATCCTAACTACTCAGGAAGCTGAGATCTGAGGACTGTGGCTCAAAGCCAGCCTGGGCAGAAAATTCAGAGACTCTTACTTCCAATAAACTATTCATAGAAAGCCAGAAGTTTCAGTGTGGTTCAAGTGGTAGAGCGCTAGCCTTAAATACAAAGAGGGCTCAGGGACAGAACCCAGGCCTTGAGTTCTAGCCCCAGGACTGACAAAAAAACATTTAAAGATTTGCTTTAAAGTGGGTTATGACAATGCAGTCTTTCACCTTTTTTTGTATGTTTTTTTTATTGTAAAAATGCTTTATAGAGGGGTTACAGTTACACGAGCAAGGTAATGAGTACATTTCCTATTGAGCATTGTTGCCTCCTCCTTTGATTTCCCCTACCATCCCTTCCCTCCCACCTCCACAATTACCCCACCCCTCCTGCCGCTGAAGTTGTAAAGTTCGTTTTCAACATAGTGTTTTGTACATCTTATTGTTACAATGGATCAACCTGTATCCTTATTTAAACATTTTCCCCCTCCCCATCCTGGAATTAGAGAAGGGGATCTCACATTTTATGTAAGCATTTGGCATGCTATGGATGTGGTCTTTCAATATTTCAGTGTTATTTTCTACCCTTTAAAAATTATTACTTTAGTTATAGTTTTTCACCTTGGTTCCAGTAGAAAATAATTCCCGCCTTAGATAGTCTAAATGAAAAGTATTGACAAGACCTCTTACAGAAATAGAGTAGGAGTAGGGGAACCAACAATGCATGTTAAGGCTCCCAGAAATTACCAATAGCAAGAAGTGACCAACTCTAAGGATAAAGGAGCTTAAAGACACAAGGTTATTTCCAGAGAACTTTGACAGCTATAATTGAGGAGGGATGACAAAACATAAGATGCTGCAATCATAGAGTTGAAATTACACAGAAATATAATTTTATACAGTACAAGCCAGAGCAGAGCAATTAGTTACTTAAACTGTGTTAGAGTACCTGGATGGTTTGGAAAAATCTACCCAGAAGACAGCCATCAAGTGGGTGAGGTCCATTTCGAGGACACAATACTGGCAGATAAAGGTGCCCAATAAATCACGAAGAACAGAATAAGCAACAAAGAACAGATAGACCCACATTTAGACATTACTGTGTTGCATAGAAAGATGTTGGTGCATAATCAAAACATATAACAATAATATATATGCATCATTTTTTGAGTGGGCAAATGCAATCCCAAGTCATCTACCTTCCTCATATACATCTTTGTTTCTATCCAATCAATTTATACTGTGCCTTCCATTGTTATTCTATTGCTTTTAAGTCAGAAAATAAAATCCTTAGAAGTGCTGAAGTGTCCTATATGGTCTGATCCCAGCTTAAGCATTCAACTACATCTTGTTCACCTTCTTTCCTTTGTTCAGCTCATTGCAGTTAAGGCTTTCTTTACTTCCTAATTGATTCAAAACCCTTGAAATGTTGCTCCTTTTCCCTAGTACATTCTTCCAACTTTTCCTTTTCTCTTAGTTAATGTTTCTCTATCTCTTTTATTTTATTTCTTGTCTTGAATTTCATTTCTTTTTTAAATTTTTATTTTTTATTGTGAAAATGCTGTACAGAGGGGTTACATTTACATGGGCAAGGTAATGAGTACATTTCTTATCAAACATTGTACCCTCCTCCTTTGTTTCCCCATCCCATCCTCCCCTTGCCCCCCCAATCCTCCCCGCCCCCCCACACCAAAGTTGTAAAGTTTGTTTTCGACATAAGGACTTGTACATCTCATTGTTGCACTGGGTCCACCTGTATCCCTATTTAAATGATTTGTTTTTCCCCTTCCCCTCCACAAATTATACCGACATCAAATACAGTGAAAGCAGGGGTTATACTGTGGGAGAGGGACATACAAAGCAACAAAGAAATAATCTTATAAATGTGTTGGAAACAATTGCAAGAAAGAAAAACCATTTCAGTCCTTATGTTGGGGTTCATTTCACCTAACATCAACTTATCTGACCTTTTCTGCTTGTCTCAGACATATACTAGATATTGCAAATAAGGGAAACCATGGGACCTATGTTTCTTTGGGCCTGGCTTACTTCACTTAATATATTTTTTTCCAAGCCTTTCCATTTCCTAACAAATGGGGCAATGTCATTATTACTGATGAAACAACTGCCCAATAAATAAGTGGGCTAAAGACTTAAACAGAAACTTCTCTGAAGAGGAAAGGAGGATGGCCAATAGACACATGAAGAAATGCTCAACCTCCCTAGCCATGAAAGAAATGCAAATCAAAGCAACATTAAGATACCACCTCACCCCAGTTAAAATGAATTTCATTTCTTAAGAAAGCCTTAACATATATCTTTGATCAGTGTAGCTATCAATACTTGCATATGTTTTAGACATTGTACTATGGACATTTTCTTTATTACACATTCTCATTTTATAAATCTATATGTTTCAAAAATAATTAGCATGGCTCACATCATCTCCATTAGATTAAAAGCACTGCAAAGTCACAAATTTCCCTATTCTCTAATATAGCTATAAACCTCAAATCATTACCTGCAAATGGTAAAGATTCAGTAAATACTCATAAATAATATGAAAAGATACATTATGTACTTCAATTTTGGTTCAAATGTTAATATGACACAAAATACATGTTTGGCTACTTGATCAGTTATGAGTTCATTATTTAGTTAACTATGTAGAATAACATGTGATAACATACCATATTGGCTCATATTGTATTTTGCAGGTATAATCACATGTATATATTTTTAATATTAATATTTTACTTTCAGGTTATGTCTTTGAAATGACTGGGCTAAAAATCATTGGTAACATTATTATGCATCAAGGAAATGTATTTCTGTCTAAGAAATGAAAAATATAGTTTTCTAAAAACTACATTTAAAAGTTATCTTTTTTTTTACTCTCTTGCAGTTTTTTCTTATAAAACATTTTCGTGGGTATAAAAGAGAAAATAGTTGCCAGAAAAAGGTGTGAGCATGAATACATAATAGTTAAAATTATTCACACAAGTGGTCATTTAGGGAGGAAAATTATTATATCAGGAGATATACTTTCTGCTTCCTTTGAGACTATTCTAAACAAATGATCATAGACCACATGTGCAATATTCACAAAGTGGTCTGTGAAGTTCTAAAGGCAAAATATACTTGTAATTGTCTTAATAGTGTTTAAAAAATTTGAGTTCAGCCATATTTCCTTGTCCCTTATTAAGGCTGACTTACACAGACAATAAGGAATATATATTAAGGAAATAACGGGGAAATTTGCTGAATTAATTTAGAGAGTAAGGCTGACTCACACAGACAACAGGGAATATATATGAAGGAAATAATGGAGAAAATTGCTGAATTAATTTAGAGATTGGCACAATTTTTCTCCATCATCTGAGAAACTAAACAAGGAAGGTGGATACAATTGAGTATGTAATGAGAGAATGTATATAAAGTATCTAGTCTGGTTAAAATAAATACCATATTAAATCACACAGTAGACACCTTTTGTAAATTCCTTTTTTCTCCATTCATTGAGAAAACTCATGTAAGTTGTCAGGGAAACACTGATTATAAAAGTACAGAAACACAGTTGGAGGGACATCTCATAGGGAATGAGAGTCTGTTCCTATTATTTGTATTCCTTCTCAACTCAAAAATGACAATCACAAGACGAAAAGATGGAAAGCTCCAATTTAAAAAAAGCTTAAGGGTATATAAAAGGAAGTATGATAGGAATAGAGAAAAAATGAGCACCGAAGAGCTATGCATATCACACATGAAGTGTCAGCAGGTAGGGAAAAGTTAGAACAGAACATCTAACTTACAGTAGTAACAATTTATTTTCCATTAGAATTTAGGTTAAAACTGTAGTATATTACAAAGAGAGGTCCCAGGCTAGATGTTGATAGTAGATACAGTGAGATACCATGTATATTGTTACCTTTACACCAAAATTTACTTGATCTGGAAATGTTTTTGACTTTCCAGAACCTAGAGTAGAAACAGTAATATAATTTATGTGAGAATAAATGTATATTGCAGATATATTGCAGATTATACCCATATTCATGGGTTTTGTGAAGCTCTGGGTCATGTTGCAAAGCTCAAAGAATCACGATTTAACATAATTGGTTCACTGTTTTGAACCCAGACTTGTCATATAACTATGATAAACTCTAACTTTTTTTGTTTTATGTGGATTATTAACTGATCATATCACTCCCAAAAGATAATAACATAGAAATGTGTGTGTGTGTGTATGTGTGTGTGTGTATATATATATATATATGTATATATATATATATATATATATATATATATATATTCAGTCCTTGGGCTTAAACTCAGGGCCTGAGGACTGACCCTGAGCTCTTTTGTTCAAGGCTAGCACTCTACCACTTTGAGCCCCCAAAACAGTTCTGGTTTTCTGGTGGTTAATTGGAGATAAGAGTCTCATGGACTTTCCTGCCCTGGCTGGAAAGCCAGCATCGAGAGTAACTAGGATTACAGGTGTGAGCCACCAGTGCCCGGCTAAGAAAATATTCATTTTTTGTAAATCAGCACTTTCCAAAAATATTTCCTGAGAAGATTATTTGTTGGGGGCATTGATATGTGTACTCAAAGGGAATTTCTATACTTAATGATTTGGGAAAATGCTTCATTCTACGGACTCCTTTGAGAGAAGTGAATGTATGGAGTCAAGGCTTCTGAGCAGAATTTAAATAAAGCAGCAGGGTTATTTTTCTTAGTATTTTTTCATATTATTTGACAATGGATTTTGTCAACAAAAGAGTCTCATAATTTAATTTGCACAGTCATTTTTTCTTTCCACCCAAAGGACATTTTACCAGTCAATGTTCTAAGTTCTACCAACAAAAGAGAATGATTGCACTCAGTTCATTCATTTCTAAGAGTTAATGTAACAATTTGTCATACTACAGATGACTTTAAAACAACACAAATTAATTTTCTCATAATTTTGGAGCAAAGAAGTAGAGAAATAAGGTGTCAGCAAGGCCATACTTTCTTGTCAGATCTTAGGAAAGCACCCTTTCATTGGCTTTCCTTGGCTTCTGTCTCAAGATGGCTAGTTTCTGTCACCCTACTATATGCATTTTCAAATCTCCCTTGTCTAATAAAGATATCAGTCATTGGATTTAGGGCCCATCATTATCCACGATGACCTCAATGTAACTTTATTGTATTTTCAGAAAATTTATTTTCTTTTTTTCACTTTATTTTATTTTTTATTGTGAAAATACCGGACAGAGGGGTTACTATTACATGGGCAAGATAACGAGTACATTTCTTATCAAGCATTGTAGCCTCCTCCTTAGTTTCCCTTTCCCATCCCTTCCCATCTCCCGCTCCCCACCCCTTGTCCCAGCTCCCTTCTCCCCACTCCCCGCCGAAGTTGTAAAGTTCGTTTTTCGACATAACGTCTTATACATCTCATTATTGCAATGGGTCCACCTGTCAGAAATAATGGCATTGCCCCGTTTGTTAGGAAACAGAAAGACTTGGAAAAAAATTATATTAAGTGAAGTAAGCCAAAGAAACATAGGTCCCATGATTTACCTTATTTGCAATAACTAATATATGTCTGAGACACGGAGAAAAGGTGGATAAGGTGATGTTAGGTGGAATGAACCCCAAGATAAGGATTCAAGTGTTTTTTTATGTGATGGTTTCTAACATATTTATAAGATGATTTCTTTGTTGCTTTGTATGTCCCTCCCCGACGGTATAACCCGTTTTCACTGTATTTGATGTTGGTATAATTTGTAGAGGGGAAGGGAAAAAACAAATCGTTTGAATAAACCTACACATTTTATATGTGTATGAGTATATTTACATACATGAAATGCATAGGTTTGAATGATGTAATTTAAGGCTTTGACTAGGCAATATACTACACAAGAAGATAGGAAATTTTGGAGCATGAACTGACAATTTTCTCTGCAGTTCTTTAGGAAAACCTTTGTTTTCTTGTTAAAGTTTTATGCTTTGGGGATAATTTCACTATTTGGATTCACATGGTTGCACGTGTGTAATGTAATCTCAAATTGTTAGTTCCAGAACTTTCTTATGTTCTAGCACTTTCTAAATTGCCCGCATACAAAAGCGTATTCCCTGTTAATTTTCTTGGGTTGCACTTTTCAAATTTGGGTATGAATGCACAGCCATTATTACTGATGTTTTGAAATAAAAGGCAAAATTGATTTGATGAATTTGAATTCCATTCAGATAGTAAAAATATGTAACATTTGTTTGGCTAGTTTGAAGTCTTTACTTTGGCATGATCTGAGGTATCACCTAAACCAATATTCTTGCTTTAAAGGTGGGTAGACTCAGAATAGCCTGAGTTTAGAATCCAGTACTGCTTACTTTTTGTGCTATGTCTCAGACATTTGTAAAGGGAGCATACTAGGCTGCATTGAGCTAAGAGACTATATTGCTTACTTTTTGTACTATGTCTCAGACATCTGTAAAGGGAGCATATTAGGCTGCATTGAGCTAATAAAGCTGGCTTTGCTTTTGTAGTTATTTTATTGTGGGGAAACACATGTACGAGGATTCTACAAATATCCCTTTGCCAAGCAGGGCACAGAGCTCACTAATCATCAACTGACACTCTGTGTTTTTGGAAAGGGAGGATCCCTGGGGTTGAAAAAGTATTTTTCCAATGGAATACTATTCCTGCAGCAGCCTGCTCAGGATTTTCTTTTAAATGTAACCTGTCTTTAATCTGTGTCACATTTAGAACTCCATTTTCTGTCATTCTGAGTGTAGAAAGTTAACCTGCTTTTGCATTTCAATGACACTGTATGTGTTGATATCTTAGGTGACATGTCCACATAAATATATTAAGACAGGAACAGCAAAGGTTATAACTTTTCTTATTACTGAAGATACATTTAATGAGCTAGATCACAGGCTGTTTTAAGAATGGCCATGCCAGGTTAATGGGGCTGTGCCACTGGAGCCAATTATGTTGGGTACAATTACTTCCTATTCTAATAACTGTAAGTCAGAGCTCCACAAAGATTCTGTCTCTGGGTAATTACTAACCAGAAAGCTGGTGATGGGAAACTAAGAAAATTATCATGGATTGTACAAGAAACACAGTGAGTACAAAGCTTGTAGCTATTCTGGGGGTTTGTGTGTAATCTGTTGCTAAGAAGATGCTAGCTTCATAGCAAAACCTACTCTTCTAGTACTGACTAAAAATATGTGATTTTAAAAGACACTGCTAGAAGTGTAGCTGAAAAGTTAATGGTGGGAGGGGAAAGGATAATGGAGAAAGCCCTTTTATATTGAGACTTTATTCCAGATGACTTTGTAAGATTTTGTAGACTGACATTATTGACTCTTTTCTCCCCTAATTGCAGGGGAGTGTTAACAAAACCTAAACTCATATGGTAAAATCTTAACAATCAAACCTCAAAGACCTATTTAATAGAAGACCTCCTTAAATTCTGTTATCCTCACCCTCATGGCTATTTACAGATCCTTTACGACACATGCCTAAAAGCGGGCCATTGAAGAATCTTCTGATAATTGAAGAGTCTTCAGAAATAGAGATGAAAACACTTTGAAATTTCAAAGTAACAGAATTTCCCTATGATCTCCTGAATCAATTTTCACACTATTGATTTTTGACACGTCTTTGAGGTCCCAACACATACACTTCTCCAACTAAAGCATATGGGTTCACATTATCAGCCAATTAGAATTTAAAAGTCCAGTATATGTGTATGGGGGGAGGGCTATGGCTTTATAATGAAATATTAGTGACATTTATTGAAATTGTAAGAAAGTTACTGAAAATAAGGGTGGCTGCTGTCTCAAGTGATGGTTTTGAACAACGTACTATTTATAAGAAATTGAGCATTCATTAAATAGGACAAATAATGCCAATTAATTGGTCATTCCTTTGTTTCCAAGAGGTTAAGGATTTAAAAAGTAATTCCTAATACTAGTTATTCAGACCACTATGGGCTACGAGAATGACTTAAGACATGTAAAAGATAATTTCAAAATAATAAAGAAATGTATTATAGTTTAGAAATAGAAAGACTAGCTGGTATGGCATGAACATGGATCAGATATTATGGCTACTTCTTGTCCTCAGATTAAATTTTTGTGATATTGTTCTTTACATAATTAAAAGAATGGAGGAAAGATGCTCTTCAGTAATTATGTGTTCATTCTGTTTCTTTTTCCTTCATTAAGCAAATCTTATTTCTCAAAATCTTTCAGTTTTTTTCCATAGCTCTCCAAAATGTCATTTTTTCACTTTTAATTATGTTGGATAAAATCTTAGGAAGATAACACTCCCAAAAGAAGCTTATTTTTTAATTAAATTGTCTTGCGTTGTTTAGTAATTTGAGAGAGTTTGGTCTTCCTGAATGCTATCTTGTAGAATTTACCCTCTGAAAAGCAGAATCCTGAAATCTCTAAATAAGTCAAAGTACAGAATACTCTCCAGTTTATTGTTCCAATTCATTGTCTATTCAGTTACATTATTGTTGTATAAATAATGAAGACACTCCACTGGAATTATTATATTTGAGAGCTATTCAAGTAATGATCTTTCTTTCCTTTCTGTTGAATAGATCCAATGCCACTCTAACTTGTGTAACTCTAGTATTGCAAATGTGTAAATTTTCTTCAAAGTCAAACAGAAATTCTTCCAAATTAATCTTGACTGTGGCTATTCAGACAACATAGTGGTCAACCTTGTCATTTATGTAAGTATAGATATTGGAGAGTATGAGAGAGAATATAGGAGAACTAAAGTTTTGGTGTAATAACTAGTAGAAAAGATGAAAAAATTGTAACTGCAATATATCCAACAGTATAGGTTGCATACCTTCACATAGAATAGATACAATGCAAAATATGGGAAATAGTCAAATTTCACAAAGATTTGTTTAAAAAGTCAGGTCCAATGGAGGTTTGGTCTAATCACAAGACATACACATTAAAAACAAACAATTATCACAGACATGATTTTCTGTCACTGGTACACTAAAACTTGCTTGAAATGGAGTTCAACAATTACATGGGTAAATTCATAATCTTCAACTTTGTTATTCCAAGAAAAGTCTCAGAATCACCTGCATACTTATTACAAATTCAGAATTTTAGGCACCAGTGCAAATTACAATCTCCATTTGGTCAAGTTCTTTGTGTGCTTTGCAAGCATATTAATCTAAGAAACACTATCCAATTATTTTTACTACATGCCTTTGCGAGAGAATATTGAAAACATTGTAGATCTACCTACAGATCTGGCTTCACAAATCTTACCTTGTCTCTATAAGAAATGAAAAACGTTGGTAAATAACTATGCTAAGATCATCATGAGGATTAATTGAGCATGATGCTTAGAGTTAAGACAAAGTATGCTTTATTCCTGAATTAGCAGTAGTTGTATGATCTTCAACAAGATTCTGTCTCTTCATTCCCATTTCTTTCCCTTAGCAATTTAGGTTAATACTTTTTATGTTATAGAGTTGTTAAGATGACTGAGATGATATAAACAGAATATTTAAATCTAAGTTTGCTTAGCTGGAAATAACAACTCTTGATTAAAGAACAGGACTCTAATTGGTCCAATGGTTTTATTCCCCCACTATTAATTTATCTCCTCTGGTTAACTCTATTTTCTCAAAAGTATCAGGCAAGTTCATATCAACTATGTTATCACTTTTGAGACGTTTGCTCAAGGCAGTAGCCCTTCAGATTTCCTTACAAACTCACTATTACTCAGATCAGATTTAGCCCTCCAAAGCACACGACAATAAACAGAAGATTAAAGAAATCTAGCAAACCAGTTATCTTGCAGCCTAACACAGTAGGTAAAACAATTGTCTTCTGGGCTCATTGCAATTAGAATATTACTGATTAGAGATGTTTTCCAACCATGTACTACAGCATAACTTGCAGAATGCTGACTTCCATATACCCTAACGTATATTGTACAAAATGTTCTTTTCATTTAGATTGCTGAACTATTGATCCTCTTTTGTTTAGCACAATCCTGATTTGTTATCATTTATCTTGGTGTGACTATTAATGCCCTTATGGGACTTTTAAACAAAGTATTCCATCTTGTGTGATTAAATCATGGTGTCATCTATAATCAGGTAACTTTAGCAATTCAAGGAAGGCATGAAGTACAAAAATGCTACACCCATTTCCTCTTTTTCCCTAAATAGCTTTTTTTTAAAAAAAAGTTTTTTTTAATAGTACTCTATGAATTTCTTCGTCTTTCCCAATCATATGCAAGGTCTTATATTCCCATTTGGTATTCAATACCCTTTAAAAACACTATGCTATCTTCCTCTCTACTGAAGAACATGAAATTTGGGGCCAGCTTATACCACAGAACTCTGGCTCCTTGAGCTAAATGGTTATTTACAAATAATAAGATTAGGGTCTTGAAGAAAAGAAAATGAAGGTTTATTTATTTTTCCAGACAAAATGACTGTGTACGCTTTTCTCAGAATGCAGCATGGCCTTAGTGGATGTGAGGATTTTCTTTTAGTAGAAAAACTCAGGAACACAGGCTTCTAGATACAGGTACTGAGGCAGGACTTCTGACTAGACAGTAGGTTTGCGCACACATATATTTCCTCGTGCTGGTATTAGTTTCCAGAATTGTATTCTATGTTGTCCCAACTATTTTTTTTTCTCATGGTCATTAAGGTGATGAAAGGGGTGAAGCAACCTTGCCTGGAGGTTGTATGGCATCATTCCCTCACATGGGGAATTAGTAGACAAGATAGGAAAGTGAGAAAGAATAGATAAAATACTTTAAAAAACCTGTATAACTGGAAGTGGGGCTGTGGCTCAAAGTGGTAGAGCACTAGCCTTGGGCACAAAGAGGCTCAGGGACAGGGCCCAGGCCTTGAGTTCAAGCCCCACAACAAGATAAACAAAATAAAACATGTGTAAGTGAAAAAGTGAAAGCATTTTGGTTAGTTACGAGCTAAAGCTGCACTATAAGCATATTTAGGAGTCTCGTTCTACTACAAGACTGCTTTGCAGGCTGAGGTTTCTACAGAATTTATATCCCATTGTCACATGAATTAGTATGAAATTTGGAAGGCAGAAAGAGGGGAAGTCCACTCTATTTCTTTTTCTGTAATTTACAAGCAGCCTAAGATTTTCCAGCTTCTGCCTTCTGAACCAATCATTTCACCTACTTTTAGGTGGAGGATGATCTACACAATTGGAAGTGATTTCATATAGGTCGCTGACCAGAGGCACCATGATCTCCGTAAGCCTCTGTACATGTGAAGATGAAAGCTGCTGACAATCAGCTGGACTTTTGACCTTTCATCTCTTCCAATGCTTTTATGCTGTTTCTTTTATAGGTCCTTTTATTTTAACACCACCATTGAGCTATAATTGCAATTAATGGTATGTTATTAAACCCAACTGTAACTCTCTCAATTTGCAGCCACCCACCCCTCCAGGAGGCTGACAGTCTGTTTTCTATTTCACTATATTAGCTTACAATTTAAAATTTTATATAAATGCATTCATACATTATTTACTGTGTTTGAATTTCTTTCAATTACCCTCATTATTTTGAGACTCACCAATTTCATTGCTTTTGCCTCTAGGGATATACACATTAAGAAAGGACGTTTATTGTTCTTGCTCTGTTCTTACACTCATATCTCCCCAAACATGGACCTGAAAGTTTTCCCTCACCCAAACATCAATGACATTCTGTGTGTGTGTGTGTGTGTGTGTGTGTGTGTATGTGTGTGTGTCTCCTATTTACCTGCCATTTTCTGTCCTCTCACATATAACCAAGTGTATTTGAGTGGTGATTTATTAGGAAAAAATGATTCTTATGATTATAGAAATTGAGAAGTCCCACATTAGACAGGCTAAAGAACCAGAGAAGAATGACTCACTTCAAGTCAAAAACCTTAGAATTAGGGAAACTGGAGAATACACAGACTGGAATTTTGAGGTTCATTGCAGAAGAAGAGAGTCATAATCATAAAATAACCATTAAAATTGTTTTTCAATAGGAAGAGAGGGAACAAATTTGATCAAAGTATATTATATAAATTCAAATAGAAATATCACAAGCATAGAATTCCATTGTGTATATAAAAATTATATTAAGTGAAGTAAGCCAGGCCCAAAGAAACATAGGTCCCATGGTTTCCTTTATTTGCAATATGTAGTATATGTATGAGTCAAGCGGAAAAGGTCAGATAATGTGATGTCAGGAAAGTGAACCCTTAGATATGTATTTTAATGTTTTTTTCTTGCATGTGTTTCTAATGCATTTATAAGATTATCTCTTTGTTGCTTTGTATGTCCCTCCCCCACAGTATAACCCCTGCTTTCACTATATTTGATGTGAGTATAACTTGTGGAGGGGATGGGGAAAAACCAGTTGTTTAAGGATACAGGTGGACCTGTTGCAACAATGAGAAGTACAAGTTGTCATGTCCAAATCGAGCTTTACAACGTCGGTGCGGGGGGGGGGGGGGGGGGGGAAGGGGAGGGAGAAGGAGAAGGATTGGGATTGGGGGGGAGGGGGGAGGCTGGGAAGGGATGTGAAGGGTAAACAAAAGGAGGAGGCTGCAATGCTTGGTAAGAAATGTACGCATTATCCTGCCCATGTAATTGTAACCCCTCTGTACAGTATGTTCACAAATAAAATAAAATTAAATTAAAAAAAAGAAATATCACAAGCAAATAGTTTATAAAATTAATATATACTTATTAAAAGAAGAAATAATGAAGCATCTATTAGATAATTCTTACTTAAAATTAGTTTTGTATTTAAGTGCCTCTAGAAGTATACATGAATATATGGCTAAATTGCATCAATTTTAAGTTACAGGTTACAGGGAGCAGTGGCATTAGGCCTAAAGACTACAAAATGTAAACAATGGATTTTTAACAATGACTGAACAATTACATATTATTTCATCAGCTATAGAGAATAACCTCCATTATTTCACTTGTCTTATATTTAGAAACACTTTGAAAATAACAATGACTTAAGTAGTCTATCATAAAATAAAATTTTCTTTTAAACTATAATTTAAACTATAAATGCAAAATAATATTTTGTAAAATCCTTTGAAAATATAGTAAAACTAAAAAAGAAAATTTAAATAACCAATATTTTATTACCTGACAAAGTGTATTTTAAGGTTTTTGAGGAACCTCCACACTTCTTTCCAAAGTGAACAAGCTTACATTCCCAACAACAGTGTAATAGAGTTCCCTTATGGCCACATCCATGCCAGCATTTGTTATTGTTACTTGTTTTGATATTGACCATTCTAAATGGGATGACATAGAATTTCAGTGCTATTTTGATTTACATTTCTTTTATGGTCAGAGATGTCGAACATTTCTTCATGTGTCTTTTGGCTGTTTTTAATTCTTCTCCTAAGAAGCCTTTACGTTGTTAGCCCATTTATTAATTGGGTTGTTGTTTGTTTGAAGGCTTATGGGGGGATAGATTTTTAATCTCTAAGCATATTTTGTATAGTATACCGTGGTCTGATGTATAACTGGTGAAAATCTTCTATTCTGTCAGCTTGCTATTTAGTTTATGCTATTTAGTTTATCAGCTAATCCTTTGCCATGCAGAAACTTTCAAGTCTGATGCAATCAAAAATCATATTTATTTTGATTGTGGGTGGCATCCTTAAAGATTGCTCTATAAATCTGATTATAATTATTCCTTCATATTCAAAATATAGTAATATTAGATTTGTTGCTTGAACTTATGATAGGAACAATTATAATACAATAATATGTAAACAGTACAAATTCTGCCTTTTTGTTTCTTGACAACTAGTTTTTCAATCTTTATTACATCATCTCTAGTTATAGTTATGTAAGTGAATAATTAAGGAAGATATGAGTAGACAAAGTTAAATCATATAACAGTTATATTCCTATTTCTATTAATAGATAGGGTTCCTATTTTTAATATGCAAAGGAAAGGTTTCAAAAACCAGTGTTTTTTCTAAGAAATATGTCAGAGGAGAGATGTGACTTTTTTAACTGAAACAATTGCACATATACATTTTTTGAACCTTGCAATGCATGCACTTCATTTTTATAATTGTACATTGAATGAATAAATAATCCTTAAAGAAAATAAATTCTTATGTATTCTGTACTGAAGGAATTAAGATAAAATCTTAATGAACATCATTCATTTACCTTTTACAAAATAAAAACAACATGCACTATGTTATTTTATTTTGAAACACTTAATCTCCATCAATGACCTCTGATTTGTTATTTCATTGACCTGATATTGCAGAAGGATCAGTTGAGGTATACAGAAATTATACCTTACTTGTTACAAAACAGGTAATATATATGTGAATATTTAGTTTCAAAGCTATTTCCTCCTTCTGTTTTTGAATGGAGTAAGCCACTTGGTAGTTTTCAAACTGCCGAGTTTCCATGTCAATCCCACAATGTAACAAATTATTAGGAGAATGATAATTGTTGGTAGAAGCAGGATGACAGAGTTGGAGTGGTGGATTTTAGTATTATGTTACCATTAATCAATAATAATTATAAGAGCTATTTGAAAGGTAAAGCAAAAGATGTGAGACAAAGGAGCCTAGTTTAAAATGGATATCTTGTCTATAATTTCTCACCAGTAATAATAGAATTAGGAAATGTGCTATATGCAAAATTACATGAGAAAATACAAGCAACTTAGAAGTTGGATAAAAAGAGATTAATAGACATTTCCTTGAGTGATAACCAAAACTGTCCTCATAAAAATCTTTTGGTAATGAAATGTATACTTTCAGAACTCAGTGTATTTCTCATGAGCTATATACTATTAAAAGTGAGGAAAGAGGCATAACAATTGCTCTTATACACTTATACTCAGTTGGATATATTAATTGGCCAGAATTTAAGAACCAAGTTCTAACTGTACTTTGAGTCAGCTCCCAGACTGAAAATAATCAACATCTGATGAGTGGCTAACTGAAGAACAATAGTTTTCTATAGAGGACAATTCCCCGAAAAAGGAAATAGCATGAGCAGGTTTCCATGTCTCCATCTTGCTGTGGAATTTCCAGGGTTTCTTCTTTCTCATGTGCAAACTGGAGCATGTAAGATACTCCCATAACTTAATATGTAAAGCCAAGTGTAAGCTGAGATGTTGGGACATTTTACTGCCCATAGAAATGTAGATTGATAAAGTAATTCTACAGAGTAATTTGACAGTAATTAGTCAATTAAGTGTATTTATATCCTAAAACCCATTTTCTCTTATGTGGATTTGTCCCAGAGAAATTCTCACAAAATGCATAAATCTTTATATAATGTACTCATTATACATGAAAAATATAATAGTGTGGGAAGAATAAAAAAACTGCTGAAGCTGGTATCTGAAATCATTTCTAGGTGACACTGGAAACCTTCTTCTAGTTTCACATTTTAACTGCTTAACGTAACAAGATACTTTCTTTTCTTGTTAAGGCTTAAAGATAAAATGTTTATATGATTTTGAGGCCAGAGTTTGATAAATCATTTTAGATTGAAGAATATTCAATTTAGTGTTGATTTTCATTTTGGAGCACATTTAAAACGTCATAGACTGTTCAGTCATACGAACTGAAAATTTTTCCAGAGTAACTGTTCAGGTTAGGCCACTATTAGGAGGTGAGGAAAGTAGAGTGCTTGCTCTTACCAAGCCGGCATGGCTTGCCTTAGAAAATATTTTAGAAACAGTTAAGACACCCCCACATCAGCATCAAAATAGAAGTTTAGTACAGATTTTAAGTCAATTATATGGTATCTTTTTATGTAGACTATGGCTCACTAATTAAATCTTCCTGGCACTTTAACTCCAGGGAAACCCACTTGATGATTCCAAGTCAGTCACTGAATGTGATTTAAAATCAATAAGAGTGAAAGACGCCCTGGGTATGCTTTCCTTTCAAAGGAAATGGAAGCACTTTCATGCCTTGTTTGCAGAAAATCGATTATCTAAAGCAGCCACCAGGATGATGTGGACAGAAAGAGTTATGTCCACGTATAGCCTAATGCTGTGTTTCCTGCTCTGCATGCATTATAACCATTGACCACCACTGCATCTTCGTACAGGATCTACTGAAATGTTTACTGTTTCCAGGGAAGACAATTGATTCCTATGCCTGGAGAGATAAGATTTTTACCTCAAAGACTCCTGGAATGTATAAAAACATGCAAGGATACATTGCACCATAAGAATGCTTTGTTAAAAATCCAAGAAAACCATAGGTTGAAAAAGAAAAATAACAACATAAATAATAAAAAAAAAAAGTCATGAACTAGCCGGGCGCTGGTGGCTCACGCCTGTAATCCTAGCTACTCAGGAGGCTGAGATCTGAGGATCACGGATCAAAGCCAGCCCGGGCAGGAGAGACCGAGACTCCTATCTCCAATAAACCACCAGAAAACCGGAAGTGGCGCTGTAGCTCAAGTGGTAGAGTTCTCGCCTTGAGCTGAAGAGCTGAGGGACAGCGCCCAGGCCCAGAGTTCAAGCCCCACGACCGACAAAAAAAAAAAAGTCATGAACTGAAAAACTATATGTCTAAATCAAAGATCATATGTTTGTTGGTATACATGGAAAATGATGCAGCTGCTATAGAAGGTGCATTAAAAGTATTGAAACTAAAGCCTATATATAATCAGTAATCTAACTTCTGGGGATTTAGTCAAGGAGCTGAAATGAGGGCATAGAAAATATATTTTAAATTCTGGGTTCTTTATAGCATTATTTATAGTTACTGAAAGGTGGAAACGACTTAAATGTCCGCCAACAGGCGAATAAGGACAATGGCATATGAACACAGTTAAATGTTATTATCCTTTAAAAAAGAGGAAAACTGTGTCACGCGCTACAATTTGGTTGCTGACTGAAAGAAGTCTATCACAGAAGTCTGAATACTACATTATTGTAACCATATGAGATATCTAAAGTAATGAAGCTCATAAAAATAGAAAGAAAAGTTAGAGGTTTTGTCAATCTTTGTAAATTTTTGTACTATTATGAATAAACTCCTAGAGGGGGGAAAAGAAATGTTAGCTCAACAGAAATGGGTTTTCAGACTTAAAGTTAGAAAGTTATCAGTGTTGTGCTCTTAAGAATTTTTTAAGAGGGAAAGTTTCATACTCAATATTCTTAAATTACATTCAAAGAAATAATGATTCCTGATGGTTATCATTAATACCATTAATCTTAAGAAATCAAGACTCTTGGACCATCCATTCCTCATTTTCTGGATTCTAAATCCCATATAGCAAGTTCTTTTCTTACAATTCTTTCTCCCTCTACCAAAATACTGAAGCTCATTCACTGGAAAATAATGTTCATACATAGGAATTCTCACCACAAATACAAACTTTCCTATGTGGAAAAGAACTCTTTTCATAACATAGACACAATCACTGTGCTCTTTGTTGCAGGCATTTATAGATCTCTATCTCCCTGTCATTCTCTCCAGAAATACTACTATGTGCATTGATAGAAACTTTACATACATGTACATAAATCTTACATGTATATGTACATATATGTTTCTATCAATCTTCTGTCCTCTCATTTGCTTTTTCCCTTTTAATGATTCTTATTTCCTAATCTCTTATATATTGACTTCCATAGTCCTATTCTAAACTTCATTTCCAATAACTACAATCTCTCCACTAGTCCCATGTCTTGACCACTATCTTGTAACTTTACAACTTGCTTCTTCTTCTTTTTTTTTATTGTGAAAATACTGTACAGAGGGGTTACAATTACATGGGCAAGATAATGAGTACATTTCTTATCAAGCATTGCAGCCTCCTCCTTTGTTTCCCCTTCCCAGCTCCCTCCTATACCCTCCTCCTTCCCCCCTGAAATGTTGTAAAGTTCGTTTTTCGACATAATGTCTTGTACATCTCATTGCTTCTTGTAGTACTCTATGAGGAAAATCCTGTGGTTCCTTTAGAATCTTCCGTATGTATTGAAACTATAACCTTCTTCTGAATCAGTAACTTCACTTGTAGCCATAGAACCTTTCTATTTCGTTTTCTTTTTAAAAAATTATCTTTAAGTAGTTGTACAAGGAAGGTGTAATTTAACAAAAAATCATATGAATGCAATTGATCTTGATAATAGTGACCCCTTTAACATTCTCATCCCCCTTTGACCCACCCCTCCCTTACACTTCTCAATTTTGTGATATATGCAATGCATTTATTTATTTATTTATTGTTACTGTAAAGGTGATTACAGAGGGGTCACAGTTACCTAAGTCAGGTCATGAGTACATTTCATTTTGATCAATGTTACCTCTTGCTCATCTTTTCCCTCCTGATCCCATTCCCCTACAACTTGTATAGCTCCTTTCAACATAATATCTAGTGAACTTTAGTTCACCCCTTGTCCCACCATTTCTGTGCTTATTGCTTACCTTCCTTAAAATAGAAAAAAACTTACATACAAAGCAAAGGTACAAAAACAAAAAACAATGCCAAAGGAGGAAAAATAAAAAAAAACAAAATCCAAAAACAAATAAAAAAACCACCTCTTGCTTCCATTTCTTGCAACTCATTTCAATAAACATCATTTTATATGATCATAGTCACATACCTACTGAGCTTTGTGATCTTCTGCTTAAGCGAAATAAGCCAGACCCAAAGAAATATAGGTTGCATGTTTTCCCTCATTTGTAGTAATTAGAATGTGAATAGAAATTTACAAATAAACACAATGGATTGTAAAAAATATACTTGGACATGACAAACTACACAATAGTCTAAACATTCATATAATGAATTCTTGACTGCATTGTTCCCAGATTCTTTCATAAATCTCTTAAAATGCAGTTAATTCATTTGCTTGCATACCATCCAGTGTGTTTACTTTTAGATTTATAGGCATATTATGTCTACCACTAATGAGAGAAACCACACAATTTTTGTTTTTCTGTGTCTGGATTACTTCACTTAATATAAATCTTTCCAAGTTTTTCCATTTCCTTGCAAATGGTACAATATCATTCTATCTAATGGATACATAAGATTCATATACTAACATACATGCTCTTATATTAATATAAATTATCTTATCTTATCTTATATATTACTTTCTAAATCCATTTGTATATTCAGGGACATCTTGGATGATTCCAAATCTTGGCTATGGTGAATAGTGTGGTAATGAACATGATTGTGTTGGTGGTTTTACTTGTGTCATGAAACATTTCTTAACTAGATTATTGGTGATAGTCAAGGATCAGAAACACTCATTTGTTCATATACAGTTCCTGCATCACTTTTTAGTCACACTTTTAGCTCAACGGGATAAATAAAAAATGTAATTTCTGTCCCAGTACAGTTTTTCACTTACTTTATGTTAGCTTCTAAAATTAATTTCCATTTGGTTAGAAAAGAACACTTCAACATCCTTGTGTGCTGAATCAATAATTTCAAATGAGATAAATATTGTAATTTCTTAATATGTTTATTCTCCTACTCTTCTGGGTGATTATATCATACTTTCCTCTTAAATATGCAGCACCATCTTCCACCACCCTTACATTTAGTTTGATGAATTTTCTTCCTATTCACAGAGAAAACAGAGAGAATCCATACAAATCTTTCCTTAACACTTGATCTTTGTGTCTTTAAACTCCTTTCTCTCAATATAGGGAACACATTGTGTGCTTCTATCTAAGCCCATGATACTACTCACAAATTAAAAAGAAAAACTTGCTCCAACAATTTTTCTCTGTTCCACATCATCAAAAATTTTCTCAACTTGTGTGTCATGTTCACCAATATACAAGTATAGTAATGGTTCTTTAGAAAACAAAAGATACTCCTTGAATTCACTTTCCTTCCAGTTATTGCTGTAATTTTGCCTTCCATTTGTGATGTAATTGCCCTCAGAAGAGTTGTTTGTATTGTTTTCTATAATTTATCTCTACATTTTCTTTTGACTCTAAACTAATGAACATTTATTAATTGAAATAGTTTATGCCGGTTTAACAATAGCTTCTAATTCTTTTTTAGTATATATTTTTATTGTAAAAATACTGTACAGAGGGGTTACAGTTACATGAGCAAGGTAATGAGTCCATTTCCTATGGGGTACTGCTATACTTTCCTTTATTTTTACCCTACCATTCCTTTTCTCCTCACCTCTCCACCTCCTCCCTTCCCTCTCCACCCCCCAACACACGCAAAGTTTTAAAATTTATTTTCAATATACTGTCCTGTACATTTCATGGTTACAATGGGTCATCCTGTATCCTTATTTCAGCAGTTTGTTATTTCCCTTCCCCTCCCCAGATTAGAAAAATATATATATACAAGATGGTTGACACAGGGAAGCAAAATCTATTTTGTCTATTTATGAATTAATGACTTTATTGACTCACTTCTAACTGTGGAAATACTGCAGAAATATATGATAGTCACATGAGATGACACTTCTTTCACTTAGCTTTAGTTTAATGGGTATCATTCCTCAGAACTCAGCCATTATGCAGCAAAGAAGCCCAGTGAAGAATCACACTGAAAATTCACCTGTAAGGATTCTAATTGACAGTCGTCACCTATATTCCAAGACATAATGAGGAAGATATGAGATGACATCTGTCTCTGACACCATATAGCTACAACGAAATGAATTGATATGATAATTGCCAAGCAGAGCTCAGTCACATCTAAAAGCTATGAGAGGTAATAATTAAGTGTTACTCTTCTGTTGTTCCCCTTCCTTTCCCTAATTCAACAGAATGGTGAGAGAAAGGAAAAGGGGGAAACAATTGCAACAGCAATATTCACAAGACAATATGTTGGAAATTGTCTGTACCAATTGGGGGTGGAGGGTGGGGAGGAAGGAAAGGAGGAGAAAATGAGGGAAGGGGTAACAAGTTTGACAAGAAATGTACATACTACTTATGTAACTGTAACTCCTCTGTACATCACCTTGACAATTAAAAAAAAGTGTTACTAGCCAGATGTCAATAGCTCACGTTTATAATCCTAGCTACTCAGGAGGCTGATATCTGAGAATTGCCATTCAAAGTCAGCTCAGGCAAGAAAATCCGCTGTCCCTCAGCTCTTCAGCTCAAGGATAGCACTCTACCACTTGAGCCACAGCCACTCCGGCTTTTTCTACTTATGTGGTGCTGAAGAATCGAACTCAGGGCCTCCATGCATTCAAGGCAAGCACTCTACCACTGAGCCACCTTCCCAGCCCAATCCTTGAGACTTTTATCTCCAATTAACCACCTTGAAAACCAGAAATGGCACTGTGGCTTATAGTGGTAGAGTGCTTGCCTTGAGTTGAAGAGCTCAGGAACAGCACACAGGCCCAGAGTTCAAGCCCCACAACCATCAAGGAAAAAAAAAAGAAAAGATAAAGAAAAAAAGAGTGTTAACTGTTTTAGCCAGTGCATTTGGGGCTAAGTAATTCTGTAACAGAAGATAATCAAAACCTTTTTTTATCATAGTCAACAAATTTACTGGTCAGTTGTCTCCACATGCTATGTTGCTCGTCACTGTTGACACAGTTGTTCCCTTGGATCAACTCAATTATTTCACTTAGCTTTAAACCTCAACTTGGATTGATCATTTCTTGACATCCTTTGTTATTTCTTTCCTCTGAGTTTTTTAGAGTCCTACTTCTGTCCTCTGGGCTCCATGTTTGTTAGTACAACAATTTACTCTAATTATTTAGATAACAAACAAGAAGCGCCGATTTTCACATATACATAAACTGAGCACCTGACATGTCCCCCAAAACTTACTCCCTCTACTTTATCAAGATAAATAAATTATAATTACAGTTTACCAAATTTTTTACATTTAATAATTGTAATTGTAAAGGTGATGTACAGAGGGGTAATAGTACATAAGTCAGATAAAAAGTACATTTTTTAGAACAATGTCACCACTTCCCTTTCCCTCTCCCAGTTTTTCCCTTTCTTCCCCACTTTGTATAATTTTCAACCATGTCTAGTGCATTTGTTCATTCTTTGTCCCACCATTTCTGTGTCCCCTCCCTTACCCTTCCAAAAACAAATAAATGAACTAACAAGAAAAAAAACAAAACAGAAACAAAGAAATTAAAAAAAAACTCGTTTCCATTTCCTGGACTTCATGTCAATGAATATTATTTTATATGATCAGATGCACATAGCTATCATGCTTATGTGGTCCTTTCTCAAGAATATCCTCCTTTCATTTCACTTTGTGTGATTGCCTAGAGACTTATACAATTTATCATGTCCAGCTGTTATTTTTTTCTTTTATAATCCAGTGTGTTCACTTGTAGATTTATAGGCACATTCCAGTTATCACAAATGAGGGAAACCATGAAATCTATGTTTCTTTGTGTCTGAATCACTTCACTTAATATAATTGTGTATGTGTGTGTACACACACACACACACACACACACACACACATATCAAATTTTCTTGAATCGTTCCTCCACTAAGGGACAATCTGGGTGATTCCATATCTTGGCTATAGTAAATAATTCTTCAATGAACATGTTGTGCTGGTAGCTACCTTGTGGCCTGGTTTGTACTCACTTGAATAAATGCTCAGGAGTGGGATGCTGGGTCACAGGTTCTATGTTTAGTCTTTTGAGGAACATTCACATTGCTTTCCAGAGGGGATGAACAAGTTTACATTCCCACCAACAGTGTAGTAGAGTTCCCTTTTGGCCACATGCTTGCCAGAATTTTTCATTGTTAGTTTTCCTGATAATTGCCATTCTAACTGGGGTGTGGTAAAACCCCAGTGTTGTTGTGATTTGCATTTCTCTTATGGCCAGAGAAGTTGAACATTTCTTCATGTGCTTATTAGTCATTCTTATTTCTTCTGAGAAGCGTCTAAGTCGTTAGCCCCTTTATGAATTGGGTTGTTGTTTCTTTTAGAGTTTACATTTGAAGGTTTAATTTTTTGAGCACTAAGTATATTTTAGATAGGCCTTTGTCTGATGCATGGCTGATAAAAAAAACTTCTTCCATTCTGTGGGTTTCTATTTATCTTTTTGCTATGTCTTTTGCCATGCAGAAACTCTTCCATTTGCTGCATTCCCGAGTCTTTCTTTGAGATGTTGTGATTCTAGATCTTAGTGAGTTTCGACCCATGCATAACAGCTCTCATGTTTCCCCTACTCCTTCTTGTAATATTTTCATTGTATCTGGTCTTAAATTGAGGTCTTTGATCTATTTACAATGGATTTTGGTGCAGGATGCTATATAAAGTTGTAGCTTCTTGTTTCTGTAAGTATATAGCCAATTTTCCCACACCATTACTGGAAGAGGCTGCCTTCCATCATGTGTTTTTGGCTCCCTTATCAACTATTAGGTGACTATATGTCTGTGGGTTCCCTTCCAGATTTTCTATTCTGTTCCATTGGTCCTCAACCAGGTCTACTAATATTTTAAAAGAGTCTTCATTGACTCTTGTCTTTCCCTTACATGCCAAATTTAATACAAAGGTAGATATACTTTTATTGAGTTTTTCAATGTATCCTACTGTTGCTTGTCAATTTGATGGCATTATTACCCATTGCTTTTTTTCTTAAAGTCAATTGTTAGCATAGTAGCAAGGTGTGATCACCCTAAAAGACTAGTCAGACCATGTGTCTTAACTGGTCAGATTTAACTCATATAGAGTAAATACAAAAGTCTTAAAATGATATGTGAAATTAATTACAATAAATAGGAACTATATGTAGAAAATATTGTTGCAAAACAGAAGAATTATGACTATTGTTAAGAACTTCAAACCTATAAATATAGTAAACACAGTTTGCCTTCAGAACTGTATCCAACTCTTTCTATGTCAGTCCCTCACCTTAAACCACTTCATAAATGCACATGATTTAGTATAAAATGCAAACCGTTAACCTACCAGAAGTAGATTAGCTGTAAATAAAATGAAAGCTCCTGAATGCTATGCTAAAATGGTTGAATTTTAAGGTGATGATGAAAAACTGGAATGCATTTAGGCAAGAAGTGATACTTTCAGATGTGTTTTTTAGAAAGTCAACACTATGAGTTGTACAAGTCATTATGTCAAAAAACGAACTTTACAACCTTGGCATGGGGGGGGTTGGGGCAGTGGAGATGATGGGAAGCGATGGGAAGGGGAAACAAAGGAGGGTGCAACAATGCTTGATAAGAATGTAGTCATTTCCTTGCCCATGTAATTGTAGCCCCTCTGTTTGGTATTTTCACAATAAAAAAAAGTTAACACTCACGATTTGCATAGAGGACAAGAGTTAAAAAAATTTTTGTCTGAGAGTCGAATAAAGACCTAAAACAATGTGGTTTTATGGAAGGGTGGTATTTGAATTATTGAAATATAAGTAAAACAATATTTGACAATGAGTTGTTAAAGAGGAAAGGGAACCAAGTCTCTATCTCTGTTTCTCTTTTCCTATTCTAACTCTTTCTTTTGTTTTCTATCTTCTTTCCTTTTTTCTCTTTTCTATCTTCTCTCTTTTATTTTTATCTTTCTCATTCAGATATTCACACACATTTGGAAAATTGAGAGAATGGAGTAGCATAAATTGATATAAAAGAGGCATACATATAGAGGAAAGTTATTTTCTTTTTGTTCAATATTTTAATTGCCTATTTGTTACCCTGCTGGAGATATCTAGCCATCAACTGTAAAAGATTGTTATATCCAAAGTATCAAAAGAAATTTCTAAGAGTTACTAAAATATAGTAAGAAGCTAAATCCATATGATACAACAGATGTTTTCAATGAAAGAACTTAGATGCTGGAAATATTTTCATGAATGAGTATCATAAATGTTATTTGACTGTAAACAACACCATTTCATAAAACTTATTTTTAATTTAATTGGTTTATTTTCTTCTTGGTTTTGTTCAAATCTTCACTGAGAACACATATAAAACAAAACAAAGAAGATTGAACTAAGAACAAAATAAAACTTGCTAACATTTATTTTTATTTTACTGCTTATTGCTGTTCATCGTATGTTGTTATCATGCTGTTATCTAACTCCCCCAAAGGAAGAATTTATGGAAAATTACTAATATCTGCTTAAATAACAAGTTATATAATTATTGTAAATTTTTTTGTAAAATTCCAAATGGTTGGATCATTAGAAACATTGTTTCCTGATTGGAATATACCTTTTATGGTAATAAAATTTATTGCTTTATATTATTCTCATGTATTTTTCTTACAGAGAAAACATATAGTAATGTTAAGATTTCCTTTAAACAAAGCTCCTTCCCATATATTGAGTCTAAGCCTCTGAAGTATTCTGATTCCCATATCAACATCAGCATCCGTCTGAAATTAGTATCTGTCCTAAGTAATGAAAGAAAGGGAGATACAGAAATCAATGACTGTCCATTAAATCTTGAATGATTAAACAGGCAAAATGGGGCTCAGAATCTGTGTTTGGTCATTTTCCAATTTGCTTTCAGAAACATTCCTCACTCAAATGTATCATCATAATTCCTGTAACAATAGCAATGCCATTTCCTGAAGTTATTCTGAAAGTCAAAAGAAAATTGGGTTATAAAGTTGACTCAGTATTTATTGATCATGTGATGTTCACCAATCACTTCACCTCTCTAAGAGTTCCTTTACATGTATTAAATATGGTGAATATAATTATCTGGAGGCTTAAATAAAAACTAGTATATAACATGAACTATATTAACCTTCTTCAATGTAGTTCTATAAAACATTTTTTTCTGTCTATTGTTTATTATTCCCACGTGCCCAATAGAATACTTGACACAAAGTACAAATACAATAAACATTTCTTTAATTAATTTGTATTTTATCTATCTTTAAAACAATTAAATGTTCATGATAAAAAATTCAAAAGATGGTGTTTGGAATAATACAGATATTAGTAAATACAATCCTGAAGAATTTATTGAGGCCACAGTATTACTACACAGCTGGTTGGTTTAAATATGAACAACAATTAACAAGAAATGAAAGGTACATTTAATTCACTTTGATTTTAAATTGTGATAAAGGCATTCAAAAATCAAATAAAATTTTACCATGATATAAGTCTGCAGAATCAATTTTAATATAATCATACCTGTATCCCCAAAACTTCTCCTTACATTATTCCTTACTTTCCTGACCTCACATAGTATTTTTTCCTAACTTTCCATTATACTAACTTTGACAACTGTGCAGCACATGTTTTTAATATAGGAGCTATGATAATGAGAAATCTGGGGGTAATGAACACCACAAATCCTATCAAACTTGGAATAAAAAATAGCATTTATATAATTTGTTTGACATAAGTTGACTTATGTAAAATGACTTAGGTTAAGCAGATTTTCTTTAAAAGGTTTGTGTGGTCTCCCATCCAAGTACTAACCAGGCCTGACGCTGCTTAGCTTCCGAGATCAGATGAGATAGGCATGATCAGGGTGGTATGGCCTTAGTCGTTATGTTGAAAATGAACTTCACAACTTTGGTGTGGAGGGGGGGTTTGGGGTGGAGGGGGAGTTTGGGGGGCGGGAGGAGGATGGGAAGGGATGGGAAGGGGAAACAAAGGAGGAGGCAACAATGCTTGATAAGAAATGTACTCATTATCTTGCTCATGTAATTGTTGCAATGGGTCCACCTGTATCCCTATTTAAATGACATGTTTTTTCCCTTCCCCTCCACAAATTATACTGACATCAAATACAGTGAAAGCAGGGGTTATACCATGGGAGAGGGACATAGAAAGCAACAAAGAAATAATCTTATAAATGTTAGAAACAATCGCATGAAAGAAAAAAAACCATTTGAATATATATCTTAGGGTTCATTCCCCTAACATCAACTTATCTGACCTTTTGTACTTGTTTCAGACATATACTAGTTATTGCAAATAAGGGAAACCATGGGACCTATGTTTCTTTGGGTATGGCTTACTTCACTTAACATAATTTTTTTCCAAGTCTTTCCATTTCCTAACAAATGGGGCAATGTCATTCTTTCTGATGGAGGCATAGAATTCCATTGTGTATATATACCACATTTTCTTGATCCATTCATCTACTGAGGAGTCACATCTTGCCATAAAATTTTCTTTCTTTTTAAAGCATAAGAATTATACTTCCTTTACAGTAGTTTTAATGTCTGCTTTCGATTTTCAAATGTAAGTTTACAACAAGTTTAAAAATCAACTTAGATGGTGGTTGGGGGAAGATGGGAAGGGATGGGAAGGGGAAACAAAGGAGGAGGCAACAATGCTTGATAAGAAATGCACTCATTACCTTGCCCATGTAATTGTAACACCTCTGTACAGTATTTTCACAATAAAATACTTATTAAACATTAACTTAGAAATTCATAGAATGAAGATATCCTATAATTAAAGAATCTTAGTTTTTCCCTCTTTTCCTTTGTAGAACTGCTCTCATTCGTTTCATTTATCTATGAATAATTACTCAGTGAATTGCTACTGTTATTACTTGGAGCTAGAATCTAGTGAATCAGTTAAGAATAACAAAGCATGGGAAAGGCAAAAACAAACCGTTTAAATAGGGATACAGGTGGACCCATTGCAACAATGAGATGTACAAGTCATTATGTCAAAAAACAAACTTTACAACTTTGGTGGGGGCTGGTAGGGGAGGTGGGGGAGGGAAAATGGGAAGAAATGGGAAGGGGAAACAACGGAGGAGGCAACAATGCTTGATAAGAAATGTACTCATTTTCTTGCCCATGTAATTGTAACCCCTCTGTACGGTATTTTCACACACACACACAAAAGAATAACAAAGCAAAACATTTCATTTTGCTCTTAATTCTTTTTGTGGATCTGAAGTTCTGGCCTATATCATTTTTTCTATCTTGAATAATTTTAATTATTTCTTGAAATGAAGGTCTGATAGTGGTGAGTTCCTCTAATTTCCCCTCCCCCACCCCGAGATTGTCTATTTTTCTCCTTTCTATCTGAAGACTAATTTTGCTTTATATAAAAATCATAGCATAGTGACTTCACTCTAAGACTCAATACTAAATATTTTCCTCCTTTTTCTTCTTGTTTTTATTGTTTGGAAAATGAGAAATCCACTGCAATACTTATAACCCTAGAGGGTAGAGGGTATTTTCCCTTTTGCTGTTTTAAAAAGTTAACTTGTCTTTGTTTACTATAATGCAAACCCTAAGGTATTCATCACTTTGCTATTTTTCATACTTAGGTTTCTCTGAGCTTCTGTTGTTGGTATCTGCCATTAATCTGTAAGTATTATTTCAGGTATTTTCTATTATGCATTCTGTCCTTATTCCCTATTTGATATGACATACATTTTGATATATGCATATGCTACATACACCTTTTGAAATTATTCCATAGTTTTGGGCATGTACGTTTTGTTTGCATTTCATATTTGTTCTGTTTGCATTTACAAAGCTTTTGTTGACATGGTCTATGGTCTAGCTCCCTGGCGTTTTCCTCAGCTTTGTCCTATTTACTTAAGAGCCCCAAAAGAGGATTCCTCTTTTGTGGGGCTTGAATTCTGAGCCTAGGTGTTGTGCACTCTTTAGCACAAGGCGAGCACTCTACCACTTGAGCCACAGTGCACTTCCAGTTTTCTGGTGGTTTATTGGAGATAAAAGTTTTGCAGACTTTTCTGCCTGGGCTGGCTTTGAACCATGATCCTCAGATCTCAGCCTCCTCAGTATCTATGATTACAGGCATTAGCCACCGGTACCGGGCAGTCTATCAATGTTTTTAATTTCTATCATTCTCACTTGTTCTGTATATTTGCCTAACTTTTCCAATAAAGGTCTTGATCTCTTAATCAAATGTAAGCTAACTTCCCTGAGAATTCCACAATTAAATTTATAACTGAGTATGGTTATGATTTTTGTTTTGTCTCTTAACTTGATCTTAGCAAAAATACCAAAGCAATTAATGTCTGCTTTCTTTTCTACAAAAATTGTAAATATTTTGTTGAAATCAAGATGTGATATATCCAGTAATAGGGACTGAGAGAATTAGGCCATTGAGAAATAATAGTTACATTATAGTAGTGTCAAATAATAGTATACACAGACTTAAATAGGAACTTTATTTGAACAGATAAGGCAATTTGGGGAATTGGAGGTATTTGTTGACTCAAAAGTCAGCCAGAATTGAATTTTCTTTTCTTTTAAGAAGTGTAAAGTGAACTTCGTCAAAGAAATCATAATTTTATATTAAAGATTTTGACGACTAAACTTGACATGGTGGCACATACCTGTAGTTATTTGGGAAGCTGATTGTTGTGAGTAAACTATGTTAGAAACACATGTCAGAATTAATTGAATAACAGCAAATTTATAAACTATTACTGAGGTCACTTGATAATCTGCGGTTTTCTTGATTCTTTTTCTCATTGGCTTTATCAGTATATTGCCTCTTCATTTTCATTAGATGATTCTGATGGTTAATTTTACATATCTGACATTCAATTTAACTGAATCACAGGGTACCAAGACATTGGTCAAAATTATTTTTGTCAAGCTATTTCTACAGTTTACTAGAATATTCTGGAGAAGATTCCGTATTCAATAGTTACACTGACTAAAGTAGATTTCCATATCTCATACTGGTAGACCTAATTTAAGCCATTGAAGACCTGATTATAACAAAAATGTCTAAGTAAAAAGGATGTAATGCAGATGTAATGAGGACTTGTGTGTCACAGAATTTTTGACAGATAATTTTTCTATGATTTCAATCTATTGAACATTGAGTTTTGAACATACTAAGATTGAAACTACACCAATGGCATTTCTTGTCTGCTTCAGTAACTACATATCTAGTAACTACCAGTAACTTCTTGGCTTCTACAGTCATGTTTATGAGAGACAGAGAGAGAGACAGAGAGGCAGAGATAGAGAGACATCTTTTACTAATAAAAATATTGTATCTGGCAACTAACTGATGCTATGTTATTTTTTGTTTCTTCTAAGGCGACAACATGTTCTATTTTAAAATAATAATGAATTTTTGTTTCTTTTTCATTCATTTTATTGATTTTTATTATATTTATATAGTAGTACAAAGGAATTTCTGTTTAACAAAGCAGATTTTGAATACAAGGGGTGACTGATATTGTTTATTTATGATCTGATTCTAGTTTGGAATTCCTGTGTGGGAGTGCTACATGTCCATACGTTGCTCCAATTCTACCATTCTTCTTGCTTATTTAGAAAGGCTCAGATATGGTATCAACTTTGCCTTAGTAGTATATTCTATATGAAATTTGACCAGGATTCCTGAATTCATGAACAGAAGTTCACAGTATTTGCAAAGTACCATTAATTACCTGAGAAAAAATGATATGGATTTCTGAGTTTAATCAACCTTACAGAGAAATGGCAGTATAAAATTGTCAAATAAAACAAATTTAGACTTATGTAAAAAGAGACTTTATTAGAAGAGACTATTGCTAAAGGCTGATTGCTCTGACTACAAAATTTGCAAGTGCTTCAAAAGCACATAAAACAGATCCTTTTAATTGTAATAGAGAGAGGTAAGATGGGAGTTGGGGTGAGGATGAGCAGTCATCATGAATTTGACAGTTAACATAAAATGTTTCTGTCTGGAACGAGCCAAGAATGAGGCACATTTTAATGTTTGCTTAAATTTGCGAGTTATCATTAAGGGGACAGTGGAAAGAGAAAAGTTTGACCAAAGTTTGGTTAAATCAATGAGTAACTCCTGAGTGAATAATTCATCATTACCTTTTTTTTTGGGGGGGTCTGGTTATGGGGCCTGAAATCTGGGCCTTGGCGCTGTCCCTCAACTCTTCAGCTCAAGGCTAGTGCTCTACCACTTTAGCCACAGCACCACTTCTAGCTTTTTATGCTTATGTGTTGCTGAGGAATCGAACCCAGGGCTTCAGGCATGCAAGGCAAGCGCTCTACCACTGAACCACCTTCCCAGCCCTCATCATTATCTTTTTGTCAATTTTCTGATTATCACTTTACCATCTTGGTTGGTAGTAGTGAGAATGATGAATAATGTTATACTTTGGAAATTCAGAGCCTCAAGATGATCAGGTTTCTACTCTCAGTATTCTCTCAGCTTGTAAGACTTCAGTGTCCCCTGCACTAACTGCAATAATATAATCAACTTTATTCTATGACACAGAGATATTACGTTGGAGCTACTCTTGCAAGCACTATCAGAACAATTTTATCATCATTTCAATAGTTTTAATTAATTATAGACATTGCACAAAAGTTTTTTGAAGATATCAACTTCTTATATAAATACGCAATTGGAGTGAAATTATAATCATTTCCCAACAACAAGATGGTATCATGAAGAACCAGACATTAATTGTAGGGGTTTGATGGCTCCTTCCCACGTGTGTTGTATGTGACTACTTCAGTCTTTGTCACCAAAGAATATATGGTGGATCACATAAGCATAAGACATAAGTTTTATTCTCCCAAGAAGAACTGAATAGTTTTCTGGAGAATATGGATAAATAACTTCTGCTCACTGTCATAAAACAATCAGTGACTATAAAGTCAAGATTTTTTCCAGTGGAAACAGAAGGGAATTGTGTAACTGCTCAAGGCCAGTAGGCATGTACGTCCAGTTTTGCAGCCATGGCCCTATCTGAAGTCTTTTCTCTCTCATCACTAGCTGAAAATATGCTAAAACATTTGAAATCCAAAGACAGCCCTGTTAATGGGATTCCATTACTATACTAATTTGACAGATGAGAATATTAAGGCGTAGAAATTGAGTTCTTGTGTAAGTTTCATCAGCTGTTATGAGGTAACACTCTAAGTGTGTCTGTAACATTCATGTTGAACATGCCCCTGAAGTGGACTGGAAGCCATCTTTATTGTGTTTTTTCTATGAGTGCTTGGGATTACTTCCTTAGACCTCAGTAATCATGGTTCTCCCGTTTCCACAGAATTTAGTATGCCTTGAAAGTTGTGGGTAGAGATGATAGGTTGCTTTTATTTTCATGAAGTCAGGATCAAGTGACTCTAGGGACTATATTTTGGGCTTGTCTATCTCATGGTTACAAGTTTACAGTTGGGTCTAACAAACATGAATGCCAGAAGGGAACCAAAGTAGGGACACGTTGCTAGATCTTAGACTTCGAGATGAATACTGATATATCATCTTATGTCACTATGAACTTGAGATAATACCGACTCTGCTCCATTCAGATCTGAGAGGAGTTAGTTCTGATGTACCCAATGGCTGAATCATAAAGTTTTTAAGAGTATTTCAATAGTCTTTAGCTGTATTTTATCAACACCCTTCCTGTACTGTTATTTAGACTATAGATGTCAAATGGTAGAAATGTGTACTTTTTTGGTAAAATTTTGATAAAATTTTGCTGTGTCAGGCAGTGAAAACATTTATGTTTATGTCATTGTTCTTGTGAGGAGGCATCAAAAAAGTATCCTCTCAGCCCTTTTGGGGCTTAGAAAATGGTTATCAGTAGTTTAACATATCAAGAAGCCTTAGAGATTACCTTAGAACCAAAGCCCCTCTGCCCTTATCTTCTATCCCCCAATCCTCACCGTCCCTAGAATTGCAGGGAAGAAAGATCTCTGCAAATTTGTTTTATCTGCATGAAGACCACACCTGCAAAAGGAAGAACAATTGCCTTCCATTTTTATTTTGAACTCTTTTGAAAAGAAACAGAAACGAAACCACACTGCAACAGATTTTGCTTTAAGAGAATATCTGGTTCTCAGCTTTATTCAAATTCCACAGATACTCATTTTATAAACTCATTTCTGACTCTAACTACAATTATTTCACTAATAATCACATACAACTCCTCAAAAGGGTCACATTTCTCTACCTTTGTCTCCTCTGTGAAGATGTGTATATAAATGCAACTGATTGGGCTCTTGGATGCTCACAATTATTATAGTATATCATGAACATTAATAAATTAGTGCATCTTTTTTCCTGTTTAACATATCTAATGTCAGTGTCTCCCAGGGAATCTATGGAGGCATTTTGATGATGAAGACAATAGTTATTGTGTTACTATTATGTTACTTATTATGTTAATAAGGCTAGCAGCATGAATAGCACTTATTTTTTTAGGTTCAGACCCTTGTCTATCACCTTCCTTAAGGCAGGGGTATTTTTCAACTTTAGCCAGTAGACATTGCAATAGAGCCTGGGTTCTCAAGCTTTGAATTAGTATCTAAATCTTGTGGAGCAGACACCTCTGGGTCTAATCACCACAGCTTTATACTTAAGAACAAATGAACTAGACCTAATATCTCTGCATTTCCAACGAATTCCCATGTCAAACTAGAAATGGTGTAGCTGGTTTAGAAACCATATTTTGGAAACCATTGTATTAGAGATGAATAATGTTATTTCACAAATCTCTGGCAAAATAAACATACCTATCTTTCTTTTTCCTTCTTCTTCTTCACAAATTCCTCTTTCAGGTTCTTAAGGTGAGAAGCCACTCCTGCAGGCTGGAAGGAATGAAGCTTAGTTTAGAGAATCAACTATCTGATGTCCTATGCTCCAGGACAGTGACCACCTTGTATGTATCTCTCTCAGTGTGGGCAACTGGCCCAAAGACAGAAATTGGAGTATGTCACCTTTTAATAAAAAGAGAAGCCTGATCTCCAGTCTACTGGGGCACTACCTTCTAGGAAACCTTTAGCTTCTACTTATTGCCAAAGAGAAATGAGAGAAGCAGGATTCAGGGAAGAAATTGCCCAGAAGGTTGCGGTGTGGGTCTGATTTATGGGTTCACCTTGGAATAAAATGATCTCTTAGGTTTTCTTATCCTCACCTGTACAGAGGTCTGGGGGAAGGGATTGATATGGTGAACAATTTCAAAGTAAGAGGTATGCTTGTGGGAGCTACTGATCTGTTAGGGCAAAAAGGCTCTCACTGTAGTCTGAAAACTCAATGATGGTAGTGAAATTATCTTTAGAGTTGACATCTTTGTGTAAGTAGAGCTGGCTTTCCATTAGACTCTCATGAATAGTTTTTGTTTTGGAAGAAGTTTACATAGATTTGAAGTGTGTATCTAGTATAGTTTTCACAAGTGACAATGTGCAGAAGTTTGGTTTACCTTTTGCATGTAAGCAACAGGCCAGAATGTCGCTTTATCAAGCACCAGGTATACATTCATTGCTAGTTAGGATAAGTTTTATTTTACTTTTTGGGGTCCACTGGGCTGAGTCCTTTACTCCAGGCCTGTCCAATATCCACTCCAATAGGCCTTATTTAGTTACCTCATGGAAAGTCATCCCAACTCACTTCTCTACCCTCTCTACTTTCTTTCACTTTCACTTTTGCTGAGAAATAATGAGACCATACAACAGTTTCTTGCTCAGTTTCTCATGGATGATAATTCTCCAATCCGAGAAAAGTAAGCTTTTGTTTATATTGTCTCCACAGGCTTAGAGACATGCCAGTTCTGCTATGTGTTCAGTAGATGGATGATGAGGGGATGGTGGTCCCTTCACACTTACACTAAAGCCTGCCCTATGGACCACCATGAGGGGGCCATATCTGACCTTGTCTCCTTCCATTTTTCCTTGTGTAGTGTCTCCAGCCATATGGACCTGAACATGCCAAGCTCTTCCCAGATTTGCCTGTGGAGTTTCTTCTGACTGGCATACTATCTCCAGTTCCCTCCTTGGCTGCCCTTTCCAGCTTCCTCCCAGGCTGTGTTCTAATATCATATCTTTGGAGAAGCCTTTCCTGGCAGTTCTAGCTCAAATATCCCCTGTCTATGTCTGTCCTTGTTTGGGTATTATTTTTGCAGAGAATTTGGCACAATTACAAGAGCAGAGATGGCTAGGCTAGCCTTTTGGCTGCTGGGAAAGCACATAAGAAAAATACTAACTCATGAAACAACCCTAATATCTTGCTTTCAATTACCCCTTACTATGCATTCAGGGGAAGTTTCTATGTAGCACCCCGTAGCTTTCACCTCCTTATAATTAGATTCTATTAGCATTCCTATTTTACAGGAGAGGAATTTGAAATCGAAAGAGATTAAGATAGCTGCTCAAGGTCATAAACGTTTTATGTAGCAGAGATCCAGATCCAGTAGTTAACCACCAGCACTTAACTCTACTCCTAACCACAATATACACAATGAGTGGTGAAGCCTAGATTGGAAACACCAAAACTTAATTGAGCAGGGACAGTAGGTTCTTGTCTGGCAGGCAGACTTAGTTATAGGGACAGCATAAAAAGAAACACAGGGGCAAAGGCAGAGATACGTGTTGTTCAAGGATAGAAGAGAGGGTCTGTGTGGGTGCTGAATGTGCCTTCTGTCTGCTAGAAATTCCTCAAAAGGCAAGTTGGTAGATTTTTGTAAGATTTTGCATCCATCCTTAACATAGTGATGGAGAAGAATGGATTTTATATACATATTGAGGAAACAGAAGGACCTGGCTTCAAATCTCTGTCTGTTATATGTGTGAATCCGAGTGATATGTTAGAACTCCCTGAGCCTGAGATCGCTCAGAATGACATAGAGTTAGTGACAGTGTTTAATTCACAGGCTATGGGCAAATTAATAAAAATAGCAGAAATCTATCAAGTGTATACACATGCTAGTCCTTACAAATATTTTCTATTTATTCTCATAAGAACCTGGTAAGGTAACAACTGTTAACTGTCACCAGTACAGAAACTGAAGCATAGTAATGACCAGATTGTACAGCTGGCAAGTTTCAAACTCAAGGGCTAGCTACAAACCTGCAATTCCGAATAGATAGGTAGGGAAATTGAATCATCTTAATACAACATATGAAATATTTTAGCACATGAGAGGGCACAGTGTGAGGAGCTGTAAGATTCAGCAGCTAATGCTATTGCTGCTATTATTGGTATTATTTGATCTTGCTGATATCCTTGAGTCTTCACTATTTTCTCCTCACAGTGTGTGTATGTGCTTATTATTATCTTATGTCATTCTGCAATGAAGAGGCTTCCCGTATAGAAGACTGTTCACTCTAATACAATGACATTCTGTTCAAAGGCAGCATCCATCTTCTGCCCTCGGGAGGTACACAATGAATCAGACTTTGTGTCACTCTGGGTTTCTTTCCTTTTCCTTTTTTTGGCATGACTGATTGATTTTAATTCAGTTCTATGGCCATGAGGGTAACATCCCCTTGTTTGACTTTCCAGAAGCGAGTGATCTTTGAGGATGTGGCCAAGACTTTTGCTGAGAGGACCTAGAGGGCTTGGACTTTTTAGGTGGTTCCACACCTCTCCTTACTAAGGAAACCTGCACCTCTTCTTATTCTTTCTGTTCTGCTTCTGACTGGGTAGTTCAGAAGGCACATGCTGTCAGCCTTTACCTCCTCCCTATAGCTTCTGTCTTGTTTACATGTCTGATTCTATTTTGTCTCTGGGAATCTCTACTAGGGACTGGTGAAGATAGAATCTGAGTCATCTTTGAATCAGTGTAGAACAAGGGAAGAATTTACTGGAAAACATGGGAACATATTGCAAAAGCCAAGAACTGAATGTCCAGCTGGAACCCACGAGAGAGAAAAATGAAGAATTCAAAGGAAGCATAAGGTGCTCTAGCCTCAGGGTCTCTGCTCATGATACTCTATGACAGTCATTGTTTCCTGCTGCAGCCAGTCTGAAACAGGTATTGGTTGCCTCAGTTCTTATTTTCTAAAGTATTTACTGAACTTTTGCTTGTGCTTTCTCTGCAAGTTTTATATTTTCTACTTTTTGGGGGTCGGTTGTGGCGTTTGAACTGTAGGCTTGGGTGCTGTCCCTGAGTTCTTCAGCTCAATGCAACCACTCTACCACTTGAGAAGCACTGCCACTTCGGTTTTTTGGTGGTTAATATGAGATAAGAGTCTCATGGACTTTCCTTCCAGGGTTGGCTTTGAACCACAATGCTCAGATTTCAGCCTCCTGAGTAGCTAGAACATTTTCTACTTTCAGCTATTCTCTGTAGTTAGACTTCCTTGCACAAGTATTGTTGCAGTAGGAAATAGCTACTTAAGCCCATCTTTCTCTTTATCTCTCAACTAAGTGCTCATTACAGGCTGGCCTTACTATAAGCTCCTTAGCCTAGATTTCCCTAAGAGAAAGGCTGACTGACCCAGCTTGCTTGTCCAAGATGGTCCCTACAGCTCAGTTAACAAGGGCAACTGGTGATGATCTGTCATCCAGGAAGGTGGGTGAGTCAGGCAGGAACCCAAGAACAAGTATTATTAACGATTAGATCTCACTCTCCACAGGTATCTAAAGAATGGTTCTTCATTTTTTTTTAATTTAATTTAATTTAATTTGTGAACATACTGTACAGAGGGGTTACAATTACTTGGGCAGGAGAGCCCTTCCTCTACTGTTATGTGACATGAATGTTGAAAGAATGTCAGTACATCAGATGGCACCAGTGTGCCATCTGAAAAAGTGATTCCTTTCCCCTTCTATTTTAGGTCAATATGAAGAGAAGCAACTACCTATGGCAGCCCCGGGCAAGTTTCAAGCATTCTATACATACCATTCATGCTTACCTTACTTAATTTCCACATTTTCTCAGCCCTTGAATATAAAGAAAAATATGGCCAATAGTGAGTCAATTTTAAAACATGGCCATTAATTTTGAGAAAATGTCTGCTACATTCTTTAAAGTTTTTTGATATGTGATGCATTGGTGAGAATAAATGATACATGTCTAAATAATAGAATGTTAATTGACTATCTCTGTGGGTGTCCCAGGCTTTTATTTTATTACTGATTCATGAAATGCCAAAGTGTAGGAATATCCAAGTTAGCTGATTCCCTGGCACCTGTTGTCCAGTTATAAATCCTCCAATTTTCTTCATGTTTGTCATGACAACTGGTTCCATGTTTGGATCACAGCCATTTTCTCCTTAGTGTCATCTTCAGGAGCCTGGGTTCTGAAGCCAGATTGTCTGGCAATAAATCTCAGATACTCATTTACTCTGTGGTCCTGGACAAGTTATTTAGGGTCCCCTTTCGAGGAAGGAGTCTGTCCAGAGTTTCGTGGGTTCTGCAGTTCTCTTGGCTTACTTGTAGCTGTGGAAGAAATGTCTTGCTGCTTGTGTGGTCTCTGCTCAATTTTGGCTTTTTAGTCTAGATAAAAAGCATCCAAATCATTTAAATAGGTATACAGGTGTGTAGAGAGCTGCGTGCAGCCGCACCTGGAAGATGGCGCCTGCTTCTGCCCTCCGCCTTCCCGATGGCGAGTGCTCTCTGTGGTAAACAACTCCTTATATGGCTAAGGCAAAGAATCTGGCTTGATTCCGCGCACCTGAACCTATTGGTGGTTCCCACGTGGTGTATCAGGGTTGGCTACCCAGCGGGTACTTAAGGCTGTGGGGAATTCTCCCCGGGGTTGGGGTCAGAAGATTGCTCAAAGGTCCTGAATAAACTGCAGAGAGAAGAGTTCGGTGTCGCGTCCTCCTTGGTGGTCGAGGCGGTAGCGACACAGGTGGACCCATTGCAACAATGAGATATACAAGTCATTATGTCAAAAAATGAACTTTACGACTTTGGTGGGGAGATGGGAAGCGATGGGAAGGGGAAACAAAGGAGGAAGCAACAATGCTTGATAAGAAATGTTCTCATTATCTTGCCCATGTAATTGTAACTCTTCTGTATGGTATTTTTCACAGTAAATAAATAAATAACATAACATAAAAAAGTCCCACAGTTGCCATAAATAAATAAATAAATAAATAGCATCCAATGGAACTCTGGACTATGTACTTCATGAAAATGATTACAGGGAAAATATATGTACTGAGTAATTAGGTCACACACACACTGGAGTGCTGGGTGATAGGCTTATGGCCAGAAATATCTTAAATATTTTTTACATAGTGAAACACACAGATGCCACCTCTAAGTGAATAGTCACAGCCTGAAGCATTCATGGGGAAAATATTGTATGAAGCTACTTTGTTTTGAACTCTATGAATGTAAACAAAGGGCACCTATGTGTTTCTAAACAAGTATATGGAATGGATTCAGAGAATAGGGAGGTTTTGATAGAAGGGAAAGCTCAAACTTGTTTTTATTTCCTGAAGTTTTATTAGTGGCAACTTAATTTTCCCTGACAATGCTTCATGAGCTCAGTACAAGATCTTCAAGTTGCTTAAATATAGGGCAGAAGTACCTAGCCTGGCTTTGATCCAGAATGTCATTCTGTTCAGGCCCAGATTGGGAGAGAACTGGATTCTGGACTTTGCCCTGTCTCTTTGTGTTTATGCAGGGACATATCTTGGTTTTGTCTATTAGGTCCTAATTTTAATAAAAATCTAACACAACTGTCTATGTTTTGTGTTCATAAATGTATCATGTTTATATCCCATGGTACAGTCACTTTTTCTGTTGGAAGTTTTCCCCATATGAGGGTTAGAGATAATTGTATGTTCTGGTCACAAGGTGGACTACATCCACTGCCTTCCTTAACACCGCATCTGATATTCAACAGCAAAGCTGAATTGTTTATTAATTAATTTTTAAAAAAATTAAAAAGGAGTAGAGTGTCATTTTCCCCACATCCTCGTCAGCATTTGTTGTCTGAATTCAAAATGTTGGCCAATTTAACAGGGGTGAGATGGTTTCTCAGGATTGTTTTGATTTGCATTTCCTTTATAACCAGATGAGCATTTCTTCATGTGTTTCTTTACCATTCTTACCTCTTCTTCTGAGACGTCTCTCCTTAGCCTCTTGCTCATTTAGTAATTGGTGTATTCAATTTGGGAGGGGGTAGTTTTCTTGAGCTCCTTGTATATATTGAAGATTAGGCCTTTGTCTGAATATTGATGTTGGAAAAAGGAATCATATTTCACTGCTGGGGGAATTAAAAACTAGTACAACCACTTTGGAAAGCTGTCTGGAGGTTCCTCAAAAAACTAAACATAGACATTGACCAAGCCATACAATTTCTGGGCATCAACCCTGAACATCATGAACCAGGATATAAGGGCACCTGCACATCCATGTTCATTGTTGTACTATTCACAATAACCAAGTTATGGAAACAACCCAGATGACCCACAATAGATATGTGGATCCACAAAAATGTGGTACCTATATACAATGGAATTTTACACAGCCATCAGAAAGAAGTACGGTATTTTCACAATAAAAAAGAAAAAAGGGGCTGGGAAGGTGGCTCAGTGGTAGAGCGCTTGCCTTGCATGCTCGAGGCCCTGGGTTCGATTCCTCAGCACCAGATAAGCAAAAAGAAAAAAGCCGGAAGTGGCGCTGTGGCTCAAGTGGTAGAGCGTTAGCCTTGAGCTGAAGACCTGAGGGACAGCGCCCAGGCCCAGAGTTCAGGCCCCACGACTGGACCCAAAAAAAAAAAAAGAAAAAAATAATATTATTTGCAGGGACGTGGATGGAACTAGAACAAATCATGTTTAGCATGGTACTCCAAGATCAGAAAGACAAATGGTGCATGTTCTCTCTGATATGAGCAAGTTAAATCTAAAAGGCACTGCAATATGACAAATTTTACAAGATTCTAGATACATACAGTGAGACCATGAGGATAATCTTTGGAGAGAATCACAAATATGCAATACTGAAGTGCCTCTTCATATGTATATAAAATAATACACATACTGAAATGAACTCTGAAGATATGCAAAGAATGGACTCTTCTCAATTTTTTTTTCTTTTGCTGATGATTCAGTATGTTTACCTTAAGTATGGTGAATTCATGTGCATATCTATAGGAGGTTATGAAAGGCACAGAATATGATGAAAAGGGTGAAAAAGTGCAGCAGTGGAGCTCTCTGGGTATTGATGAAAGTGAACTCTGGGGGCAGAGATGGGAGGGAGGGAATGGGAGAGAATGAGGGAGCAGATGACACTGTGCATAAGGAAATGTACTTTTTACCACACATATGTAAATGTAACCCCTCTGTATATCACCTCTATAAAAATAAACTTAATTCGTGCAAATTGAAAAAATAAAAATTTTAATACCTTAACAGAAGCCACATTAAAATCCTTTATGCTCTCTATTTTCAGTTTCCCAAATCAATATGTTCATCCCTAGAACATGTGAGATGTATTTTCTTTAATCATTTGTCTCTTCCCTTGCCATGTGTTTTTTCAGTGCTCCAGGGGATGTTGGTCAAGGTCATATTGGCTTGTCACTCTGCACTCAATTGTGACAAAAGCCTTAGGTTGACACTTGTCTATCTAGTGTCACCCTTAATTTTATGTCGACTTTTCCTATTTGCTCTCCAGTAGACAGAAGGAACACTGTGTCTTCTGACATTGTCAGACTCCATTTTATCTCTTTCTCAAAAAAAGGAAATTCAAGCTCCTTTCTTCAGCACTCATTACCAGCATCCTGTTCAAAGTCTTCCTTTATTTAGGCCCTGGCTCATATTCTTTCTCTCTGTCTCTTATTCCTGTCACCAATTTCTTTGCACTCGCTCGCTTGCCACTTTTAATTCTAATGATCTTTTCCTCCACTGCATGACAGTAAAGACTCCTGTGTTTACACTCTAGACATTGAAATTACAAGAGATATATCCACCTCCAAAACATGTCTTGTCTCATTACCGCCTCCTACTAATCCATACCATCATCCAAGTGGCCCACATTGTCAGTCATTTTAGCATATAGATTTTCAGTCTAAGGATATCATTTTATTCTCATTCTCAATAATCTTTATTTCTGATATATTACTTTTAGTTGCATGCAAATCATTGAAAACTGTGTTGTCCAAAATTAATAGAAGTGTGCCTGATGAACCATAATGGTGGTTACCAGATATGGAAGGAAATTAATACTTTTAAGTTATAAATGAGGGCGGACCTTTTAAAAGCTTAGGTAGGGGTGGGTTAGGAGGAACAGGGGAGAATGTTCAATGGGCTGGCATTGATCAAGACTGAATTCATAATCTGTTTTGTTGAATGACAACTCCTTTATATGACTACAGATAATAAAAATATATGTTAAAAGCTTAAGAAAAAATATAAATATGTTTGAAATAAATTGAGTATTTCTAACTTCTGAATGATAAATTTAGATCAAATATTTATTTGATCAAACATTTTGATCAAAAATATTTATGATCAAACATTTATGATCAAATATTTATGGTCAAATATTTATGATAGAAATTCATCAGCGATGAACAAGGTGATCTGTTACTTTGAAATATATTTTGAATTTTAAAACTTTGCTTTTTGTTTATATATCACAATTGTACATATGTAGATGTTTTGATGCACATGAATTCCTCATATATTTTGGGTAATAAATATCTTCAAAATTTATATTTGTACAAACTTATCCCATATGAAAATTGCAAAATATAACTAACTATTATATTGGCTTATATGTTAAAAATACATTGGATACATGATATGAAACATGTTATCAATGGTAATTTCACCTCTGCATTTCCACTATTTAAAATGTAGCTAATAAAATTTAAAATTAGATATGAGGCTCACATTGTGTGTTGAACTATATTGCCATACAACCTAGTTCCTTAAATCTCTGGAAATTTGCACACTAAATATAAATTCTATTGAGTATAGATTCTGTCCCCTCTCCTACAATGCAAAAATCTATATAAGGCTGGAAAGAAATATGCATATAACCTTACTTACTTTACTTTGAATTCATAGTCATAAATAATCAGATGTGCTTATAACTATTTCACAAAGGCAAGATTTCCTTAATATGTTTATTGTCCAGATTTCTGAGTCAATCCTTTCATATCTCATCTTTCCTATTGATTTTATTACTTATTTACTTACATACCTTAATTATATTACTTACTTTTGTTTTCTTTTTCTTTTTTTCATTTCATATATTATCACTTCTACTTAATTACTTCTAAACCTTAATTAATATGATAGTAGATAGTAAATTTCCATTTTATTACTACAAATTTCAATCTTAGGCCAGTCTTAATACATATTTATACTTCTCTTGCTGAAGTGGAGTGGTGGTCCTTTCTCTAGAAAGTCTATTTCCCACTTGTTCTTTAGATTCTGTCCTATTTGTCATTCTTTTTTTTTTTGTGAAAATACCGTACAGAGGAAGTGGCGCTGTAGCTCAAGTGGTACAGCGCTCACCTTGAGCTGAAGAGCTGAAGGACAGTGCCCAGGCCCAGAGTTCAAGCCCCACGACCGAAAAAAAAAAAAAAAAGAAAATACCATACAGAGGGGGTTACAATTACATGGGCAAGACAATGAGTACATTTCTTATCAAGCATTGTTGCCTCCTCCTTTGTTTCCCCTTCCCATCCCTTTCCATCCCTCCTGGCCCTCCCACCAATCCTCCCCCCACCCCCCAGCAAAGTTGTAAAGTTCATTTTTCGATATAACGACTTGTACATCTCATTGTTGCATTTCCTGTGGTTAATAAACGTCTCCCCTCTCTGTTAACATTTTTCATTCTTTCCTGGATATTCCTCTAAATTATTCACTGTATTTAATGATCTTTTTCCATTAAAATATAAAACAAAAACAAATTAATAAAAAACTCCATTAGCTACAACCTTTCCTTCTGTGACTATGATGCTTCCATATTCTTTTATACCAACATTGCTCATAAGGCATATTCTCAGAAACTACCTGTCATTTATCACTCTCTCTAGGCATACTTCCATCTTGTAATGGGAGTTTTCTTGTGAGGGTCATCACTGACTTTATATTAATAAATACATTGATCTTTTTAATTCATTTTCAACACCAAAAATTAAACCATAGCTGAGAATTGTACTGAGGATCCTTTTCTAATATTCAGGCAATTTGATATCTTAATATGAAAATTAAAGCATCTTAGTTTTTTGTTTGATTTTGAATTCAGCAACACCAAAGGGAGTATTCTTAGTCTTCAGCAAAACACAAGTGGATTTTTCATTTATTACTTTTGACTGTGAACAATTTCACTTTCTTCCTTAAATAATGGCAGAGAATCTGGGATAGTCCTAGCAGAGGATCACAATCACTCAATAGCTATGTATATATGACCATATAAAATGATGCTACTCAAAATGAACTTCAAGATTTGGAGGTATTTTTGTTGTTGACATTGTTGTCCTCAATGTACTGTATCTAGTTTTTTCTTTTCACTTTATTTACTTTTTTTTCTTTTTCCCTTTAGTTTATCCCCAGTAGTCAGTGTTTTACATTCTGGTACCCTGTGTCTTATATATGCATTTGTCTGATTTGGGGAAGAAAAGGGGCATAAGAAATGGTGAAACAAGGTCAAAGGGTGACCCAATGCAACAACTATACTCACAGGACACTATGTTGGAAAGGAACTTTACAACTTTGGGAGGGGTGGGAGAAAAAGGGGGAGAGGGATTGTGGGAGAAAAACAAAGGACTGGGTAACAAGTTCTGGGTAACAAGTTCGAGAAGAAATTTACTCATTACCTTTATGTATGTAACTGTAACCCCTCTGTACAGAACCTTTGCAACAAAAAACATAATTTAAAAAAGAATGGCACAGGGCGTTTATTTCACGTAGGCTAAGCAGTTAGTACAATTGAATTTATCTGTGGATACTCACCACTAAACAATGACTTTGCATATCCTAAGAGTATTTTATGGGGCACAATTTTATATATATCTTCATGTTTTTCTAGTGGCAATGTTTATATATAAAACCCATGATTTTTTTCATTTTAGGAAGTATACTTACATAAAAACTAAATCAATTTCCAAAAGCATAGTCAACCTATTATACATCTATCAATATTTAGCAAAGTAAAATTTTAAATGTAAACTCTGAAGTTCACATTAATTCATGCAGTGGCATGAAAGCCTTAAACATAAAGGAGATTATCTATCTTAAACATAAAGGGGATTATCTATCTATCTATCTATCTATCTATCTATCTATCTATCTATGTGAAAATAGATGAAAACACAGAGAAGAACTTAAAAAAATAGAAAATGGAAATGACCTGAGAGAATTTTGGGAGTAATGTACTGTGCATTTTTGTGGTTCAAGGTGAATTCATGTAGGATTTGGATTCTTTCAAAATACACCCACAAGATATCCATTCAAAATGCTCCCTTAACTAGCTCATCTTTGGAGGTTACCAGTCCCTCCGTAGGGCAAGACAATGTAAGTGAAAATCAGCAGGAATGGAAAGAAATACATTTAGCTTATAAAAGGACTGTAAAACTTAGACTTACTGGTAGAAAATAGATGATATACCTTTGGGAACACCTTATATATGACATCTGCATTCATGGGTAAATGAAGAGACTTTTGATATATGCTCCTATTGAGATTGGGAAAGAGTCACAGATGAGCCTGTGGATATAGATAGACAAGGATGGAGTTGACTAATGAATGAAAATCTTCAAAATGCCTTCCTATGAAAATGCAAGACATCCAGATCAGAGGATATCAAAACTCAATGAACTGGAACAGAAAATGTAGTTGTGATGCCTGCATAGATGAAGGTAGTTAGTCTCATGCTTTTCTCCTGACAGTTATTACTACAATTGCACAGTGAGATATTTCAAACTGTCTGAAACACAGAAGAGAGTTTTTGTGCTTACATCAGTGTCCTTTCAACTTGGAAAAGGCCCAGTTAATATTCCTTCTACTCTAAATCATGGGTCCATTTACACAGCTTTAGAGAGAGGACAAAAAGGAAAATTAGTTGTCAATGTTCTTGGGTCATTCTATTTTGGGAAATTATTGTTTGGATTTTTTTCTCATTTGACCTGACATCAAATTTGTTAGAAAATTGTTGTTCATCATATTCTCTTATTATCTTTTGCATTCCTGTGAAGACTTATCCTATAAAACCTTACTTTTATAAAATGGTGGCTAACTCATCATGATATTTCTTTGTATGCTTTCTATAAACATAGCAACAACATATGTGCATATATGCACACATATACACAGATATATCATACACATATAAACGTATAAAGAAAATTTAGTGAGGCTCTGTTTTCCCTCTTGCAATTTTCTTGTAAAAAAATCTTGCCTTTTTGCTGTCTTTAACCACTGTTCTGCTAAGCATAGTTTTTTCTTCTCTGAAAGCTTGAATGCCACCGTTTATACATGTGTTTCATGTGCATGGTAAATTATTAGCTGCCAAACATTTTGTTTGTAATTATACGATATTTACACTGTACTCCACGATAGACAGGAATGCTTTGGTAATGACTTCATACTCTAAACAACTAGTAAATGTCTGTTTGAAAAATACCCTACTGAATTTAAGAGGATGATCACAAAGTTGGCTAATGAAGTACAGTGCTAATAAAGATTTTTCTTTTCCCTTTAAACTAACTACCATACTGCATATGTTGTCCATTATGCTTGCTCTTCCTAGTTACTTGTTCTAGTTTGGAGTTACTAATTATTCTGCTGCCCTAGATCTGTGTGTGTTTCATCTTTGCTCTCATTAGTCAGCCTTATATGACCCTTTTGTACATCATCTTCCATTAAACTACCCTAGCCTTGTTCATTGAAGATTTACTAGGATACTATTTTATGTTAGTAATTTGCTATGTATTTTTAAATTTCTTCCAATTTATTGTTCCTGTTCGTGTACTGTTAGTGAAGTTGCACAATTTTAATCCTTTTTTCTATTATTTTTCTCGCATAAACAATTATCCCATATGTTATGTCACAAACCATTGATTTTTCTAAGAACACATACATTCCATTCTATTCATTTTCGGTTGCCACATAACAAGTTAGCAATAACTTTTGATGTCTCAACGCATGCACACTACCTCTCATGCAATATCTGTGTCTCAGGAGTTCCTGTTCAATTTATCACAACGGTTCAATCAAAATGTTGACCAAAATGTTCCCTTAAAATTCAATTTTTGGGGACCCTAGCTTTTTATTATCTATTAGATAGAGGCTTCACTCAGATCACAGATCTGCTCTATGGTTCATTTTCACAAGGCTTCTTCTTCTATATGTTCAATTAGTTTAGCAAGTCTACAAAGTGAGTCTGCTGACCTAGTCTGCTAACTCAGAGATTTGTATAAATGGAGTTTTAGATAATGTAACACATTCACAGCTCTGACATTCCCTAATTGTTGCATATAATGTATTCTAATCATGAGAGCGACATTTCATGGATTATGACAAAAATTATTTGACTTTTATGATCAAGTAATAAATTCTTCTAACCCTCAACTGGAAGGGAATGTAGAAAGTCATGAATACCAGGAGGTGGAAATCAAGACTACATGAAGGTCTTTCTACCACATGTATATTGGTAGCTTTATCTTTAATATGAGACTCTGGTGTACCATGTCAGTTAAAGCTCGAGAACTAGCCCTTGTAGGCAGATGAGCAAATCACCATATGAAAGTGTCTTGGTACATGCCAAATCTGTTCTCTGATAGGTTTATAAATAATGTTTCAAATTTTATTCATGGATTTAATATCCACAAGTTAATTTACAATATCTAACAGAAAAGATAATTCCATGAATTATGTAAAATATCTTCTTTCAATTTTCCTATGTTTAGTTTCTCATCTTTCATCTTGGAGAAGGTTAGATATTCTAGTTTCATAAAGAAAAAATACTTTAAAAATTAATTTTATTGTAAAGATGATGTACAGAAGGGTTATAGTTACATGAGTAAGGCAATGAATACATTTCTTGTCAAACATTGTTACATACTCCTTTGCCTTTCTCCCATTATTCCTTCTCTTCCCCACTCCTCTCCCTCCCCTCTCAAGTTGTAAAGTTCATTTGCCTGACTTGTGTAAAAAAAGAGGAATAACAAAATGTTGAAAAAATACTTTTAAAAGAGGACTGCCATATATCATTCCCTTGCTTCTGTATTTTCTATTTTTCTTTCTTAATATA
>NW_012267305.1:5134587-5137162 GCF_000151885.1 Dipodomys ordii
ACTTAAGGCTGTGGGGAATTCTCCCCGGGGTTGGGGTCAGAAGATTGCTCAAAGGTCCTGAATAAACTGCAGAGAGAAGAGTTCGGTGTCGCGTCTTCCTTGGTGGTCGAGGCGGTAGCGACACGCGGTGGCCCGTACGGGGACTCAGCCATAACCCCAACGAGGACTCAGAACTCTCTGTGGTCAGGGTGGTGCACCGGTAAGTTCCCAGGTAAAAGGGGAATCCGCGATAAGAGCGGGGATAATTTCCCAGGTAAAAGGGGAATCCGCGACAAGAGCGGGAGGGGGGGATTTTTGCTCTTCTCGGTAGATAGAGAGCGAGAACCCGGGGCTACTCAATAGAGTAGCCAAAAGTGAAAGTAAAAGATTGTTTACCAGGTTAAGATTTTTAAAACATGGGCGCTTCTTCTTCGCACCCAATTTTTTTGGCTCTCAATGAGCTGCTGCACTCAAAAAAGTTAAAAATAAAAAAGAGTACTTTAGAGAGATTTTTGGATGAATGTGACATCGTTGCCCCGTGGTTCACTGTCTCCGGAAGCCTCATGGTGGCCTCTTGGGAGAAACTAGAGAGGGACCTAGATTTTGCCTCTGAACAAGGAATGCTTAAGAGCGGAGTGAGACCAATATGGAAACTGATAAGAGGCTGTCTTGAGGACCAGCGTTGCAGTGAGGCGGTAGAGAATGGTCAGGCCGCCCTAGAAATGCTGCAGGAAGAAAGATTGGAAAGGGCAGACAGCGAAAAGGAGGAGGGGGGGGGTTATACCCCGATCTTGCCGAGCTAGAGACCTCTGAGTCTACAGACTTAGAGGAACTACAATCACTCATAGAACAAATAGAAAAAACAAAGATAAGAAAGAGGAGGAAAGGGAAGGAGAGAGAGGACCCAGATAAAGACAAATGCACACCCTCCGTGCACCACGCCACACCTTCGGCCCCTCCGCTTTATGCGGAGGACCCCGGAAGTGGCAGCCCCGGCTGTTCTTTCAGCCCAGGCATGTGGAAAGCGGTCAGAACCGAGTTACATCTAGCCTGTCCAATATTTCAGGATCCACAGGGACAGCGGTATCATGAACCCTTGTATTTTAAGGTTATAGAATCTTTGGCTGAGTCTGTGTGGGCATACGGAATCGCGGCCTCCTTTGCTGTGGCCCAGGTGGAGGCCCTAAACAGACACTGCGTGACGCCCGGTGATTGGAGTGGGCTCGCACGAGCTTGTTTGAGCCCAGGTCAGTATTTAGATTGGAAGGCCTTTTTGATTAAATTTGCTAGTGAAGAGGCTGCGGCCAATCAGGCTGCGGGAAACCCAGCTTGGGACAGAGATATGCTGCTTGGACAGGGGAGATTCGCCAATCAGCAGATAGGCTACCCGGTTCAAGTTTATGAACAAATAAATAAAATTGGCATAAAGGCATGGAAGGCCTTACCAAATAAAGGCGAGGTGAGTGGCAATCTCACCAAAATCCTGCAGGGCTCTACGGAGCCGTTTTCGGACTTTGTTGCCTGTATGGTCGTGGCCGCTGGCAGAATTTTTGGTGACCCAGACGCAGCCATGCCATTAATTAAACAGCTTGTTTATGAGCAATGCACTAAGAAATGCAGAGCTGCCATAACCCCATATAAGAATAGGGAACTAGAAGCATGGATAAAAGTTTGCAGAGAGCTGGGCGGACCACTAACTAATACTGGATTAGCTGCTGCTGTGGTGCAATTAACCCAGAAGACGAGGGCTGGGAAGGTGGCTCAGTGGTAGAGCACTTGCCTTGTATGCTTAAGGCCCTGGGTTCAATTCCTCAGCATCACATAAGCAAAAAGAAAAAAGCCGGAAATGGCGCTGTAGCTCAAGTGGTAGAGCACTTGCCTTGAGCTGAAGAGCTGAGGGACAGCGCCCAGGCCCAGAGTTCAGGCCCAGGAAAAAAAACCTATTCAAAAAACGCTGCAAATTTGTCTAAACAGTTGTCTAGTTATCTTTTAGGTAATTGAACTGGGGAGTTCAACAGCCTGATGAAACAGCTCAGGGTTGCCATCGTCACGGTGAACTCTACCCGAGTGGATGCCGGATTGGCGGAGGGGTTATCTTCATGGATCTCCGCTGCTATGAATCATCTCAAGGAGTGGGCGGGTTTGGGAGCCCTGACAGGCCTCCTGGTGTTAGCCTCCTTGGTATGTCTGTGGTGCATTTGCCAAATTAGAGGTTCTCAGCGTCCCAGTGCAGCCATGATTTGGATTTACAGCCATTGGAGCAGGTCAGTCCCCCCAAGCGTGGCTTACCACCCTAAAACAATGAACACAGATTGCAAAGCCAAAGTACTGCAGTCGAGAGGCATGAGTTTTGCCCTCGAGGAGAGCATGTTTGATTGCACACGGGTTCGATTCGCCTTTTCCCGTCCTTGTGAAAAATGAATCAACGGACAGGCTGAGTCATCCCTAGAGAAGGCACCCTCTGGGAGAAGGCTTGTATGCAGTCCTTGCATTGCACAACAGGGATCAGACCTCTGTTCTCATCTGTGTTCTTTAAACAAAAAAGGGGGAACTGTAGAGAGCTGCGAGAGGCCGCACCTGGAAGATGGCGCCGGCT
>NW_012267305.1:5149577-5207257 GCF_000151885.1 Dipodomys ordii
ATATATATACTATAAAGATGCTGTACAGAGGGGTTACAGGTACATGAGCAAGGTAATGAGTCCATTTCCTATCGAGCATTGTTACAACCTTTTTTATTTTTCCCCTCCCAACCCTTTTCTCCCTAGCTTCCCAACTTCTCCATCAACTATCCCCCAAACAAAGTTGTAAAGTTTGTTCTCAACATACTGTCTTGTACATCTCATTGTTATAGTAGGTCATTCTGCATCCTTATTTCAGCATTTTGTTATTTCCTTTCCCCTCCCCAAATTAGAAAAAAAGTATTTTAATCTCTCTTATACTGATTTTTTCAGGTCTTAACAGTTTGACATGCCACAAAAGCTTTGTGCATCTGATCATATAAAATAATATTTATTGAAACTCCAGGAAATCAAAACAAGAGCTTTTTTTCTTTGTTGCTGTTTTTTTTTTACTTTTTGTCTTGTTCATCCATTTATCTCTCTTTGGGTAGGTAATGGGGGCACAGAAAGGAAGGCATAAATATTGAACAAATACAGAAGTGATACTCTCTAGACACTGTTGAAAAAGAACTCTAAAATTTGTGGGTGAAGACAGGAGGGAAAAACTTGGAGAAAGTGAGGGAAGAGATGACATTGTTACATATATAACTGTAACCTCTCTATACCTCCCCTTTGCACTAACAAAAGAAAATAAATTAATTAGAAATAGTTTGACATCCTAAATATGTATTATGCTGATTGTTCATCTTAAATTGTGTCCTAAGGAACTGACAATGAAGGTTGCTCACTGGATAGTAGCAAGAATAGCATCTTAAAAAGGCTAAGAATATAGAAATAAATTTATAACATTTTAAACAATATGGTCAATTTTGTAAGTATCCATTTTCAGAATAATCTTGATGTTCTTTACAAGAGGACAAATTGAGCTTTTCCAAATAAAACATGCGGCTTCTCATTTAGTCTTTATAATCATCTAATCTCAAATAGCTTTCCCATATGTCAAATTATTTTTAATGTTCAATGTATTAGTAAAATGGCTTAGTGCTAGCCATTTGAGTATTTTCAAATTGCAGAAGTGTGGCTGAATCTTCCAAATTACATTTACAATGAAAGATGCTGCATGCTAGTGACTAAGATCTTGACAAACGAGGCAAGACGTTCATTAGTTTAATGTTTCTCTCCCTTTTGTGATGGAAATGCATAATGGCATAGCCTAAGTAATGTGAAATTATTCAGCAATGTAAGAGGAAATTCAATAAGTACTACCTACCAGTTACAATTATTAAGCTCAACTTCAGTTGAAAATTACTTGAGAAATAGTGAAAACCTTGATACTTTTTCCATGATCATCCCTTATTTTATTCTCAGTTTTCTTCAAGAATAAAAAAAAACAGCCAAATAAATTCACTGAATTTCTAGCCTGCATGAGTCTTTACGAGAGAGGCTAGGAGTTATGGAGAAATTAAAAAATAATGCCTACTAGGCATCATAGTTTATAATCTTGTAGCAGGGATTGCAGAATCAGAGAATATACTTTAATGAAATGAAGGTAGTGTCAGAAAGCCCTAAGTCTAATCTTCTTAGCATTAGGCTGGACTATTCCTAAAACCATCAAAACTTGCACAGTGTGTTGAGAGCTCAGATATCAGGATACTTCTGATTTAATTTAGGTGTTTCTTATATTTTCTAGACCTCAGTTCCTTGACAAAGAAAATTAAGTGGTTGCATTTATCAAGTCACCAAATGATAACAAAAGAATTTTTTGAATAAATTTGCCTCACTTGGATAGCTTCATTGGGAAACTAATTGTATATCATTCAAACATTATAAAGGTAAAATATTATTTATATCTTATTTTTTTGGGGTCCCGTTGTGGGGCCTGAGCTCTGGGCCTGGGCGCTGTCCCTCAGCTCTTCAGCTGAAGACTAGCGCTCTACCACTGGAGCCACAGCGCCACTTCTGGCTTTTTTTCTTTTTGCTTATGTGGTTCTGATGAATCGAACCCAGGGCCTCAAGCATGCAAGGCAAGCGCTCTACCACTGAGCCAGCTTCCTCGCCCTTTATATCTTATTTGTGAAGTCAAATAGTTCACTATTATTTTGTCCCTTCTGTCTCCAGTTAAAATTCTTCTGTTCTAATGGTTTAAGTTGTACATATTCTCCCTAGACATACAGAAGTTATTAGATCTATCAAATTGTGTTGTTCTGCTCTAATATGAAGTAATAATTCATTACACTACAATAAAATCAGGCTATAAATTGTCATCAGATTGACCTGTGACAAGTTCTATCTCCACATATCTCTATATTTATGACACAGAATGAATTCTTGAGCTCCTACAAACCTGTTGAAATGTCTGGAAAATGGCGATTCATTATAATTACTACCTTGCATACACTCATAATTTCCACAATATTCTCTCATTCCAGTATACTATACTATAGTATTCACTTCACTTCCCTAGACTAAATAGTCTAGGGAACTTAAACATAAATATATGGTCATAGAAACAATCATCATTTTCGCCATTCAGTTTAGGATAACCTTAAGAAATAGTATAAGAGGGGCTGGGGATTTAGCCCAGCGGAAGGGCGCCGGCCTGGCGAGCGCAAGGCTCTGGATTCGGTCCTCAGCCTTGGAAAAAAAAGAAAAAAAAAGAAATAGTATAAGGGAAATTGTAAACTATGATTTATACTTTTTATATAAACTTCTAAATGTTGATAACAGCTACACAGTATCATGGCATCAATTCTAATACTAAATGTTTTATAACTGATATGTAAATCATATATATTTTCCTATAGAACATTTCTCAAAATAAGAGTTATATTTCTCTCATCCAAGAAATTCCCCTGTTTTCTTGTCTCAATAATTATCATTGGCAACCACTATCTGATTTGTATCAGTGGAAAATAGATTTTTCTTCTTATGGATTTTATAATAACGGGATAATATACTATGTAAAATTTGGCATCTGGCTTCACTCAACATAATGGTTGTGAGAGTCATCCATATGCCACATGATTCTACAATTTATTATCATTTTTCAAAAATTGCAAATTTTAATATAAATACAACACACCTGATGGGCATTCTGCTTATTATCAAGGATTGGCTACTATGAAAAATGATGCTACATCATTATTATGGAAGTAATTTACATTATTTTCTGGAATAAATACCCAGATGGGATTATATATACACATTTAAGTTTTATAATGAATGCTTAAATGACACTTTGTTTTTTTTTGTAATACTGGGATTCCAACATAATAACTATTTCTCCAATGAGCTATACACACAGCTTCATTTAAAAAAATCAAACTTTGAATTATTTTTCCTATCAGGGATGTTAATTTTTATTGCTTTTTACACTGAATAATCATAGCTGGGCTTCTATATCCATTCTGATATTAATTAAATGCATGTATTGTTCATTTATGAGACTATTTTCTGTTTGAAAGTTTGATGTAATTATTAATCTGTTACTGTGCATTGTCCATCTTTTCAAATAAATACATATTTATTATGGTTATGGTAAAATTTCTTAATACAAGTCCTTAGTAGGTTTCTGAGGACTGTCTTTTCTTTGTTTTTAAAAACAAAGAAGGAGGCAACAATGCTCAATAGGAAATGTACTTTTGACCTTGCTCATGTAACTGTAATCCCTCTGTACAGCATTTTTACAATTAAAAACATACAAACCAATGTTATACATTTTATTTGCAATTCAGAATAACTTTTATTGTAAGAGTGATGCACAAAGGGGTTAGTTACATAAGTCAGGTTATTAGTACATTTCTTTTTGAACAGTGTTGCCTCTTCCCTCATTTTCTCCCAGTGTTTTTATACCTGATCCTCTTCCGTTTCTTAGTCATGGGTTGTAACTTATTGTTTGTTAACATTATTAAAATCTTTTCTTATTTGATGTTTATTGTTGGTATAAAATACAATCTAAATGAATTAGTAGAGAAAAGGGGAGATTGTGGAGACACCTGTCATCTTCCTTTGGCTCTATAGTATTTAAACAAATGTCTTACTGCAGGTAGTTTTGGATAACGATGGTGTATTAATTAATTTTCATTTTGTTGTGTCAAAATAACTATACTGTTTTAAAAGAGGAAGGGTTTATTATAGCTCATGGTTTCAGAGGGGGCAGTTCTTGCTTTGTTTTGTTTTGTTTTGCTTTTTGTGTTCTCTGGAAGAATATCATAGCAGCAAAAACATGAAGTCTTTTACCTAATAACTGACAAGGAACAGAGAAGAAAGGAAAGAATACAAGACCGGACCAAGGCTAATCTTCAGAGAAACCCTCACAAGATCTATTTACTTCAGGTAATCTTCACTTTCTAATTCCTCTACAACCTCTTAAAATGATACACTCAGCTTGCAACCAAGTATGCAACACAAAATATGGGAAAGAGATTTCATATTCAACCATAACACATAGAAAGAAACAGGAGTGCAACAGCAAATGGTAGAAATTTGGTGACATTTTTAGATTTATTAATAAATTTTGGATTAATTTATAAAATAAAAAAGATAACTAAAATCAGATACTAAAGTAATTGCAGAGAGGAGAGAAAATCTCCCCCATTGGGGATTTAAGTGAGAAAAAGAAAGCCTTGGCAAACTCTACAATTGCTGAATCTGATAGTCTATAAAAATGTAGTATAAAGAGAAAATCTATAATCCAAGCACAGGAAATAGGCCCCAAATATATTTCTAGATTCATCACTAGTACCATGGAAAAGTACTGTTTTAAAATGAGTCTTCCTTACAAACCCTATGGTTGGGAAAAGTTAGATTTCTATTGAAAATATTCAAGTTCCAATGGGTTTTCCACCTTATTGGCTAAGTGAGAATCCAACTTGTGTTAGTTAGAAAGATAAACTTATAAGAATATCAGCAGACTCTTAGAAGAAAACAAAACACTGAGGAGAGCTTGGAATAACACATTTCAAACCTGATAAGAAATCACTACCAAAAATATTAGTATAATCAAAGAAATCCTTTAAAATCAATAAATTAAGGGTCTTGCAAGACATGCATAGACCGATGTAAGTAATTCATCACCACTAAGCATTGCTACCATCATCATTGAAAAAGATTCTTGAAAGAATCCTACACAGAGAAGTGAAAGATATTTATAATCATAACAGCTATTAAAGTCTAAATATGTTTCACAGAATAAACACACAAGAATTGGGGTAGAATAAAACATTGCCAAATCATTACACCAGTAAATGTCCAAGATAAATTAAAAAAAAGAAGAATACTTGAATCAATCAAGAAAAAATTCCCAACAAAATTGCAGAAATCAGCACATGATAGGTCCCAGTAGAGAAGGTAATATTTTGCATAAAGAGTAATAAACTGTCTTCAAACAATGTTACAGAACTATGGTATCAAAAATGCTGATGAATTAAATAGTAAAAACAGGCTGTGCCTACAAAACTATAGCTATTGGATATGTAATAAGGTACCAACAACATAGTTCCAGGCTAGTTTGAGTGAATAAAATTTGTGAGGGTATATCATAGAAAAACACGCTGGGTATGGTGGTACATGCCTATTATTCCAGCTATTCCAGGAAATATAAATAGAAGTATTACAATCCATGCTAGCCAAGGAAAAAAAGCAAGACGCTGTCTCAAAAGTAACTAGAGCAAAAAAGGTTCAAGTAGTGCAGTACTTGCTTAAAAATAGAAAATCCTTGATTTGAAACTTTATTACTGACAAAAAATCAAAAGCTTCTACACAGAATAAGAATCAATCTACAAAAAAATATACTAAGTGAAGTAAGCCAGGCCCAAAGAAACATAGGTCCCATGGTTTCCCTTAATTGTAATAACTAGTATATATCTGAGACAAGCAGTAAAGCTCAGATAAGATGATGTTAGGTGAAATGAACCCCAAGATAAGGACAGAAGTGGTTTTTGTTTCTTGCTATTGATTCCAACATATTTATAAGGTGATTTTTTGTTGCTTTGTATGTCCCTCCCCCACGATATAACCCCTTTATTGTATTTGATGTTGGTATAATTTGGGGAGGGGAAGGGAAAAAACAAATTGTTTAAATAGGGATACAGTAAACCCATTGCTACAATGAAATGAAAAACAAACTTTACAACTTTGGCAGGGGGAGTGTAGTCGTGGAGATGGGAGGGCAAGGATGGTAGTGGAAAAACAAAGGAGGAGGCAACAATGCTTGATAAGAAATATACTCATACTCCAATTGTATTAGACTTCCTATTGTTCATCTCACATCTTTGTTTTGTTCCACGATTTCAGCATTAATGTTTTCTTGTTTTCCGTGGTTTTTATTATTTTTTCATCTCACTATCATATTGTAACTTTTTAACATACAAAAAAGAAAATTCACTATTGCCCATCTCAGCATTTTTTACATTTTCAAAAACCCAAGTGACACTAGTGACATACAACATACAGCATGAAATGATTAATATAATGTATACAATACAGTAATATCAAAATATTGCATAAAAATTTAAAAAATGTAATGTTATGAAATTAAAATACACTATTATTAAACTGTGACATCAAACATTTTAAGTTATTTTTTTATTTTTTTATTTTTTGTGAACACACTGTACAGAAGGGTTACAATTACATGGCCAGGTAATCCAAAAATAAGAATATAGAATTATGAAATATCTATGGATATTGCATATCTTAATAATTTTCCAGTGAAACCTACTGAAATGATATATGTTGAATATTATTGTTGAACTAAAAAAATAAAATTCATACTAATATGTTACTTAGTCTTTGTAAAATGGATTAGATTCTGCAGGTGTAATGCTATACCTTTGACTCAGGTAAAAAATTGAAAATTCAGAAACAGGTATTCAGTCTTTAAATAAAAAAAGTAATTACACAAATTGATCTAAGTACCAAATGTATCATCTGTCCTAGATTTTCTGTGTATTAACTTAAAATCACATTCCTTATGAAGTAGAATAAATAGCTGAAATAACAAAAAAAAAGAAATATACTCATTACCTTGCTCATGTAACTGTAACCCCTCTGTATGGTATTTTCACAATAAAAAAGCTTATTAAAAATAAAAAAGAATCAATCAATAATGTAAAGTGATAACCAACACAATGAGAGAAAAAAATGCCACCCAATCATTGGACTGGGTATTAATATCTAGAATATGTGATAAAGTAAAAATCAAAATAGAAAGCATATAGTTCAGTCAATGGATAGGCAAAGGAAATATACAGTTTTCAAATGAAGCGCATATTGCCAATAAATAAGTGTTCAAAATTCTTAGCCTATGCAAATCAAAATGACTTTGGAATTCCATCTCACCTCAGACACAATGGCTATCCTCAAGAAATTAAATAGTAGCAAATTCTGAAGAGGATGTAGATTAAACAAACTCTTATTTCAGCCACTGTGGAAACTTCCTTATAATCCAGCTATATCACTCCTGGGTACATTTAAAGGAAACAAAGTCAATTTACTATAGAGAAACCAATTTATCATAAGATTATTCACAATGGCCAATTTATGGATTCAACCTAGATGTACAACATTAGTTGAGTGAATAAAGAAAATGTGGTATATATACACAATGGAAGTGTATTCAGCCATAAAAAGAATGAAATGATGTCATTTTCAGAAAAGGGTATGGAAATAAGTCAGATTCAGGAATACAAGTATCAAATATTTTGTCTTATAAGTGGAATTTAGAAAACAAAAGATCTAAAACCAAGGAGAAACTATTAGAGTTGTGGCTCAAGTCTATAATCCTAGTTATTCAGGAGGCTGAGATATGAGAACTGAGTTTCAGAGCCAGCCTGGGCAGATAAATACTTGAGACTTCCTCTCTCTAAATAACCAGCAACAAGCTGGAAATGGAGGTATGTCTTAAGTGGTAGAGCACCAGTCAAGAGCAAAGCAGGTGAGCTTCAGCCTAGAGTTCACCACACTATCAAGAAACACACAAAGAAAGGAGTGGAAATGATAAGAAGTGGGGTGGGCTTTAGAAGAAAATAGAGGGGTGAATATTATATGAATGTATGGATATGTCACAATGGCATTACTTTGTACAATTAATATATAGTAATTATTTTTAAATTAAGTAATATTTATCACAGGAACAGGTTAGGTTTCCCTGTTAGATTACCCTATCTGTTGCTGGTGGAATGTAGTTTGTCCAAGATTAATCTGAGTGGATTTGCTTCACTTGTATCACTTGCTTTTGAATATTTTGAGGGTAAGGTAGCAATTTCCCTTTCAAATGAAATTAAAGCATCAACTAGACTTTAGGGAACACTTTGTTTTCCAGTACTGTTGGCACCTTGCAGATACATGGGGAAGATCATTCCATTTTATACCTTGTCTTCCAGAATTATCTTTGCTCTTCAAGCTTTTTTCAAGTTGCTATTGCTTGTGAGATTTCTTTCTCCTCTTTGTTATTTTCAAGCAAATAATTGGGAGAGAGGGGTGTTTCAATGAAGAACCAGTGGTCCTGGCATATGATCAGGCTTTGGACATTGTGTGTTTCTTGTTGAAATGTTATGCCATTTGTGTGTTATGCTTACTGAAAGTCTTTGTCAAGGAATATCAGATAAATGCAGACTTCTTCTAAAAAAGAGGTTCTTCATAATTTTGTTTTAGAATTTGAGTTGCCAAAGTCTTATTGTCTCTCCTTATTCCCATAGTGGATATCTCTTTTCTTGTTCACATTCTTCCAAGGAGACAAATGGGAATTATCATCTAGAAGGAGCTAAAACATTATTAATCTAGTTTTTTTGAGACCTTATCAGGTATTTTTAAATAATCTAAGGCACATTTAGATATATCAATGTATAAAACATGCTCATTTATTTCTTAAATAAAATTCAGGTTTCTAAGATTTATGAATTTTTAATTTTTTATTGTCAGGGAAAGAAGGTCAATATTTTGTAACTTTCTTTGTAATTTTTTTTCCAGTCGTGGGGCCTGAACTCTGGGCCTGGACACTGTCCCTCAGCTCTTTAGCTCAAGGCTAGCGCTCTACCACTTGAGCCACAATGCCACTTCTGGCTTTTTTCTTTTGCTGATGTGGTGCTGAGGAATCGAACCCTGGCCTCATGCATGCAAGGCAAGAGCTCTACCACTGAGCCACCTTCCCAGCCCTCTTTGTCTTAACTAATTGAAAAAAAATGTTCAATTCATTATTGAATAGAGAAAAGAACCTGTTGTTCTGAATATAATACATTATATAAAACTAGAATATGAGTGAGTAAAATTAAAAGGAAGATAAAAACATAATTACTTTAGGAAATATTCTCATCTAAATATAAAGCCAATAAAAATAAAGTAACAAATGATTAGTACTGAAAGTAATTCCAATCTGTGAGCTAGAATGGGCTATTAAACTAATTCTTTCAGGACAATTTCCTATCCACAGCATGGCACAAAAAATAAGTAAATAAACTGAACCAAAGATTGATTTAAGATAAATATGAAAACAAGCATGAATATAAAAATGGGAAAATATTTTATGAACTTGCACAAAGATACTTCATGGAAAAATGATTTACACTAGATTTACATATTTGATAAATTACAAATCTGAGATTCTATATGAAAAAGAATCACAAACTCAGATAACACATTAAATGTGTACAACCTAAGTATCAAAGCATTAGTATCCAAAAATATATAAAAATGTTTCCTACAAATTTAGTGAAGTAAAATGGCAAAAAAGATACAAAATTTCCCAATATAAAAGAATACCAAGCACATACTGTACAAAAATATACTTATTCTCATAAGTAAGCAGATATAACCAACATTTTCTATATCCTTACTAGATGAGAGATAAATATTAATTATCTTTAAATAATGAATATTGGTGTACTTGTATTATATATGTATATATACAAACATATAATATGTATCATACATATACATATAAAATACACTATAAATAATGTATACACATGTATATGTGAATATATATATAACAATGCTTTCTTGCTTTAAAGAAAGACCCAACACATATTGTTCTAGAATTATTGGCTAAAAATAGAAATGAAAATTTGATGAATTGAAAAGATGAGTCAGTGAGCTTCTGGGAAGTGGATATCTTCTTACCTATCCTTCTAATAGTGTAAGTCATTGATAAATCATTTTGTAGGATGCTTTAACAAGATGAATTACAACTTGAATCTCATTTGGTATAAATTTAGGATAATTTTCATGCATGCATCCAAATTGGCACATATAACAATTTTTATTTTTCCATTGTTTCTAAATCCACAAAAACACAACTTTTAATTAAGGATTAAATGAACAAATGATATAACTTAATAATATCTATGTCTGCATTAGAATATTATGCCTTGGTTAGAAGTAAGAATTTTTAATATATAGTGACCTTGAAATATTTTAAAGCTGTAATGTTAAGGAAAGTATTCCAGACAATATATGTTGGATTTCTCTTGAAAGAAGGAAGGTGATATTGTATATAGTCTACAATGACATACACATATTCATAGTTAAAAAAGTTAATGTTTTTCATGTTCTGGTATGAATATAGAGAACAATGGTTATGGCTGATTGTGTCATTGGACAGAGAAATCATAACATAAGGGAAGGTAATTTATACGCTTAGATTTCATATTTAAATAGATGATATTTTGATAAATATAGTACTTCTATTTTAACAGTGTTACTTTAGAAAGGTATTTACATGTTTGTAAGTGAGTTTCCTTTGTGCCTTCTAGTTGGGTTTCAATGACTTTCCATATAGTAAATTTTTCAAAGCAATTTCTTCTACTGAAGATATTTTATTTTTTCTGGAATCCACTTTGATTAGCCTTCTATCCATCCTTGTTTATTGATGTGGTTCTGCTCACAATTATCAGTCATGTCCATGTTGTAATAGTGCTTTACTAGTGCTCATCTTAAGAGATCTCTACATTAGCTTTCTGAAATGGAAACTACTATTTTTCTGAACCACACTTTTGTTTCAATAATGGATATCAAGTTTGTCCCTCTAAGTGTTTTCTATGGATTTATAGTCATATACATATATATATATATATATATATATATACACTGGTGTATATATATAATATATATATGTGTGTGTATGTATACATAATTTATATTAAGATATTTTAAAAAGCAGTGCATGCACACAGCACACTTATTTATATGTATATGTTATAGAGAGAGACAGAGCAAATAAAGCATTTTATTTCTCAATTGGCTTCAGGGATATCTTGTTTTATTGGTTTTCATTCTTTTATTTTGTCAGTTGTAGGGCTTGAAGTCAGGGCTTTGGCACTGTCCCTGAGCTTTTCTGCTCAAGGATTCCATACTACCACTTTGAACCACATCTCCACTTCCAGTTTTCTGGTGGTTAATTGGAGGTAAGACTCTCATGGACTTTCCTGCCTGGGTTGGGTATGAACCATGATCCCCAGATTTCTAGCATTACAGGTGTGAGCCACAGGTGCCTGGTATTTTCATTCTATTTTATAGGCTATAACTTGTCAATCTCCCTTGATAGTTCTTCATCTCCATTTTTTCCATTCATTTCTTTTGTTCTCTTATGTCTTTTTCTCTATTCCCCCTGTGTCTCCCTCTTGCTTTTATTTCCCATCTCTTCCTTCCTCTCTTCTCTCATTTCCTTTTCTTTCCCAGTGATGAAGATTAGAACCTATGGCCTACAGCATGTTAGGTATGTATGTACTCTATCCCTGTAATACACTCACAATGTGCTTCACCTGCACTTTCATACTCTCTTGTGTCTTAGTGGTGCTTAAATGTATAACCCCTGTCCAAATTTTCCTCTCTAAATGTAGACTCCAATGATTAGCTGCATATGTGATATCTATTATGAGTTTACTAATAATATTAAAGCTAATATATTCAACATTTATTAGTTGTTGATTATTAAAAATGTGACATATGAAGTCTGTAAGTCTTCTCCACTTAATCACTGCAACAAGAAACTTTTCTTTCCAGGAGATTATAGAGACACCTTTGTCTATTTTTATAAAACATTTTTACACAATATATTTAATCTATCAGTAATTTGTGAGCTCTAGTTTAAAATATATCTAAAAATGATATATAATGCTTGCAGGGCACAGGAATGGAGGGAAGAAGAATGAACAAATGAAGTAAGGGTATTCAAATACACTATGTGAAAAATGAACTAAGCAACTTATGGGCAGGGACTGGAGCCGGGAAACTAGGGGAAGGAAAAAGAAAAAGTAACATTGTCCAAGAAACATTGTACTCACTACATAAGTTTTAGAACTGTAACCCTTTTGTACAACTCCTTAATAAAAAGTTTTATTATTATTATTGTTGTTGTTGTGAAAATACATACAGAGGGGTTACAATTACATGGGCAAGATAGTGAGTACATTTCTTTCCTTTTTTTTTTTTTAAAAGAGGTAGCCGAGTAAGAACAGCTCCACACACGTGGTATTCAGGTAAAGGGTAGGTTTATTCATCATTCTGGCTGGCACCAGGCCATCTTGGCCCTCCACACGGTGGGGAAAGGACTGGGAAAGAGAGCTGGGAGACAGAAAGAGCTGCAAAATAGCAGAGAGAGAGCTAGAAAAGAGAAGGGAGCTGGGAAAGGGAAGAGAAGGAAAGAGCTGAGAAAGAGCTAAAAAAGAGCAGAAAGAAGTGATTACATTTCTTATCAAGCATTGTTGTCTCCTCCTTTGTTTCCCCATACCATCTCTTCCCCTCTCCACCCCCCCACCCCCCATCCCGCCAAAGTTGTAAAGTTCATTTTTCGACATAATATCTTGTACATCTCATTGTTTTAATGGGTCCACCTATATCCCTATTTAAACAGTTTGTTTTTTTTCCTTCCCCTCCACAAATTATATCAGCATCACATACAGTGGAAGCAGAGCTTATACTCTGGGGGAGGTACATACAAAGGAACAAAGAAATCATCTTACAAATATATTGGCAACAATCACAAGAAAAAAAAAACATTTGAATCCTTATCTTGGGGTTCATTTCGCTCAACATCAACTTGTCTGACAGTTTCTGTTTGTCTCAGACATATACTAGTAATTGCAAATAAGGGAAACCATGGGACCTATATTTCTTTGGGCCTGGCATTTAAAAAGTTTTTTTTTAATACAAGGTCTGGCTAGGCCTGTGAATGTGGCTCAGTGGTATAATGCTTGCCTAGAACACACTAAGCCCTGAGTTCTGATTCCTCAGTATCACATACACAGAAAAGGCCCAAAGTGGTGGTGTGGCTAAAGTGGTAGAGCGCTAGCCTTGAGAAAAAGATGCTAAGGGACAGAGCCCAGGGCCTGAGTTCAAGCCCCACGACTGGCAAAACAAAAGAATAAAATATGGTTGGGACAAAAACATTTATAAAAATATATCTAAAACCCAACTATCCATATCTGTGCTCTGTATATTCTGGATTGAGTCACTGTATCTAGGTTATACTACATCTTCCTATATGATCCCTTAATTTTTTCTTTAGTCCTTGAACATCCTATATTTTCCATTCAGTAGTTGGAACAAGTTTCATAGTAGTGAGACATTCTTTGGCCCAGACCCCTCCATATCTTCCCTACCCACATAGAATAAGGTTAAAAATCGGCTTACAATTCACAAGTCATTATATTATCTAGCTTCTAGAAATATCGAAAATTTGTTTGCAATTACTCTTTGACTTGTTACACAGCACTTCAAGTGCTTCTGTCCCACTGCTCTCCCTAACCAGCACAAGAATCTTTCCACTGTGATGTTTGCCTTCCTGCATTAGAGCAGGAGGGCAATCTCAAGTGAGGTTGTTTATTTGTCATTTACTAAATCCTAGAGAAACTCCAGTGGTTTCCTTAATGGTTGTCTTGTGACTTCAAAATGTATTCTATCCTCTGTTTTAAAGTGTCATTTCTAAAGTAAATTTTGGTCATATGATTCTATTTTTTATTTTTTTTAATTTTATTTTCTTGTAAATATGCTGTACAGAGGGGTTACAGTTACACGAGTAAGGCAATGAGTTCATTACTTGTCAATCATTGTTACCCTTTCCCTTGTTGTTGTCCAACTATCCCTTCCCTTCCCAACCTCCCACACTCCTTCCCACTCCCTCAACCAGGCAAGTTGTGATGTTAGTTTCCAATATAGTGTCCTGTGGGTATCATTGTTACAATGGGTCATCTTGTGTCCTTGTTTCAGTGTTTTGTTATTCCCCTCCCACTCCCAACATTAGACAAATGTATATTCAAGATGCAGGGTACAAAAATCAAGTAGAATGACAACAGGGGATGTACTATAGGGGGAAGAACATACAAAGGAAACAAAAAATCACATAGTACATTAAAAACAACAACAACAAAGAAAGATGTCTTGTATCCATATCTTGGGGTACATATGTGATTCTATTACAAACTTTGAAGGTCTGTAATGGTTTTAGGATTAATTCTGAACATACTGGCAATGGACTCAGAGCCTCATAATGATGAAATAATCCTACCAAATTCTTTAGTCTTATCTAGTAACATAAGTCAGGCTTATCTATGATTTCACAATTATATACATGTTGTTCCATGTACCTGGAAATCCTCATTCTATTGCTTTCTCCTATTCCTAGTGCAAGTAAACATTTGCAATTCTCATAACTTAAATATTATCTCTTCCATGAAAATTATATCAAATCACTCTGCCAACTTACACACTCACAAAAAAATCTTATAAATTTTAATAGCAAACTAATATACTTCACTATGATACACATATATAGACATATATGTCTGTCTATCTATCTATCTACCTACCTATTTCCTGGATGGCAAACATAATCCTATTATTATTTGTAAAACAAGCATTTACCACAAATCCAATCAAACTCAAGGGTTTGTTAAATTTTAAACAAGTTCATGAGTGAAAGTTATTAAAATAAACTCTGTTAAATGGTTCTTCCAAGCATGGGGATAATTTTATATACCATTTTAGGTGTTTAAAAGAACTAATGAAATATTTACCACAGAAATAACACTGAAGATAATTAAGCATTTTAGCACATTGTGGGATTTTTGCAATTATAGTAAAATTAATAGATGGTAAGTCATTCAGTTGAGTCAATGTCTCAGAGGAAGATGGAACAAATGAGTAATATGATCAAGCTTTGTACACCAAGTGACCCTAAGAACTGACAGTTCATTTGGTTGTTTGCTATTTCCTTAATGAACCAGAGCAGTTTTCTTAATTAGCAAGGACCCATCTGTTTCAAGAACAAATGGCATTTAGTATAACAAGGGCTAAAACAGTAAGACAGCTTAATTTTGTAGTGCAAGTGACAAAACCAAGTGACATAATTACTATTTTACATTTTCCAGATGTGATTTAGTAGATTTTTTAGAATAGAGGTCAATCTGGTCATTGTATCATATAGTAATTTATAAAGCACTGATGGTTACTCTTCCTTTAGATGGGAAGAAATATTCTTTATTACAGGACATAATTAAACACTTACAAAACAACAAACTTGTTCTTTGTATTTATAATGTAACAGATGCAATATGACTTTTTATTTGAGGCAAGGAAATTATTTCTAAATGTAGTGTTCAATATTAGTTTTCAGAGGTGAAGGAGCTAGTTTTCCTGCCTAGAAAATCCTACATATATACATATTATGCATTGTATACATATATTTTTTGCTGGTCCTGGGCTTGAATTCAGGACCTGGGCACTGTCCCTGAACTTCTTTTACACAAGGCTAGCATTCTACCACTTGAGCCACAGTGCCACTTCCGGCTTTTTCGGAGTAGTACTTGTCTTTACTTCCACACGTCTCTTTCTCTTCAACAAATAGGAATAGTGTATGTTCCCCAAAATGACACTGGAAACCTACATTGAAAGCATATTTCTGGTGTTAAGAATCGTGCAGACTTTTCTGTCCCAGCTGGCTTGGAACCACAATCCTCAGATCTCAGCCTCCTGAGTAACTAGTATTATAGGTGTGAGCCACCAGTGCCTGGCTTTAACTAATATATATTTTAAAGTCCATATTTATAGGCACTACCAAATTTAGGAATTACTCCATTTTTAGGTTAGACTTAAATCTGGTTGCTTCAAAATAGTCAGTGTAATAGAAATATAAAGGACCCAAATAAGAGAAATCAATTAAATTTTTCCGACTTCTTTATCTCCTAACTTAAAAGATACTAAATATCACTCAGATATGTCCATAAGTTTCATCCTGCTTCCTGTAAGATTTTCTAATTTTCTTGTTGTCTATGCAATTCTGTGTTTCCTACATGGAATAGAAAGGCGATAGATACATATTAGAGTACCTGGTTTAGATTACCGAGGAATCTCATCCATGAAATGACACTTCCTTGGACAGAATTAACAGACTATGATAATAGACAATCCTAATTTTATTGTCATCTCTGCTTCTTTTCCATTGACAAAATGATAATTCTATCAGAAACTACAAGAGCATTTCTTGTGGCCTGATTCACTCATTGATTTCATATAAGTTTACATAAGATCCATGACAGTACAAGCATTGTGTCAGATATTGGTTATAAAGTAGTGAAAGAAATAAAAAAGAATCCTTGCCTATGGAGAACTTATATTTAAGAGAGTGGAGATAGACAGTGACAGTAAGAAATTTTATTGCATAAAATAATGTATTATACCTTAATATAAAGTATGGTAATGGTAACAGAGACAGGAGCAGCCCCAACCTGAAGACACCTCGTTTTTTGCAACTCAGAATTTGTTGGAGATCTCAGAAATATGCTTTAAATGCAGGGTTACAGTGTAGTATTGCGAAGCATACTTTTATTGCTGCGTGTTGAGAGAATGAAAGATGAAGAAGACAAATACAAGTGGCTCTTGTAGAAAAAAATTGCAAAAAAGAGTAGAAATAGAGTGTTAATTTATCATATTTGTAAAAAGAAAAGTAAATGTGATAGATGCGTGCTATATGATATACATCATTAAGAAACAATGATGTAGGAGAAAATGCTGATATATATATATATATTATTTCTGACTGTATGTTTGAGTGGAATTATTGATTGGGAAATGATTTTAATGCTTGACAAGTATGCAAGGTGTTCAAGGACCAATAGAAAATACAGTGTAAAGGCAATAACTGGAAACTGATATCCTATTCAAAGTGAGCACCAGAGATCAGTGCTGTAATGGCATGAATTAAACCTGTAGTGTTTTGAAAATGAAATAAATATATCTGCAATATTATCAAGTTTCAGAGACAATAGTCATGAGTGACAAGGATAATGATGTTTCAGACAAAGCCAGAAAATAATTAGTAATGTGATCAAGCTTTGTACAAAACTATACATTTGGTTTTCTTCAGATATGTAACTTATATAGAAAAAATGAATGTGGAAATTCTAGTTTTAAGTGTTGCATCAGCAATGAAGAAATGGAGATAAAAATATGAAATCAGCAAACAAACAAGGTGATTTAGATAGAAAGTCTGGGTTATGCTATAGTTTGAATGTGTTTCTCCCCAAATTCCTTGTTGAAGTTTATTCTCCTATGTGGTGAAATTGTAAAATATATTCTTTCAGTGGTAATTAAACAGTGCTGATATAGTCCTCATACATTATTTTTCCTAATGTTTTACAAAATAATACAAAGGAGCTTCCACACTCCACCTGCCATTTGAGGACACAGAATTAGGACTTTCTGTGAAGTGGGAGACAGGCCCTCAATACATATTTTCCAATACCTTTGTTTTTGTTTTGATTGGTCATGGGGCTTGAACTCTGGGCCTGGGCGCTATCCTTCAGCTCTTCAGCTCAAGGCAAGGGCTCTACCGCTTGAGCCACAGCGCCACTTCTGGTTTTCTAATGGTTTATTGGAGATAAGAGTCTCATGGACTGTCTTGCCTGGGCTGCGATGGGATTAGAGGAGTAAGCCAAAATACCCTATAGAGGGAGTACATTTTTTTATTTTTTAAATTTTTTTATTTTTTATTGTGAAAATACTGAACAGAGGGGTTACAATTACATGGGCAACATAATGAGTATGTTTCATGTGATTGTTTCTAACACGTTTATAAGATTATTTCTTTGTTGCTTTGTATGCCCCTCCCCCACAGTATAACCCCTGCTTTCACTGTATTTGATGTCGGTATAATTTGTGGAGGGGAAGAGAAAAAACAAATCGTTTAGCTAGGGATACAGGTGGAACCATTGCAACAATGAGATGTACAAGTCGTTATGTTGAAAACGAACTTTACAACGAGTACATTTCTTATCAAGCATTGTTGCCTCCTCTTTGTTTCCCCTTCCCATCCCTTCCCATACTCCCGTTCCTCTCCCCCGCCAAAGTTGTAAAGTTTGTTTTTCGACATAATGACTTGTACATCTCATTATTGCAATGGGTCCACCTGTATCCCTAGTTAAACGATTTCTTTTGGCCCTTCCCCAACACAAATTATACCAACATCAAATACATTGAACATTTCTTATCAAGCATTGTTGCCTCCTCCTTTGTGTCCCCTTCCCTTGCTATCTCCGCCCCCCGCCCCCCGTTCCCCTCCCCCGCCTCCACCAAACTTGTAAAGTTCGTTTTTCAACATAACATCTTGTACACTTGTACATCTCATTGTTGCAATGGGTCCACCAGTATCCCTATTTAAACAATATTTAAACAAAGCAACAAAGAAATTATCTTATAAATATGTTAGAAACAATCGCAAGAAAGAACAAAAAAAACATTTGAATCCTTATCTTGGGGTTTATTTCGCCTAACATCAACTTATCTGACCGTTTCTGCTTATCTCAGACATACTAGTAATTGCAAATAAGGGAAACCATGGGACCGATGTTTTTGGGGCCTGGCTTACTTCACTTAATATAATTTTTTCCAAGTCTTTCCATTTCCTAAGAAAAGGGGCAATGTCATTCTTTCTGATGGAGGCATAGAATTCCATTGTGTATATGTACCACATTTTCTTGATCCATTCATCTACTGAGGGGCATCTGGGTTGGTTCCATATCTTAGCTATGGTAAATAATGCTGCAATAAACATAGTTGTGCTGGTAGCTTTAGTGTGGTCTTGTTTGTGATCATTTGGGTAAATGCCCAAAAGTGGGAATGCTGAGTCAAAGGGGAGCTCTATGTGGAGTATTTTGAGGAACCTCCATACTATTTTACAAAGTGGTTGAACAAGTTTACACTCCCACCAACAATGCAGTAAGGTTCCCTTCTGTCCACATCCCCTCCAGCATCTGTTGTTATTAGAGTTCTTGATTATAGCCATTCTAACTGGGGTGAGGTAGTATCTCAATGATGTTTTGATTTGCATTTCTTTGATGGCTAGAGAGATTGAGCATTTCTTCATGTGTCTATTGGCCATCCTTCTTTCCTCTTCAGAGAAGTTTCTCTTTAAGTCTTTCGCCCACTTATTTATTGGGCAGTTGTTTCTTTGAGGATTTGTTGTTGGGGGGTTTAATTTTTTGAGTTCCAAGTATATTTTAGATATGAGACCCTTGTCTGTTGTATGGCTAGTGAAGATCTTCTCCCAATCCGTGGGCTTTCTATTGATCTTGCTAGCTATGTCCTTTGCCATGCAGAAGCTCTGATATTTCATGCAGTCCCATTTGTCCAACCTTTCTTTGATTTGTTGTGTTTCTGGGTCTTTATTAAGAAAATTTATAGCCTCCACAACTGTAAGGAGCTGGCCCTGGGGTTTGAACTGTGAGCCTGGGCTCTTTCCATGACCTTCTTTTAGTGAAGGCTAGCACTCTACCACTTGAGCACTACTTCTGGCTATTTCTGAGTAGTTTATTGGGGATAAGAGTTTCATGGACTTTTGGATTTTTGTGCCCTGGCTGTCTGTAGTACCCTGATCCTTAGAGCTCATCCTCCTGAGTAGCTAGTTTTACAGGCATGAGCTTCAACCACCTGAGTGTCTCTTGTTTAAAAACACCCAATTCATAAAATGTTATAACACCTCTCACAGACTAAGACAGGGTAAGTTTCCAAATGTTTAATGATCAAGTTATAATGATTCTAAACTTCTGGTGGCTTTAATGTTCATTAATATTCATTAATACATTCTTAATTGCATTCATCTGAATGTTGATTGAAAGGCTCGAAAATGGAAATCCAATAAGCCATAACTCAGTAGAAAGTAAAAGACATACCACTTTGAGACAGTTTCCCAGTTTGGAAACTATTAGATCTGAATTGCTGAAACAAAGGTATCTGAATGTAATGCATTCAAAATTGAGTTATTCTTACTTTTCAGTATAAAAAGGCCAAGATAGCCAGTAGAAAAATTGATATAAGGTACCTTACAACAATTTTTTTATGATAAAGGGAGAAGACATTGGTTGACACTACTATGACATAATCTAATTATAGGAATCTTAAAACAGAAGCTAGTGAAAAATAGCAGATGTGATAGAAAACACTTTTCATTCTTCAGAGGCAGAAAACAGACAACTGTTAATTTTAATAATTATGATCTATAAGATTAAAAAAGGGAGGAGAGAAAAATTTATTTCAATAAATTAGTTTTCTTCATATCATATCTTTTGCTAGGCATTTCTTTAATATTTTATATTCTTTATTGTTTTGGTTTTCCTAAACAAGAATCATGCTATATGGATTAGACTAAACCTAATTCATTTTGAGCTTCAATTGGCATCAAATTCACAAACCTCCTGTCTCAGCTTCCCTAAATGTTAAGATCATAAGTATGTACCACCGTATTAAGCTACTCTATGCATTTATATTATAGCCAGCTAACCTCAGCCCTACTTTTTCTTTTCTAATATAAATTATATTAAATGAGATTTCCTTCATCATTTATCTAAACACAACTGAGTTTTTGAATGGAAATCCTTAGTTTTATTGTCAGTAGCTTTATGTCTATATCTGCTTTATATAAGCCTATAGTATCGTTTAGATTCAATTCTGTGAAACTCCAATATTTCAGATTCTAAAATACCTGATAATTATATATTTGACAGACATACCACATAGACATGTGTTGATCTCAGTATAATCTGCATGGTTTGATTCTTCTACACATCCTTCCACTTTCACTGCCACCTATGTCTCTAATCTCTATTTTTTCTAATGTTTTACAAGATTTTGGAATGACCTTATCAATAGCCATGTCTGAAGCTATATGGCATGCTTCACAAATTGAAAAGTTGACTCACATAATCTGTAGGGTGAGAGTAGAAATATGGAACACCATATTTCTGTAGTGTTCCAAAACAGGGTGTAGCATCTGTAGTAAGGAAATGAAAACATGCACATTTGCATGATCCTAAGGGATGATTAAATAGAGATCATGACAAGAATGCAATTATCAGAAACGGAGACTGAAATAAAATGAAATTAGCAAAGGATATAAGTTTCTATTTCAGAGAAAGTGTATTAAACTACTAATAATAGAAGCGCTGCAACTCCTCTGATTTCAAGACAAACATAAACAAAAAAGACTTGAAAACTAAATTGATAATGCAAAAAAGCTGTGATTCTGGGCTCCAGTGGCTCACAAATATAATCCTAACTCTCAGGAGGCTAAGATCTGAAGGATCATGATTTGAAGCCAGCCCTGGTACAAAAGTTTGAGAGGAAACACTCTAGTTCCAATTAACCAACAAAATTCTGGGCTTGAGGCATGACACGAGTTGGTATCAACTGTCAACTTTAAGCAAGAAGACCACGTGAGAGTGTGAGGGCCTGAGTTCAAGTTCTAGTATCTGAAAAAATAGAAGAAACAAAGTGTTTTTGTGACTTAGTCATGAATTAGTTTGAGACAGCTTGAATGGTTTTACAAATATTGAGAGGCTAAAGAGCCTTTTTAATTAGAAAGGATATATATACATATATGTGTGTGTGTGTGTGTGTGTGTGTGTGTGTATTTGTTAAGAGCAGTAAATAGTAACTATCATTTAGCATAAGCTGATTATATTTCTTACAGTTTGGTAAGAACATTTTTGAAAATTTATTTATTGTTATTAAAAGGTAATGTACAGCCAAGTGCCGGTGTCTCATGCCTGTAATCCTAGCTACTCAGGAGGCTGAGATCTGAGGATCGTAGTTCAAAGTCAGCCTGGTTAGGAAAAGGTGTGATACTCTCATCTCCAATAAACCACCAGAAAACCAGAAGTGGTGCTGTGGCTCAAATGATAGAGCCGTTGCCTTGAGCTGAAAAGCTCAAGGATATTGCCCAAGCCCAGAATTCAAACCCCATGGCCTACAAAATAAATAGATAGATAGATAAAATTAATTAATAAAAGGTGATGTATACAAGAGTTACAGTTACAGAGCTCAGGAAAAGAGTACGTTTCTTTTTGAACAATGTCATTCCTTCCCTTATTCTCTCCCAGTTTTTCCCTACCGTGCCCACACAAAAGTTGTATAGTTGATTTTCCACATAGTGTCCAGTGAGTACCATGGCTGCATTTGTTCACCCTTTGTCCCTCCATTTTGGTACCCTCCATCACCCTCCCAAAGACAGATAAACAAACAAGAAAAAAGGAAAAGAATACAAACACAGCCATGAAGGAAAAAACTCTTGTTTCCATTTCCTAGTGTTCATTTTGATAAATATTATTTTATATAATCAGATGCATGTAGCAATTGCACCTGCTGGATCCTCTCCTAAGAATATCCTCCTTTGGTCTCACCTACAGAATCTTTAGCTATTAAAAAAAGTCTTACACATCTAAAGACATTTCTGTGTCATTCAAATATATTCACTGAAATACATTCTGTAAACAAAATTTAATTAAATAATTTGGATATTTTACAATAACAATAAAAATTTTCTTCATTTGTAACTATTAGTATATGTCTAGGACAGGGCTGGCAGAAGATAACAATTGTTCAGTAGATATATACAGATGATCATATAAGATGATGCTAAGCAAAATGAACTCTCAGATATGGAAACAACAGGTTTTGCTTTGTTGTTGTTGTTGTTGTTAATGTACTGTGTGAAGTCATTTTTTTCTTCTTTTCTTTTGTTTTTTTCCCTGTTGTCACTGCATTTGATTTTGTTATCCTGTGTCATATATATATATATATATATATATATATATATATATATATATATATATATGTTTATCTGATTTGGGGAATGGAAGGGGAACAAAAAAATCGTGAGGCAAAGGACAAAGGGCGAACCAATGAATCAGTGATACTCACAAGACATTATGTTGGAAATGAACTTTACAACTTGGGGGGAGGATAGGGTTGGAGGGAAAATGGGAAAAAATGAGAGGGGGTAACAATGTTCGATAAGAAATATACTCATTATCATATATATGTAACTCTAACCCCTCTGTGCATCACATTTATCAATAAAATTAAATTTTAAAAAGCATATAAAGGCTATTCAACTAGAAAAATAAAGACATTTGAATTCCCTATGATCCAGCAGTCCCATTCCTGGGAATTTCCTCAAATGACCACAACAAGGCCATACTAAAGTTACCAGCACAACCATGTTCACTGCAACACTATTTATCATAGTTAAGGTTTGGAACCAACCCAGATACCCCTCAGTAGATGAATGGATCAAGAAGATGTGGTATATATACACAATGGAGTGCTATGCCTCCATCAGAAAGAATGACAGTGCCCTATTCATAAGGAAATGGAAAGACCTGGAAAAAATTATATTAAATGATGCAAGCTAGGCCCAAAGAAATATAAGTCTCATGTTTTCCCTCATTCGTAATAACTGGAACATGTCTATAATATTCTCAGCAGGGGATCACAATTGCCCAAGAGCAAAGAGCATAGGACCATATATAATGAAGTATATCAAAATGAACCCAAGGAATGGAAAGAAGAGGTTTTTATTATGTCCTGTATGCAGTTTTTTCTATTTTTCTTTCTGTTTTGGTTTTTGTACCCTCTGTCTTATATATAAGCTTATCTGATCCATAGAAGGGAAAGGGAATCATGGAAACAACAGGACAAAGGAAGAACTAATGAAACATTGATACTCACTAGACTCACTAGACACTATGTTGGAAATGAACTTTACAACTTGTTGGGGAGGGAAATGGGGAGTGGTGAGCAGGAGAGATTGAGGGAGGGGTAGCAATTTTTAAAAAGAAATGTACTCATTTACCTTACTTATGTAACTGTGACCCTCCTTTTCACCAACTTTACAATAATTTTTTTTAAAAAAGAAAATGAAAAGTACTAGAAAAAATGAACAAATTCTATACTAGTAAATGTGAGATTATTTTTGTTGAAAAGAAAAGAAATGAGGGGTGAGGAAGTTAATAAACAATTTAAGCAACGTTGACAAGTCTTGAATATAAGAAAATTCAACTTTCTTAAGAAAAAATCAAGCAAACAGAATGAATGTTAGAAGTTATACTTAATAAACTTTTATCAGTACACATATATAAATATACTAAAATTATGGTATTTGGTTTCTTTATGAAATAAGTAGTAAATGTATCATCAGTGATTCAGTCAGGACATGCTTAACTAGTAGCAGTTAAGAGCATTTACTTTGTAACTTGTATGATCTTTGCTTTCTGATGGGCAAACTAACTTCTTTAAGCCTCATTTTATTTATCTACAAATGAAGACAAATACCTTATTGACTTAACACCAGTAATAGATTATTTTTGATAAAGCACTTATCTTAAGATCCAACATAGTTAGATGCTAAAAAATTGAACTTTTCATTTCCCTTCCTCAGTGTTCCCTGTCTTAGATAATCATATGGCATGGTGGAAATTTGGCCATAATCCTATATTCCACATACTTAAAATCCTGTATATCCTTCATCCCAAGCCACAGCCATGCCGTTTGTACATTCTGTCCTATATCTGTCTCTTTTTCCCCTATCTACACAGTTATTACTTGAATTACTCTAAGGACCACCTAATTGGCCAGGAAATATTTGTGATTCCAGATTCCCCTTTGGAGGAACTGTTAGCACGCATTTTTTTCTACAAATGTTTAAATATACTTTCCCAAAAGTCTTCATATTTCTCCTTTAAACATGTGGCATAATTTCAATTGATGAAAAATTTATCAATGAATAGTGTTTTACAAGGTATTAGATAACACTGAAGCCATGGGTATTGTCAGTAGAAATATCATTATGACAATATATAACAAACAAAATTAAAGAATATTATTTACAGGAAATTCACATTTAGAAAATAAACTCCTATAGAAGAGATTTTAAATGACAGGATTCATTTGTTTGAAAAAACTTATGGGTTTCCACATGAAAATATCAGTAATATGTCTATAATTTTTGCTTCAAATTGTATGTACAATCTATGACAGCAGTGTCACAATGGTGGCAAGTAACATCAATACACAGATATACAGAAAAGAAAGTCCTTATTAAATTACAACAAATGATCTGATATGATTCACACAGACAGTTGCATTTACCTCATTGGAAATGTAGCTCCTCTGGCTCCTTGTTAATGATATTGTGTGATCAAGATTATGATTCTGTCAAATCTTTTGAAAAAATAAACCTGACTGACTTTCAATTTGTTTTCATAAAAAGAGAGAAAGGTCTCTTTCTTCTGTGGCAGCATCTAACCATTCTGAGAGGCATAAAGGAATTCTGATCTCTGCCAGTCAGCCATGTATAAATGCAGCCATTTACAAATCAATTGCATTAGGGTAGTAATGTATCATGCTCTTGAACATTCATATCCATTCACTCATTTTAAAAGTAAGGCATCTAGTATAAGATACTGTGGCCTGCATTAAATCAGAAGCCAGTCAAATGTATCAACTCAATGAAGCATAAGCTTCAGAAGACTGAAGTTTCACCCATCTAAAGAAATGGTATAAGTAAAAACAAAAAAGAGAGATAAGAATATAAAAGAGGTACATTATAAGTACAATAAAAAGACCAGAAACAAAGATAAAACCTCTTGTGTCCATTTTTGGGGTTCATTTCGCTTAGCATCAGATTATGTGGTCATATGTACATAGCTATTGACCTCTTCTGCTTGTCCTAGACATATACTAGTTATTGCAGATAAGGGAAACAATGGGACTTATGTTTCCTGAGTCTGGCTTACTTCACTTAATATGATTTTTCCAAGTTTTTCCATTTCCTAACAACTGAGGTGGTGTCATTCTTTCTGCGGGAGGCATATGATATATATTTACATATATATGTCATATTTATTTTCTTGATATATTCATCTACTGGGAAGTTGGCTCAGTGGAAGTGTGCTTGCCTCACATGCATGAAGCCATGGGTTCAATTTCTCAGCACCACATAAGCAGAAAAAAGCCAGAAGTGGTGCTGTAGCTCAAGTGGTAGGGTCCTAGCCTTGAACTGAAAAGCTGAGGAACAGCTCCAGGCCCAGAGTTCAGCCCCCACGACTGACAAATATATACATGAGGAATCTAGGTGATGGTGGCTCACTTTTGTAACCCTAGCTACTCAGGAGGCTGAGATCTGAGGATCATGGTTCAAAGCCAGCCTGAGTAGGAAAGTCCTTTAGACTCTTACCTCCAATTAACTACGAGAAAACTGGAAGTGGTGGTATAGCTAAAGTGGTAGAGTGCTTGTCTTAAGCTGAAGAGCTCAGGAACAGTGCCTCCAGAGTTCAAGCCCCATGACTGAAAAAAAGGACATAAAAGGGAAAATGACTTAAAGTTCTATAGAATCAACATACAGTAAATTTCTTCAGCATTCAATGATAATAAATGATGTCTGAAATAGAAAGTTAAGCATGTTTACTTTAATTCAATATTTATTAAAAACCACAATTTTAAAGAAAGTTTAGATATGAGGTATGATGTAAGATTAAACTAAGAACAGATTCTCTGCCACCAAAGGCTATTAGGAACTAGGGATAAGCTTAGTTATTTGGTAACTGATAAAAGAAACTCATATTCTAGTTTGGCTAGACTATAAGTAATGAAATAGTAGCAAATTCAGCTATGTAGTTTTGTGCTAGAAATCTTTTAGTAAAATTAAGTAGAGCAATGTATTGAAAGTATTTGATAATTATCTGATGACTTATTAGTAGTCAGCTTTACAAAGAGCACATTGAATAAGGAAAGACTGAGATACTTACATAAGGTCTCCAAATCACACATTGCATTTCACTTCCACAGATAATAGGTACAAAATTGTTGTATTTTGCTGTAATTTAAAAATCAGTCTTACTTTCTTTAACATCAATCTATACAAGATTCTGTCAAGTCAGGGAAGAAAGGCAATTTCCGGTTTGAGACTCATACACTACAGCTCAGCTAGCTGTCAGTCTATCCACATGGTGATGTGAAAAGAAACATTGGAAAGACATCAGCAAAGATGCAGATCATAAACAAGGCACTACAGACTACCAGAATGAGACAGGAAAATATGGATAGAAATCATTGAATTGTATTGGCTTCAGGGATGATTCAACCCGATAGGCAACTTATATTCAAACAATGAAAAAAATAAGTAATTAGTAAAACATTAGTTTCAGTTCATTTGCGGCTTGTATTAGCACAAGATAACTATCTTTGTTTTAGAAATTGTGAGAGGAATTCCCTCAAGTAAAAAGACATCACATCAGAAAACTGTCCTTAGCAAGAATTCTATGATCAGATTCAAGGTCAAGCATATGTTTACCTTTCATATCCTGAACAATAAGTTGTGACATTTAAGACCTCTGACATGGATGTCTGCAATCATTGTGTACAGAGAGGATGGCAGGTTGTGGCTATCTGTCAAGTCCTTGGTTTTCTTAACTGTCACTGAGTTTATTGTTTATTTCTGGTCCAGATGACAGAGTAATTTGATTCACAGTCATAGTATTGAAAGTCCCAATTGTCTTTTTTCCTCTCTGTGCCAGAGGCAGGAATTGCACATAATATATGACAAATTCTGGGAATCATCAAAAAGGCCAAGAATAGATCAAACATGAATTATCAAAATTTACATTGCTACAGATTTTATATCTATGTTTAAAGTTTTTAAATTGGAATATTCTTATAATATATTTTAGCATAAGATAATTTTTGTAATTACCAAGATTTTGTCTGTTAAATAATATTTAGTGAAAATATCATATCTTCCTATTTATCCTTGAAAATAAGGTAAATATATTTATGGATTGTATAAAAATACAGACTAGATATCCTGAAAAATCTTCCAATGACACAGAAACCCAAAACTTATCTTAACAAAATTTGAGGAATAAAGGAAAGCATCATTATTAATAAATATCTTAAATTAGGGAAAATATCTACAGAAAGAATGGAAATCACAGTAATGTCTTTTTATTTTTTGGTGAAAATTTGCATGTCTTACTAACGGGAATATATCTGGCAGGTTACAATTATAAAATACATTGAACTTATAAATAGTAGGGATTTAAAAAGAAACTTTTTGCATGAGAGTAAGATTTTATGAGCTAAATCTTTAAATGGTAGAAAATATCTACCAGAGTAAAATATTTACCAGAGTAAAAAGAAAAGAATGCTTAACTAATTGAGACTTGTGAAAAGTGAAGGATTATTAAATATGGGCCTCGTCTCTGATAGGTTTGATGTTAAAATGTATACTGCTAGCGTGTTTCAGGAATCTCTCAGCTGAGTATTCAATGTATTTTGTGAGTCCCTAATATTTCTGAGAACCTGGCAGAAAAAATAAGTAAAATTTCCGAGACAGACCTTTAACCTATTCCATGGATGATACCCACAGAAAAATTCTGCTCAAAATACTTGCATTAAAAAGAGAAGAGTGGAAATCACCTTACTTTACAAATAAAGAAATAATGAAAAGACAATTTTTATGAAGATAGAATGAAAATTCATTGGAAAAATGGTAGCCTTCAATAAATAGTATTCAGAAAACTGACATACAAAAAATGAAATCATATTGCTATCTCCCAGTAGTTATCAAATTTAACTCAACATAGACTAAAAGTTAAATGGAAGACATGTAACTACTGAAAGAAACATATGGTAAATAATTCAGAATATTGGAATGTGCAAAAACGTTTTGGTTAAGATCCCCCCAAAATAAGAACCATAGCAAAATTATTAGTTTAATCATATGGCGCAATTACATCTAACCAAGAAGTTTGTATACAACAAAGGAAACAACCAATAAAGGGAAGAGGCAACTAATGCAATGGGAGAAAATATTGGCAAAACATGCATTTGACAAAGAGTTGATAATTAGAAGACATAAGTAACTTTAAAATTCATTAGTAATCCCCTCAAACAAAAAAAACACAAATGCAATTAAATTGGGCAATCAAAATTAACATTTATTTTTAACAGACTAATTTTTTAATAAATTTCATGAAGTAAGACTAAACAGGGTTAGGAAGTTCAACTAAAAAACCATTATGGAAAAATCACCTCACCTCAGTAAAAACAGCTATTATCACAAGACAAACTATAACAAGTGATGGTGAGGAGGATGAGAAAGTACTTGCATACTATTTGTGTGCATGTAAATCGTTACAGCTGTTGTTTAAAACTATCCTATTATCGGGAAATCCTACAAATAGGTATACATCCAAAAAACACAAATTGAGTATGTCAAAGAAATCTATACTCTGTGGATATTGCATCAACATTTTTCTTATTTCTTTTTTTATTATTCAAGATCACTACATTTATTCTTTCTTATACTTTTTTATTGAAAAATACTGACAGAGGGATTACAGTTACATGAGCAAGGTAATGAATTCATTGCCTATCAAGCATTATTACCTCCTCTTTTGGTTTTCCCCAACCATCCCTTCCCTCCCACCTCCACAATTACACTCCCCCACCCCACCTAAATTGTAAAGTTCCCTTTTCAACATAGTGTCTTGTGCATCTCATTGCTACAATAGGTCAACCTGTATCCCTATTTAAACAATTTGTTATTTCACTTCCCCTCCCCAAATTAGAGAAGTGTATATACAAGATGCAGGTCACTGACATCAAATACAATGAAAACAGGGGTTATACCATGGGGGAGGAAGATACAAAGAAACAAAAAATCACGGTACATTATAAATACGTTAGAAACAATAGCAAGAAAGAAAAAAAAAAACACTTGTGTCCCTATCTTAGGGTTCATTTCACTTAACATCTTCTCATCTGGTCATATGTACATAGCTTTTGACCTTTTCTAATTGTCTCAGGCATATACTAGTTATTGCAAATAAGGGAAACCATGGGACCTATGTTTCTTTGGGCCTGGCTTATTCACTTAATATTTTTTCCAAATCTTTCCATTTACTAACAAATGGGGCTATGTCATTCTTTCTGATAGAGGCATAGAATTCCAATATATATATATATATATATATATATATACACACACACACACACATATATGTATATATACCACACACACACACACACACACACACACACAAACACACACACACCACATTTTCTCATCTGTAGAAAACTAAAGGTAGATCTGTATATATCACACTGCACCAGAATCAACTCCAAATGGATCGAAGACCTCGGAGTCAAAGCAGACACTATGTAAACATTGCAGGAAGGAAATGGAGAAACCCTAGGTCTCCTTGGCACAGGCCGAAATTTTCTTAATAGAGACCCAGAGACACAACAAATCAAAGAATGGTTAGATAAACAGGATTGCATACAACTGCAGAGCGTCTGAATGGCAAAGGGCATAGCTAGCAATAGAAAGCCCACGGATTGGGAGAAGATCTTCACTAGCCATACCACAGACAGGGCGATTATATATAAGAAATACTTAGAACTCAAAAAATTAAATCCCCCAACAACAAATCCTCAAAGAAACAACTGCCCAATAAATAAGTGGGCTAAAGACTTACATATTAACTTCTGTGAAGAGGAAAGAAGGATGGCCAATAGACACATGAAGAAATGTTCCTCAAAAGAATCCACATAGAGCTCCCCTCTGACCCAGCAATCCCACTTTTGGGCATTTACCCAAATGTTCACAAACAAGACCACACTAAAGCTACCAGCACAACTATGTTTAGTGCAGCATTATTTACCATAGCTAAGATATGGAACCAACCCAGATGCCCCTCAGTAGATGAATGGATCAAGAAAATGTGGTACATACACACAATGGAATTCTATGCCTCCATCAGAAAGAATGACATTGCCCCATTTGGTAGGAAATGGAAAGGCTTGGAAAAAATTATATTATGTGAAGTAAGCAAAGACCAAAGAAACATAGGTCCCATGCTTTCCCTTATTTGCAATATCTAGTATGTCTGAGTCAAGCAGAAAAAGGTCAGAATAGGTGATGTTAGGGAAATGAACCCTAAGGTACTATTCAAATGTTTTTTTTTTCTTTCATGTGATTGTTTCTAACACATTTATAAGATTATTTCTTTGTTGCTTTGTATGTCCCTCCCCCACAGTATAACCCCTGCTTTCACTGTATTTGATGTCGGTATAATTTGTGGAGGGGAAGGGGAAAAACAAGTCGTTTAAATAAGGATACAGATGGACCTGTTGCAACAATGAGAAGTACAAGTCGTTATGTCGAAAACGAACTTTACAACTTTGGTGGCGGGGGGAGAGGATTGGGTAGGGAGGAGGATGGGAAGGGATGGGAAGGGGAAACAAAGGAGGAGGCTACAATGCTTGATAAGAAATGTACTCATTATCTTGCCCATGTAATTGTAACCCCTCTGTACAGTATTTTCACAATAAAAAATAAATATAAATAAAAAAAGAAATTCTCAACCTCCCTAGCCGTAAAAGAAATGCAAATCAAAACAACACTGAGATTTCACCTCACTACAGTTAGAATGGCTATAATCAAGAACTCTAATAACAACAGATGCTGGAGGGGATGTGGACAGAAGGGAACCTTCCTGCATTGTTGGTGGGAGTGTAAACTTGTTCAACCACTTTGGAAAGTAGTATGGAGGTTCCTCAAAAGACTCTACATAGAGCTTCCCTATGACCCAGCATTCCCACTTTTGGGCATTTACCCAAATGATCACCAACAAGACCATACTAAAGCTACCAGCACAACTATGTTTATTGCAGCATTATTTACCATAGCTAAGATATGGACCCAACCCAGATGCCCCTCAGTAGATGAATGGAGCATTTTTCTTAAACTTTGCACATAACTACAAAAAGTTCCTTTGTCAACTAATTTCTAACTCATTTGAATATGCCCTCAATTTCTTATCAAAACCCTGAGAGATAAAGTTTTAAATATTAATTGCTACAATCTATACTTTTTTGCCTGAAAACAATATTATTTATAGACAAAGATGTAATATAGGACTATTTTGACTGTAACTAATATTTATGAGGCATTTTTATTTTTTTAATTACTTTAAGTAGTTGTAAAAATGTGTTGCCATTTAACAAGGCAGTTTATGAATACAGTATATTCTGATCAATTTTACCCCTTTCAACATCCTCACCTCTCTTTTCTCTGTTTTTTCATTGTTAATTTTTCAGGATATACACTGGATTTTTTTTTACTGCATTCTCTCCCTCTTCTCCTCTCTGTCCACCCCTTTTGAGTACTTCGAATCACAGTAGTCAAATTGTAAAATTAAAGCAGGTAAATATGCAATCTGGAAATGTATGTGAGGTTATCTGGGATGAGTCAGAGAAATGAAAGGCACCACAAGCTCAGAGCCTCTTCTGTATACTTATTTGATTTTACTAAGTAACATTAAGTGATAATACATATAGTATAATGCACTATTTTTGCTACCATTTTTATGTAGTTGAAGTGTTTTTCTCAAAGCCTCTCATGTTGAAATTTAATCTCCACTATGAACTGCTAAGAAATTAGAGATTGATTCTGACTGATGTTGAGTTGAGTCTGTTAGGAAGTGAGTAGGATTGCATAAGTTCATAAAGGCACAAGCTATATTTTTGATAGCTTTATAAAAAGAGAGACACAAGGAGATATAAACATAGGGAAGTGGTTTCAGTCTCATACAACATGATGTTCTCTGTCACCGTAGGACTCTACCACCAAAAAAACCATCACCAGATGTAACCCTTGACCTTAGACCAGAAATGTGAAGAGTTAAAATTTCATCTATTTTTTTATAATGTCACTCTACATCAAGTATTCTGTTGTGGTATTGAAAAATATACCAATACAGATGGCAACATTACAGTTCAAGGAAGATTAATCATATCATCTTATGCACACTTGGGCCTCTGGGGTTTTATTTGGCCTGTATAGTCAAATGTTAAATTCAAAGAATGGGGAGAAGGAAAGGCATTGTCCCCCAAAGATTAAACAAAAGCCTAGCCTGTGTTTGGATTTTGTTTAGACAGATATTCAAATTACAAAAACTAAAGGAACTTTTGCCAGTGGATAGCATTGTTATAGAATTTTCCAACATGAACTCTTGAGCAATCAAGTAAGGTCTTACTTGATCTGTAATTCTGAAAAAGAAAAATCCATGAAAGCAGCATGTTGGAGAAAATTGCATTCTATGTCAACTATGGAGAAATCCTACTACTTTTCATGTGGAATTGAGGCACACATAAAAAGGGAAATCACCTGACTAGGGATGGCAAGACTGGCTATATAAGGAACTCATTTCATTGACAAAAGGTGCTCATCAGTCTCAAAATCACTAAACTATCTGTTCCTGTCCAGCATAATGAAATCAATATTTTGGACCAATGAATAATGTACATCATGTATCTTCCCTATATCCTTTAAAAGCTCTTCATACATCTTTACTGATTATAATGATAAAAGCACTCCTACAGAAATTTATTACTGGATACACGGATAGAAGTATGGTTACTTTGAAATATTCTCAGAATTTTCTTTCCATTATTAATATTATATAAGTATATGTATAATATAATGAATACCTGTGTTTTTAAGACCTAAGTAAAGATTAAGGCATTACAAATTCAATTACAGACTCCAGAACTTCCTTTAAATGGCTACTCTTCCTCTTTAAACTCTCCCGGCATCCTAGAGCTAAGCCGTATCCATTATCCACTACCCATATATACCTTATTATACTTTTCCAACATTAGTAAATTATTTATGCATATGTCTCTGTGTGTGTCTACTTGTATGTCATGGAAAAGCTAACCTAACACAACTTGCTTTTCATTAATTCATATGATTTTTTAAGGACTTAGGCTTATACCCAATCCCAGCTACTTTGCAGGTGGACGTACAGAGGATGGTGTCTAATTTCATCCAGGGCAAAAATTTAGTGAAAATCATTCCAATAAGCAAGCCATGTATAATGATTCATGTGGGATTCAAAGGAGAATCACAGACCACGACTGGCTATAGACCAAAAGAAGATATTCTGATTTTAAAATAACTAAAGCAAAAAAGAGTCGGAAGCATAATTCAAGTGGCTGAATATCTGCTTAGAATACACAAGATCCTCATTTCAAATAATAGTATTGTAAAAAATTAATAAAAAAAGATCTGTACATATAAAATACTGCTAAAAGTCCTTTAGTTTTACTAATAAACTGTGACACAACCATATCACAATTAATATATTTCTATAATTGCTTTTCCCATTAGATTCTAAGATTCATGATAGTATCATAGATTTCATTTGTAATATTCACTATAGCCCAAGTTTCTAAGTAGTTGGAACATACAAATTTCTATTTTGTATACTTTTTGTTTGATTTTCATAGGTTACAAAGTTTAGCATCTATCCATTTGTTTTACCTTGTGTTAAGTCATTCAAACTTTTAACCCAATTGTGGAGGTAATATGCTCCAAAAAAGTGACAACTCCCTTCCAATGTGCTTTTCTGAAATATCATATACCACTCTTCCATCAAAAACAGGAGCACCCTTCTTCATCCTCTTGAACTTCAGCAAGCTCTGTGACAGTTTTGCCTAATAAAATATGTCAGAAATGGCATTCTGCCAGCACCAGGCATAGTGTTTAATGGGCATGACAGCTTGGAAATCAGATGCCAGTAAGATAAGTGTAACCACTTTGAGAGTGATGTGCTGTGAGGAATCACTAAACCATGTGGAAAGTTTGACAGCTTTCCACTTAAGCAGCTGGCTACCCAAGCCCATGAACCAGACATGTAAATGAAGAAGCCTTCATTTGACTCCATCAAGGCAGCCTAGACAACCTAGTGACAACCAATCAAGTTTGCTCAACATTAGCAACTATGAGAAAGAACAATGACTTCTTTTTACATCTTTAAGTAATCTTGTAATTCTTATGCAATATAGAGACAAGCCTGTTAGGTCACTCTTTATATGAAATTTAAAGGGCAAGAGAAGTAAAACATTTCTGAAGATCTCTTTCTACTTATTGCAATTTCTATTATTAGTAGTATTCCATGGAGCTAGGATGAACCATCATCCAATGATTGGTTTAAATGAGTATCCCAACAATGCCAAACATACAGTAAGATACAGTAAGACAGTTTGAAATGATATAGTAGTTAAAAGGGAGGAGAAAGGAGACTAGTTTGAAGTTTTCACCATGTTCAAGGGGTAGCCCAGGGCTTGGGAGATTTAAACTTCCTAACTAAGGCAGGTGCAGAGACATGTTTTCTGTCATATTAGAAGTTACACCCAAGATACAAACTCTTCTGTAAAAACTAAAAACAGGGATATGTGTATGTATGTATGTATGTATGTTTGTATGTATGTATATATGTATGTATACATATATAAGTAATATATTATATTAGCATTATATTAATATATAATAATATAATTAACCTAACTATAAAATAGAGTGTATGCAGGATAGAAATTCCCTGGTGTAAACCCTTTGAGCAATTAGCAAAACATTCAACAAAATGAATATCAGGAAAATGAAATAAGATTACAAGAGGAAGCTAAATGAGGTGATGAGTGAATGAAAAAGTGCAATAGGGGACAATTATGGCCAAGATCCTCAATTATTTATATAATAAAGTAAATGGGAAATGTGATGGGAGTCTGGAGGAATGGAACAGCCAGGTTGGGGGAGAATGATTGAAGGGGGAAACTTTTATCAAGAAACACTGGACATTGAGTTAGACATGTTAAATTATAGCTCCCTTACACAATCTTTTTAGTTTCAGAAACAAAAAACTACATATCTTGCAGAAGGGGCAAGAAAGCTGTTAGCAGTTAAATACATAAACAATAACACAACCCCATTTGTTAGGAAATAGAAAGACTTGGAAAAGATTATATTAAGTGAAGTAAGCCAGGTCCAAAGAAACATAGGTCCAATGATTTCCCTTATTTGCAATAATTAGTATGTGTCTAGGAAAACAGAAATGTTCAAAAGCTATGTACATATGACCATATATGATGATGCTAAGTGAAATGAATCCCAAGATAGAGACACAGGTGTTTTTATATTTCTTGCTCTTGTTTTTAATGTACTTATGATGTACCATGTGGTTTTTTTGTTTCTTTTGTATGTTCTTCCCCCGTGGTATAACCCCTGTTTTCACTGTATTTGATTGTGGTGCCCTGAATCTTGTATAAACATTTTTCTAATTTGGGGAGGGGAAGGGAAATAACAAAATGTTGAAATAAGGATACAGGTTGATCCATTGTAGCAATGAGATGTACAAGACACTATACTGAAAATGAACTTTACAAAGTTGGGGGAAGGGAGGGAGGAGTTGGGGAAGTGGGGAAGGAAGAGATGGTAGGGGAAAAACAAAGGAGGAGGTAACAATGCTGGATAGGAAATTTACTCATTACTTTATTCATGTAACTATAATCCCTCTATACAGTATTTTCACAGTAAAATATATACAAAAATAAAAATAAAAAATAGTGGCAACTTTTATTACATGGAGTATTGTATTGTAAATTACAGTGATATTTATTTGATTTGTTAATATCCTAGCCCATGATCTACATTGTGTCTTATATGCTTCATTAGGAAATATCTTCCTTTATATTATTTTATATGTCTGCCTCTAAATTCAACAGTCTGATTTTAACATGGTATCTTGTTATCATTTTTGTTTGCTTTTGTTTTAGGCTTCATTTTAGTTTTTAAAGAATTTTAAAGGCGTTTTTTCATCTTATGTTTTAGGTTCTTTTATTCAGATAAAATTTATGTAGAATATAATACAGCTTAATTATAGATGGATAAATTTTGATAAAAGTTGTACTCTTGTAACTACCTCCAAATAGAACATTTCTATTCATCCTGTTCTATTTCCATTCCTTCTGATGAACATACTTTTTTCTTCCCATAGATTATTTTTAATTAGTTTCAAATATTATAAAAGTAATCATAGAATAAATAGATAAATATAATTTTGTGACTTTTGATAGAGGAAAAATTTTAAAGAATTCATTTAAACATTAAAATTATGAGCTTTATCTTGGTTTGGGCTGCTATAACAACTTACTACAGATTGGATCGCTGAAACAACTCATTTTTTTCCTTACCATTCTGGAGTACATTCAAACATGGTCAAGATTGAGTGAGAAAGATCTATTTTTCTACTGTGTCCTCACTTGTGGGCAGGAAAGACAGAGGTAGGAAAGACAGAGAGAAAAGAGAGGAAGAACTGTTTCTTTTAAGTCCAATAATCACATTCAAGAATGCTCCACTCATATAACCTAGTTATCAAGAAGGACTAAACCTCCTATAAAATTACATTCATGAGCAGAATTTCCATACATGAACCGTGGTGAGGGGACACATGAAGTACAAACTATTTGAATGAGACAACCCACATTCCCTTTGATTAGAGTCTACCATTCAAGTTTTATGGTACTTGCTTTCTTGCATAATACCCATTGATCAATACATCTCACATTTTAATATATCTAGAAATAAGCCACATCTGTCTATATACCATTTCCTAAATATCCTAACATGAATATTTTAAGTATATTTGAAAAATGTCTTTATCACCTTTTCTCCTTAAATAGTAAGTGCTATATATACTTTCACTGACAAATCTTAGAGGCACTGTGGTTTTAATTTTGACAAATGCATATGTTTGTACAGCCTATAGACAACATATAGACTACTGAAGATAAACACAGGAAGTTTTATCATTCGCTTTTCAATCAATCCTCACCTCTTGTGTCTACAATCCTTACCTCTTGTGTCTACAAGGCCATGGCTGCTGTTTGTCAGCCACCATAACTTTGTTGTGCCTAATAAAATTTCATATAAATGAAATGCATATGCATTTTGAAAGGGTATTTTTAATACAGCAAAATAAATTTTAAGATTTATGCATATTGTGCTGTTTTGTTTATTATGGTTCACTATTGCATTCTGTGAATACTCCAAAGCTTGTCTATTTCTTCTCCTTTAATGAATATCATAGCTGTTTACAGTTTGGAGGATTATTAACATTGTAGGAACATTTTGTGTCAGTATTTTTGTAAAGTAGCTAAGGCTTTTATGTCTAGGATATAGGATAGGTGTTTAGCTACCTCAAACTTGCTAGATCATTTTTCATAGTGAATTTACACCTCCTCCCAATGTTTGTGAAATTTTTGCCAATATTTACTATTGTCAATCTTTCAAGACTTAAGCATTCTGACAGCTGTGTGGAATTATCATAGTGCGGCTGTACCTTGTACTTCCTTAGGGGCTGATGCTTAATGTATTTTAAATTGTCCATTAATATATCATGGTTAGTGAAATGTCTATTAAATATATTCTCCATTTCTTTGGTTTTTCTTTTGGCTTCATATACTGGGTAAATGTGTTTTTTTTTTGTTTTTTGGGGGAGGGGTCCAGTCATAGGGCCTGAACTCTGGGCCTGGGCGCTGTCCCTCAGCTCTTCAGCTCAAGGGGAGCACTCTACCACTTTAGCCACAGCGCCACTTCCGGCTTTTTTCTTTTTGCTTATGTGGTGGTGAGGAATCGAACCCAGGGCTTCATGCATGCAAGGCAAGCGCTCTACCACTGAGCCACCTTCCCAGCCCCCTGGGTAAATGTTTGTGTCAGCTATGCATTTACAAATATTTTCTCTAGCTCTGATATTTGCTTATCCTTTTTCTTTCTTTCTTTTTTTTTTTTGCAGGTTTGAATTCAGAGCCTTATGCTTGTGAGGCAGACACACTATCACTTGAACCACAGATCCAGTCCTTTTATGCTTTTGTTATTTTTCTGATAGTTATTGTTATTGTTAGTTATTGTTCACATTTTTACACAGGGATGATTTGGGCCATGATCCTCCTACTTACACCTCCTGTATAGCTTGAATAACAGTTGCATGCCACCACTGCCTCATTTATCTGATAAGATAACATCTTACCTAACATTTTTCCCAGGTGGGTCTCAAACTACTTTTCTCCTGGTATCCACCTGGCAAGTAACTGACATTTAGACTTCATTGTACCCTGCTTTAGTTTAGTAATGTGCCAATTTGTTGTTTCTATGTAAATTTTAATACCTTTGTTAAATATAATTTACAGTATTCATGATTATTGCTTTGTAGTTCAAGTTGTCAAAAATGCTTTTTTTAACAATAGGATTTAGCCTCTACCTACCTTCACTATTTATTATGTATACTGAGATGAATGAGGCTAAGTTTCTTTCTTTTGCCTTTGAGTTGTGTAACTATTTTAACAAAGTTCATTGAAAATACTTAACCACTTTGGGCTCCTTTGTAGGCACATTTTAGGCTAATGCCTTGTGTGTATACACTGGGAATTTAAAAAAATGTTTTTTCCAAAGGTTGCAGCACATTGGGCTGGGAAGGTGGCTCAGTGGTAATGAGGCCCTGGGTTCGATTCCTCAGCACCACATAAGTGGGGAAAAAAAGCTGGAAGTGGAGCTGTGGCTCAAGTGATAGGGCAGTAGCCTTGAGCTGAAGAGCTGAGGTTGTGCAATTCTATTAATCAAATTGCAAAATAACAGAAGGGACATATTTAGAAGGCAGCACATATTTGTGTTTGACTGTTATAAAATGCAAACTTATAATGTATAGTTAATATATATACCTACATATTGCTAAGATATTAATCTATTCATACTCGTTCATTCTAGAGATATAGATTTGGAAAATATCTATCCATACATTGCTGTTAAAATTGTGTGAGTATCTGATCAAACAAAGAGTGCATATTGACAATAGGGATCAAGTTACAGAATTTAACATGTGTATTTAACATGTGTAAATATCAAAATAAAGGACAGCTTAAATATGATAAAAGTGAAAGACGAGGATCATGGGAGTTGAGTAATTAATTAATTGAGGAAAAAAGAAAACACAAGATTTATTGGAGTGTTAAAAAACCCAAATAACTCAAATGAAGAATAATTTATACTCTTTAAAAAATTATTGTGAAAATACCATACAGAGGGGTTACAATTACATGGACAAGGTAATGAGTGCATTTCTTATCAATCATTGTTGCCTCCTCCTTTGTTTCCCCTTACCTTCCCTCCATCCCTTCCCATCCCCCCCCTTCACCCTCACCCATGCCTCACTCTCCCTCCTCCAAAGTACTCAGCAACAACAAAAAAAGAAAAATAATTTAGCTTGGAGCTTGAGGTTTACACTGTACTTCTAGCTACTCAGTGGGCAAGAAAAGTCCAGCCCAGCCCAGGAAGAAAGTACTGTGAGACTCTTACCTCAATTCAACTAACAAAAAGCCAGAAAATGGAGTTGTGGCTCAAGGGGTAGGGCACAAGCCTTGAACAAAAGAACTAAGGGAAGAATGCACTGGCCTTGAGTTCAAGCCCCAGCACTAATACCAAAGAAATTCAAAAGAAAAATATAGTAGATAGCTATTAATTCTGCAAAGCTGTTTCATTGAGTTTTGATAACACTGTAGAATTGAAAACCACAGTATTCTGAAATGTTTAATCAGCATTGACAAAAGTTTGTTTAAATACACACATACATATATTTCAATAAACAATACTAATGAGTAGTATCCAATTTAACATGCTAATAGAATATGCTATAGTCTTTACTGTCAATTCTCTACAGTTGTTATTCTCAGAATTCTTTTGTTCATTTCTTTTTTTTAATTGTGAAAATACTGTACAGAGGGGTTACAATTACATGGGCAAGATAATGAGTACATTTCTTATCAAGCATTGTTGCCTCCTCCTTTGTTTCCCCTTCTCATCCTTTCCCATCTCCCCCCTTCCAACTCCCACATTTCCCCACCAAAGTTGTAAAGTTTGATTTTGACATAAGGACTTGTACATCTCATTGTTGCAATGGGTCCACCGGTATCCCTATTTAAACGATTTGTTTTTTCCCTTCCCCTCCACAAATTATACCGACATGAAATACAGTGAAAGCAGATGTTATACCGTGGGGGAGGGACATACAAAGCAACAACAAAAAAATCATCTTATAAATATGTTAGAAACAATTGCATGAAAGCAAAAACTTTTGAATACTTATCTTGGGGTTCATTTCACCTAACATCAACTTATCTGACCTTTTCTGCTTAACCAACCCAATGGAATTGTTTTGTTCATTTCTATCAAACTTTTGTATTTTCATCACAAGTGATGAAATAATATGCTTCTAATGTCAATGTTAGCTGATAGGCATGACATACTTAGATGTAATCATCTCCAGAATATAGGTAATTATAAAACATAGTAAAATAAGTTGAAATGATGAACTTTCAATATTACACGTTTGTTATAATTTAGCATTGTAGCTTTATGTAAATTAACTTTCATCATCATATCTACGTTTAATATTTGCCTTGTAATATTTCTGAAAATTTAAGAGTTGCCTCTTGCATACCAGTCCAGGTTAACTCTATCAAAACTATTGAATGGAAGACAAGAAGTCTGTGGGTACCATAAGAATCTGGCATGTGCCATCTGCCACTGATCCAGAAAGTGCAATTTTATCAAGTTATTAACCATCTGAGTCCTCTATGTCCTATTTAGAAATTAAGAATACTGATATTTCAAATGTTAGTAGGATGATTTAAAATCATATATATATATATATATAAATCACACTTATTACATTCTCAATATATAGAAATCCTTACATTATCATTGCTATTGAAGGACCAGTTGGTAGAATATCATTGGAATTTTTGTTGATGTGGCTCAATCATTAACTTTCTCAGATGACACCATTATTTGGAAGAATGCACCTAATTTCGTGAATGTTTTCTTTTTATATAATATATTTTATTGTGAAGATACTGAAGAGAGGGGTTATAGTTACATGAGTAAGTTGAGTACATTTCCTATCATTACCCCTTCCTTTGCTTTTCCCCTAAAATCCCTTTCTTCCCCACCTCCCAAACTCCTCTCTCTCCCCCCAAGTTGTAAAGTTCGTTTTCAACATAGTGTCTTGTACATCTAATTTTACAGTGGTCAGCCTGTATAATTATTTCAGCTTTTTGTTATTTCCCTTCCCCTCCCCAAAAGAGAAAAATGTATATGCAAGATGCAGGGCACTGGACAAGCAGAAAAGGTCAAAGCTATGTACATATGACCATATAAGAAGATGCTAAGTGAAATGAACCCCAAGATAGGGACACCATAGGTTTTAGCTTTCTTGCTGTTGTTTTTAATGTACTTATAATGTACTGTGTGATTTTTTTGTTTGTTTTGTATGTTCTCCCATGGTATAGCCCCTGTTTTCACTGTATTTGAATGCTTTCTTTTTTATACTTTCTTTTTTTTTCTTTAAAGTGTATTTTTTATTATCTTCAAGTAGTTGTACAAAGAAGTTACCAATCGACAAAGCACTTTATGAATGCAATGCATTTGGATGAATGTCATTCCTTTCATCATTCCCCTCATCTCTTTCCAACCCACCTCTTCCCTTACTCTTCTTAATTTTGTAGGATATACCTTGAATTTATGACTACATTCATGCCCTTTCTTTTTCTTTCCTTTAAACTGAACTTCGTAACAAAATTTCTAACATTATAAAATGCTTTTTCAAAATCAACTGTAAATTCCCATTCTTCCTGACTAGTTAGGCTTTCCCTTGTTTGAATTCCTGGCAGAGGACTTGCTAATGGAATGTCTGATGCAATTTCAGGAAGATCCTAGAAGTGCTATCTTATTAGGTCATGATGGATGTAGAGAAATATACATGCTGATTACTCATATAGGCCTGGAGCACAGGGAAAAGGAGGAAGTTCAACTATTCTAAACCTCTAAATAAAAGCAAGTCTGTTCTCTAAAATAATCATCCTTCTGCTTCTTAATTCTTTTCAATTTTCCCCACAGATGTGATTTCCTTGACATCATTGAGATGTAGTTATATATACTGAGTACTGCATGTGAGATGAATAACCTTCAATACTGCTTTTGAGTTTCATAATTCATTTAGTCTATTTTTAAATTCTAGATTGCAAAGGAAAAATCTGCTACTTTCTGAAGTCATATTAATAACTACTTATCTGTGTTTGTATGACATCATGACTAATAGATTAAGATTGCTTCATTCCCGTTAGTATTGATTGTAGCCAAATACAGCTAGGCAGTAGTCAAGATTACTTAACAAATAAAGGGAAATAATGCAAGTTTATAATTTAATATAAAACAAGTTAGGTATGTTTTGCCCCTTGAAATTATTTTGGCTGAAATAATTTCATACAGAGAGGAAAAATATTTAAAATGCCCAAATCTTTACTGTATATAATTTCTATTTTCAAAATGCAATTTAAATGTGGTTAATAGAAATAATAAATGAACCTAATATGTATGAAAATCATTTTATGTCATTCAAAACACTTTTAAACCTATGGAAACAATCATGAGATCCCAAATGGGAGCAATCATTATAAATGATATTTTAGTTAAATTTAAATACCACGTTTATATAAGAAAGCTAATTTGTAAGTGAACATATTAGTGAAGCATGATTTGTTAAAAAAATGATGATCTATTTGAAACAGCCTCTGTACCATGCTTCTGGTTCTTTTTTATATTGTTTGTTCTTAAGGTATGCCTGTGTGCAGGCCTGGTCAGTGATATTCCTGATCTCAGCTTCCTATGTATTTGGGATGGCAAACATATGCCACTATGGCCAGCTATAGGTTGAGAAATAAAATATAAATATTTCTCCTGGAGCTAGCATTAAAGCATAATCCTCCTAATCCCAGCCTTCTAAGTAGCTAGAATAATAGGTGTGAGATACTGGTACTAGGCAAGAACTTGTACACTTACACTGTTACACAGTGTAACAATGTAAGGAATTTCATCTTCCTTGACTTCAACTTTGTTATATGCAAAATTGGGGGTAATTATTATATCTTGGGGAGGTTGGTAGAGTAATTAAATATATAATGGTCCAGTTTAACAACACTGCATAATAAATGATCATTAGAAACCATAAGGTAAATCAAAAACTGAAAGCCAGAATGAAGATAAAGAGGAAAAATAAGATAAGCAAGTAGTAAGAGTTATCTGTGGGATGTGAGTTTCAAAATCAGTCCTAATATTTCAGGAAAACAGATCCACGAACAAAAACAATATACAGTTCTCATTATTACAAAGCAGGAAGTTAATCAGTTTCAAAGGACATCTAGCATCATTTTTCCTGATGCCATATTCTACATTAATTGAGGTTTCATTCATATGCTATAGAGAGGTAGAAGGGTCATTCCCTTTCTATTTAATGCTATAATAAGAAACACAAGTTTAGGGCTTAAAACTATGATGTGCTGAGTCCTACGTTAATTTCTTTATGTACATATTCATGATCACATGCATTAGTCACAAAGGCTCCATGAGGCAGATATTACTTTTAACTATGTTGTGCTTGAGAAAGATGGTACTTAGGGTAGGACACATATTGTATAAGATCACGAAGCAGAGTACAATCCAGTCTTTATTTTGACACAGTTGGGCCATTTCTTATTTTAATACCTTGCATTGGTAAGGGCGGGATTTCATTTTTGCATTTCCATACATATCTCCCATTTCTTAAAGTCTTTCCACAATTACCTAATCTAGCTATATAAATATTATCTCTGTCTCAGAGAACCATGGGAACCAAAATTTTTAAAGGCTTTTATTCTTTGCTATCAACTTCTGATTCTATAAAGTACAAGAAATTTGTTTTCCCAGCTTCTCACATCGACTGCTTTCAGCAGTATCAGAATCATTGTTGCCACTTTCGTCCTTTCTCCTCCATTTCTTCATTACCATCCTCTATCCAAGTGCTAGCAGTTGGTTACATTTCCATGCTAGATGTTTATTCTTCTGTGTTAATCTCAGACTTTGTGTGTTGCCTTTTGGTTTACTTTCCTTGATTGGTTTGGTAGCCCTTATCTTCTGTTCTACTCCAATTTCTTGTTTATAGCTGCCTATTGTATACTTCATTTGTTTAATTCACAGATATATCCAACTATTATGTCCATATCATGTTTTAACTTATCACATTTTAACTTCACTTTCTCACTGTCTTTTTCCTCTCTGTGTGCTCTCTGTTGCAATGATTGCTAGATAAGCAATATATGTCACTAGGATATTAGAAAAGCTTTCTATACACGGCTTCTTCACATATTCCTTAAAAAAATCCCTCCTAATTTCTAACATTACAAAATTCAAATTACTTATTCTGGTACTTAAGAAAAAAAATTTCATCCCAAACCATCGTTACAGTTTTATTCACTGTGCAACCTTCACAGACTCAATGTATTGGACCAACTGATATAGTAGCTAGTGTTCATTACCTTCCTACAAATTCTCTTCTGTTTTGATGAAATTTAATAAATAAGGCTTTTCTGATGTCCCAAATTGTAACCACTTTGCATATCCAAAATATTAAGCACTCTTTCAGGCCCAATTCAAACCCCAAACTCTATTTTGTACGTACTCACAGTAACTGGGTTAGTGACTCTTTTGCTGCTCCTCTGGCTCAATGCGACCCCTAGTGGATAGGTCTACCCAGATTAACCCCTTCAAAAGAAAATAGTTCTAAAGTGATGGAATGTAAATTAGAATATAAAGATTTTTTTTCCATTTATGAAACAAGAAATATAAACTAAAGTTAGGCAACATATTGAGAGACACATTAGGGTTAAAAGCATGGATTTGTAAGGCATGCACACAAACAGGGAGTTACTTAATACATAGATTAATATCATCATGAGAATTACTTTCCTATATAAAGAACCCTTTAAACAAATTTAAAAAACTTATTGTGGACTTTGATAAGTTGACTTCCTCAACTATATAGATTTGTTCTTCTCGATTATCTATTGGCTTTGTTCATCAGTATAGAAAGTTACAAAATTAAAATTAAAATAAATAAGTACACATATGTTTTACTGTTTTAACTGGGTCCTTCAGTGGATTAGCTACATGAATGCTGCATGTTTGTCTGAATTGTTCATTTAATACTTGGGACATCATAGGTACTCACGTATTGATTATGAAGATAGCTATTTAAAAAATAAGAACTTACATATTTGCTGAATGAATAAAATCTGCTCCCCACCAAAGTTTATTTCACTTTTCTGAAGGTTAGGAAGAAAATTCATGCTTCACCTTGTATTATGCTTTCTAATATGATTCCATCATACTATGTCTTTTCCCTTATCTTGGGCTCAGTTGTCCGACCTAGGTGATCTAAGAAGCTTTCTAGCAATTTCTATGGCAAAAGTTATGACATATGTTAAATTTCATGTCTTTCAGTACATCTCTTTAGTGAAATAGTACAGCAAAAGGTTTCATGAGATGTCTTGGCACCTATGTAACATTTGATGGAAGTTAATCACACACACACCATGTGCTTCTAATAATGAAAGTACTAGCTGTAACAGAATGTAGTATTATTGCAATGCTAAGTCACTTGCTTGAAAACTAAGTCTGGAGGCTTAACAAAGATATTTAAACCAGTCTAACTCTGCACTATGGAAGATGTTTCATTATTTTTCATTAATTTATTTTGCTTTGTTTTCATTCATAAAATAATTTGGAAAGAGTAAACGTAAATGACTCCCTATCATGTATTGAATAAAACTTAGGCTTCTTTTCCTGGTCTTAATACAATTTGCACAATTGGTCAGTAATTACCTTGAGTTAATCATATTGGCATGCCTAAATATTGACCATATGGAAATCATCAGATATAACTACTACTGAGAACTAGGATTGGGGGGGGATACTCTTCCAATCTCACAGTGAACCTGGAAAATATATTGTGAATACTTTCTTCACAGATTAAAAAATGAGCTCACAAATTAAGAATAACATGAATGGGGATCACAGGAAATGTCTGAGCTTGAATTCCAGTCCAGCTATTTCTGACTCTTGACCCTGACTCTTGAACCTATATTCATTTCATTTAAGAGGGTAGCTCCAAAATAATGTCATTTTACGACAACTTACAATCCATACTTCATTAGCACTGGGGGATATTTCAATGAATTACAGACAATATTGGCTTGCTGTGAACCATGCTTTAGTTTATATGCATGAAGAGCTCTGCAGTATGTATATATATATACACACACACACATATATATATATATATATATATACATATATATGTGTGTGTGTGTGTGTGTGTGTGTGTGTGTGTGTATCACCACAAGCTTTATGAGAAACAAAATTAGCTGACTCTTCAAGGTTCCGTTTTCCCTTGTCATAGTTTGTTCTTTCTAGTTTCATGGTGTTGATTTTGCCTATAATTTTTTAAAAAAGACTGATGAGGCACATTTGCTATCCTCATTTATTCTCTACCCATTTATTTCTATATATTTGGATATATCAACACAGCATATCATTGGTAAATATGTATTATTTATGGAATTAATTATGCAAACATAGGTCTGGAGGAACTGGTATAAACCATTAGATGATGCATGGTAACTTTACTAACTTGGAGAAGTCTTATAGACCACTCTACCTTAGGAACCATCCTAATCATTTATATCCAGATGACACTATTCTATGTTGGTTTGTGATGAAACTCTCTCTTAACAGACAACATTATCATAATGAATTCAATAATAGCTGAACTGATTTCTCTATATAGTAGAAAAATGTTAAAGACATTGAAATACTCTGAAACATATATTTTATACTTAGGGTATTTATATTTTAAAATTCTTTGCAAATGGATTTCATGAAAATTAAAAAAAACAAAATTTTGGCGAATCATGGCATATTGTATTCCAATATATTTGTGGGAAAAGGTCTACAGTTTTCATCAAGTTCTGAGTGAGACCACTGGAGTTAAAGTAAAGCAAATACTTCCTTGACTTTTATTCTTCTCTTAGTAAACCTAGTGAGTGGCACATATATGCTTCCAAAGAAAGATCTAGCTGTCAATCAAGGGGGAAGAAGTATTAGTGGAGCCCAGTAGGAAATGTGCAATTAAGTAAAGCTTTAAAAATGCATAATCAAGTACAACTAATAAGATCTGGGATATATAACTTAGGCATCTGGCAAGTTTTCTAGGATACTAGATGAACTATTAAGGAAGTTGGATCTTCTTGGGGGCAGAAAAAATGTCCTAGTGAAGTTAAACCCTTATGAATTGTGTCTTCTAAGTGTCTTCTAGCACTCTTATATACTCCTCCAGATTATTTTTCTAAATGTAGGAAAATAAACTTCAGAATTTCAATAGCACCATACAGTAAAGGTAGTAGGAAAACCATAGACATTTCCATCGTGCATATTCTTTTGTCACTGACAGTGACTTTGCTAAAGCAGATGCAAATGATAAATGGAATAGAATGGTTGAATGAAGATGCATGATTCCCTGTAATTGTATGAATGTATCAGGGGAATACAGTTAACCTCACTCTACTCCTTAATGATACTGTGTGTGCTCAAACTACTGTCCCAAAGCTTTTAGAATTCTTACATCTTATTGGGCCATTACTAGTTTCCACTTCACTTCTTACCACGGGAAGTTTCATTCACATCCTAGTCTATCAAATGCATTTCCACATTTAGAATGTCTGATCTCTCTAGCTCATATTTTTGCAGCATATAGCCATACTGTATTCCCATATGCAGCATCCAGAATGTGAAATGATCAATTCTAATTTATTGGTTTGACTTATCTAACTATCCACATGTGTATTTTGGGCATGCACATGTGTGCGTGTGCACACACACAGACATACATGCACACATCAGTATAAAATGCAGCTGGTTTAGGCTGGTCTTGGTGGCTCACGTCTGTAATTCTAGCAACTCAGGAGGCTCAGATCTGGCTTAAGTGGCAGCACACTAGCCTTGAGCATAAAAGCTCACAGCTTTTAGGGACAGCACCCAGGACCCGAGTCCAAGCTTCAGAACAATAACAAAATCACATAAAGCAATAACCTGGTTAAGTAATATATGTAGCAAAGTCCTATTTTAGTGACTTCTCCAAAATAAGAAAATTAGGATTTTTCTACAAAAGTATTTTCTCTACACACAAATGTGGTGAGTGCAGAGAAATGGAGGGGCAAGAATGATTTTTTTTTGGTAGAGGTGATGTACAGAGCAGTTAGAGTTACACGTGTCAGGTAATGAGTAAGATACTTTTTGAACCATGTCTTACCTTCTCTCACTCTCTACCAGTTTTTCCCTCCCCGCCCACCCATAAGATGCATAGTTCATTTTCCACATAGTGTCTAGTGAGTACCACTGTTGTATTTGTTCTCCCTTGTTCAAGATTTTCTATGTTCCTCGTATATTTCTAAATACAAAGAAACAAGTCAAAAGAGAAAAAAATGAAATGGAGGGGCAACATTCACAGAAAATTTACAAAAATTATAATTAGAAATTACTTTTATGATCACTGCTTTTCATTTCCATGTTTGTAAGCATATGTATATACACTTATATATCATCCGATGTTTCTATCTACATGAGTAAAACATTCCACACACTTGTAATCACCTTTTACATTTTTAATGCACTTCATTGCAGTTACTTCACTTATGAATGAAACATGACCCTACTATTTTTATCGATGTCAACTTAATGTAACTTTGTAACTTTGAAACATCTCAGGTTTCATATTGGTTAACTCAGAAAACTATTTTCTCTGCTTTGAAAAAGGTGTTGTAGGCTGAAGTGGTAGCTCAAGTAGTAGAGAGGCTGTCTAGCAAGACCTAGGCTTTGAGTTCAAATCTCACTAATGCCACAAAGAGAATATTATGTCACAAATAACAAATTTGGTACTACAAATACGCAACAGCAAAAAGTTAAATTAAGAAAGCAAGATACTTAAGTGTGCACTTAGTACTGTCCCTGATATCGTTATTGTTCAATAAATGTCTATTATGGCTTTGTTAGTTTTAACATTATTATTGTTATAATCTTAATTTTCTTTTATAGAAAACACCCCACTGAAATTCAGGACTTTGGCATAGTCCCTGACCTTTTATGCTCAAGGCTAGTGCTTTATTACTTGAGCCACAGGCATTGTTCAGAACTTTTCCTTAGGAAAAATATTCACTTTAATTTCAAGTTAGCTTATTTCTGATGTTGTGTCTCTGCTTTATGACATATAACTGCTTTATATACACAAGCACTAGACTGTCCAAACTGAATAGGATTTTTATTTCTTTTTGTGTGGTTGAGTTTTTTTTTCCAGGGCTGAGGACCGAACCCAGGGCCTTGTGCACGCCGGGCGGGCACCCTTCCGCTGGGCTAAACCCCCAGCCCCTGTGTGGTTGAGTTTTACAATTTGTTCTTAAATAGTATACAATCTGAAGCCTATGTGCCTACTTTGAACCCTTATCACTTTTATAAAAAGCAGGAAAAGCTCTACTAAATTTGAAGATTTTCATGTTATACTAAATTATTTTTTCATGTTTTCTGTTCCTAAGTGTTTGCAAATAAAAGTTTTCTTTATTTTTTCCCTATATAATATAGAAAATTTGAGCAAATATTCTGGAACTTAACAGATTTTATAGTATTTGATAATAAAATATGTGTATTGACTTGCAAAAGGCAGAATACAGTTTTTGTGCTCCTTCAACCCCCACCATTAATAGATTAGTTTGATGTCAAAATCACAGCATAATACCAAATTCTATATTCTTGCTTGTATGAAAGTTAAATTTCTCATTAACAGAACAATTTAATAGTGCTATTCCTTTCTGTTGCTAATAACTAACAAAAAGCTCTTAATTTTAACAACTTGTACTTTAGAAGGAGCCATTGAGAGATACAGATATTAGTCCAAAAGACAGCAAATGTAATATAAAATTGTTCTCAATTGTCTAAAGTGTAATTTGATTTCTCTGAAACTGTAGTCATTAAAAGTTTCATTATAATAAAAATTTAATTTTTTCTCTGAATCCTCCTTTGGCTAAAGCACAATATACCATTGAATTAAATGAATAATTCTCCACAGTGTTCTGTTTACAGTGGTTTTACTAGTAAGAACACCACAGGAAAAGATCTTTCTAGGTTTCCAATCATATCAGCTCTCGATCCTGCACATCCTGTCAACCTAATTAAAACCCCAAAATTGTTTAATTATGTGATACGGCTTTTCTATTTTTTTCTATTTCATAAATTAGGTCTCCCTATGTTTCCATTATTGTGTTATTTTGGATTATGTCATAGACATATAAATGAATATATACGATGTAAATATTTATAAAAATATCATAAATATATTTTATTTACAAAAAATATAAAGCACAGAGAGTAGTTGTATCAACAGGATATCTGTTTGGATGTATGTCTTTGTTATTTATTTAAGGTAATTTACACAATGAAGAATAATTTCTGTTTTCTATTCATTTATTTCCTGTTTTGTTTTCATGTGAAAAATTCACCAAATTGCTTAGATTAGTGAGTTTCCATTCCCCTGTACACCCATACACTAGGTGCCAGGGAAAACGCTATAAATAAAACACACAATAATTGTACTTGAAAATCTTAGGTATAAAATGAAGACTAATGAGTGAAATATGCAGAATATTAATGATGATAAGTGATTAGAAAGGGAAAATGGAAAAGAAGAAAATGAATGTGTAGATATATTTTATATCTATCTTGGCCAGGAATGTCTTCATTAAAATATTGATATTTGAGGAAAGATTTGAAAGAAGTGAAAGGTTGAACCAGACACTGCAGAGGAACAGAAACCCCACAGACACTGATTCACAACTATTGCATGTTCCTGGAATTCCCAGTAGGGCACGGGGCCTGTGGCAAAGTGAATGAGTCAGTATGAAAATTACTTCAATATATATCTTACAAAATTAAAGAGTGATAGTTGTATGTATTAGTAAACATGTAATGTTTTCCCCTGTGATTAAACATCTTAAAATATTTAGAATGATTAAATATTTCTCAGTTGTCTGGATGTATGCTCTATTGCATATATTCTTTTCCAATTGGGGATTTTGGCTATTGTTATTGTCTCATTAGAATGTTATTTTTTTTTTGTGGGTCCGGTTGTGGGGCCTGAACTCTGGGCCTGGGCGCTGTCCCTCAGCTCTTCAGCTCAAGGCTAGTGTGCTCTACCACTTGAGCCACAGCACCACTTCTGATTTTTTCTTTTTGCTTATGTGGTGCTGAGGAATTGAACCCAGGGCCTCAGGCATGCAAGGCAAGCACTCTACCACTGGTAATGATAAAAATGTATAAAATGAGTATTGGAAGAACTGCTTTTTGTTTCAATTTGTGGAAGCAAAGACATCTCAATTTTCAATCTATATTTTACCATTTTTTCTTGTGAAAATACTGTACAGAGGGGTTACAATTACATGAGCAAGCTAATGAGTAAATTTCATATCAAGCATTGTTGCCTCCTCCTTCGTATCCCCTTCTCATCCCTTCCCATGTCCCCATCCCCCGCCCACGCCAAAGTTGTAAAGTTTGTTTTTCGACATAATGTCTTGTACATCTCATTGTTGAAATGGATCCACCTGTTTCCCTATTTAAAAATTTTGTTTTTTCCCTTCCCCTCCACAAATTACACCAACCAAATACAGTGAAAACAGGGGTTATACCATAGGGGAGGGACATACAAAGCAACACAGATATCATCTTATAAATATTTTAGAAACAATAGCAAGAAAGAAAACCATTTGAGTCCTTATCTTGGGGTTCATTTGGCCTAAGATCAACTTATCTGACCATTTCTGCTTGTCTCAGACATATACTAAAAAAATTAAATCATCCAACAACAAATCCTCAAAGAAACAACTGCCCAGTAAATAAGTGGGCTAAAGACTTAAAGAGAAACTTCTCTGAAGAGGAAAGAAGGATGGCCAATAGACCCATGAAGAAATGCTCAATCTCCCTAGCCATAAAACAAATGCAAATCAATGGCTATAATCAAGAACTCTAATAACAACAGATGCTGGAGGCGATGTGGACAGAATGGAACCCTACTTCATTGTTGGTGGGAATCTAAACTTGTTCAACCACTTGGGAAAGTAGTATGGAGGTTCCTCAAAAGACTCCACATAGAGCTCCCCTATGACCCAGCAATCCCACTTTTGGGCATTTACCCAAATGATCACAAACAAGACCAAGCACAACTATGTTTATTGCAGCATTATTTACTATAGCTAAGATACGGAACCAACCCAGATGCCCCTCAGTAGATGAATGGATCAAGAAAATGTGGTCTATATACACAATGGAATTCTATGCCTCCATCAGAAAGAATGACATTGCCCCATTTGTTAGGAAATGGAATGACTTGGAAAAAATTACATTAAGTGAAGTAAGCCAGGCCCAAAGAAATATAGGTCCCATGATTTCCCTTATTTGCAGTATATTTTACCATTTTAACTAGATATTATTAAATAAGAAAGTTACATCAAATTTCTCCTGATTCTTAGGAACCAATGTTTTTCAACAGAGCAGGTTATACAAGTTTTATGTAAGTCAAAAAGTGCCATTAGGTACAATTCTTTTCCTGGATGCCTGAAACTTTTACTTAAGATGCATATCTCCACTATGGCAGTCATTTGAATAAATTATTACTAGTGGGAATAAAATAAGGGAGAAGGAAGGGATGGGTAGAGGAGGGATGGGTGAAAAATGTTGACAGGTATGGCATTGATCAACATATATTGTATCATAAACTGCTTTGTTAAATGACAATTCTTTTGTGCAAGTGCTTGAAGATAATAAACTGAAGAAACTAATTCTTATTAAAACGAAAATGAGGAGCAGTCAGGTTGGCCTCTCACGTGTAGGCATACATATCCGACCTAGTTTTAGGGGAATCACAAAATCAAATTTGTTTGGGGATATTATGGCATCAGTGGAAAAGATAAAATGGAGTGAGAGTTAATTCCAAGATACCCCATTTAAACTGAGCCAATAATTAACATATTTAAATCTTTGAAGCTATTTTAATCTCTGAGGCATGTGCACAAATTAGTCTTATATCTTTTTCTTGTACCACCTTGCAAAAGTATCTCTTGGCAAAATCAGTAAGTCTTACCCTCGGTTTGTCATTCAAGTTCCTTTTCTGTTGGTTTGAACCAAATGCCATGTAATACCATATACTTTTTTGTTTTGTTATGATATTTCTGTTATAAAATATACCTATTTCAGTTAGGTATGGTAATATACACAGACAGGAAAATGACAGTGATAGAGGAAATTTTTACTAACCATTCCCCCAAAGTACAACATATTGTATATTATGCAGGGCACATAGGGAAGCACAGCAGGGTCAGTCATAAAGGCAGAGGAAACAGAAAATATAGGCAAGAGTCTTTACTGTAATTGCTGGAGGAAACAACAAAAAGTAGCTTAAACAGGTTTCAGATTGGCCACTTTGAATAAATTCAGTGGTTTCTGTGGTGAATAAGGCAGGTAGAGAGAGGCTCAGAGTGTAAGAGATGAAAAGGAAGGTTGGCATGTATACAATTGGGATTTTTTATTTTACAAATGAAAATCATGCCTACAGGTAAGATGTTTGTTATCTTGAGGAATTAACTGAATACAGGAGAAACACTTCCTCTGTAAAACCAGAGATAATAGAGTATAAAAAGACAGAAAACAGGAAAGTATACTTTGCCTAATTTCCTCAGACTCCCTTTACTATGAATGAATCTACTCATGATGCACAGCTCAATTCAAATGTGTTTTCTGTCAAGTTCTTCCCAATTACCACATCGAAACTAATCACGCTGCTCTAAGAAACAGTTTTTGTTCAGTGTCCTCTTAAATTACATACCATAATTCTGACCTAATAACTAAGGTCTGTGTGAGTTACTATCTGCTATAGTTTTTAAACAGAAAGTCTGTTTTGGTAACAGTGATAGTACCAAAATGACACAAAATGACATCATTAAAACCATAAAAATGTACTATTTAATGAACTTAAGAACTGTTGATCATATCTTAATGAAACAAACTAATTTTTACACAGTGAATGAATAAGATTTTTACAGTTTAGTGTGATAGAATATATAAGGAAATACTGACAATACCCTTCAGTAGATGAATGGATCAAGAAAATGTGTGTGTGTGTGTGTGTGTGTGTGTGTGTGTGTGTGTATAATGGAATTCTATGCCTCCATCAGAAATAATGGCATTACCCCATTTTTGAGGAAATGGAAAGACTTGGAAAAAATTATATTAAGTGAAGTAAGCCAAGTGCAAAGAAACATAGGCCCCATGGTTTCCCTTATTTGCAATAACTAGTGTATGTCTGAGACAAGCAGAAAAGTTCAGTAAGATGATAAGCAAAATGAACCTCAAGATAAGGACACAAGTGGTTTTTCTTTCTTGCTATTGTTTCTAACATATTTATAAGGTACCATGTGATTTTTTGTTACTTTGTATGTCCTTCCCCCATGGTATAACCCCTGTTTTCACTGTATTTGATGTTGGTATAATTTGGGGAGCAGAAGGGAAAAAAATGTTTAAATAGGAATACAGGTTGACCCATTGCAACAATGAGATAGATGTACAAGACAGTATGTTCAAAAATGAACTTTACAATTTAGGTGGGGTGTGGGGAGGGGCAAATATAGTTGTGGAGTTGGGAGGGAAGGGATAGTAGGGGAAAAACAAAGGAGAAGGCAATAATGCAACAATGCTGGATAAGAAATGTACTCATTACCTTGCTCATGTGATTGTAACCCCTCTGTACAGTATTTTCACAATTTAAAAAAAAACTTACTTTAAAAAAAGAATCTCACAGACTTTCCTTCCTGGACTGGCTTCCAACTGCAATTCTCCATTCTCAGCCGCCTAAATAGCTAGGATTACAGGTGTGACCTAATGACACTAGCTATAATGAAGTTTCTAACTTTCTAAATCATTATCACTGTCTGTGATTACTTTTGAGTTTCCTACACACAACACGTTAGAATTTATTCCAATTAACCATGGTGCATATGGAGGCTTTTATGGGCCACATTTGGGAGCTCGTAGTGACCATGCAGATATACCCACTGTGTTATTGCAACATATTTAACCCTAAATATCATCCGTTAACATTGAAGTTGTTTCTTCCTCATAAGAAGGTATCAGGGTTCTTCATTCTATCCATACTGAAGGATATACAGAAGAGCCTATTGCGTAGCGAAAGACTTAAAGTGAAAATATTTCCAAGAGGAAATATGAAGTTTTCTCATTAGGAGAGAAAAAAACCAAGTGATTCTTGGCCTGAAGGTGAGTCACAGATGGACAAGGCTCAGATGGTACATGAGGATACAGAAGAGAATAGGATTCCCTAGTGAGAATTCAAAGTGCATCTTGGCAAAAATGAAATTATCCCTTATACATTAGGGTCATTACACACAACCTTTGCCCATTTCTCCATCTGGTTTCTATGTCAAGTAACATTAATTCAGCTTTCAGTGGGTGAAATACAACAATTTAAATGCAGCAAATATCTCAGATATGTGCTGAAATCTTCATATACATTGTTTATTTGAATGTTATTATGTGAAAGTAGATGGGTGCAATGTCCATATCAATGAAAATAATAAACAGGATATAGAAAAAGTCAAACCACTACAGTAACATTTTCTAAGGTTAAGAAGAAATAATACTCTCTAAAAGACTTTTCCAATATTTTTGTTATTTTATCTTGACCATTGGAAGAATCATCAGGGTTAGTGAAAAATGCCTAGATAAAAAGATAAATTCCAAAGATATTCTGAATTTATCAAAAATATTAGCAGAGATATCACTTCTTAGAGAAAGAATGCTTTACTCTGCTGGAAGAGAAAAAATCGCTCAGAAATTGAGTGGCCTCATTTCCTGCTTTCTAGATTGTCTGAATATTAATATATAGCTATTCTAACCAAGGAAAAATATCAAGGTCATGTTACCATTATTACTCAAGGATCACTAAAAATGAAGGTAATTAACTCAATTAATGTATTTGATTGAATTGTTTTCAGACTTGTCATATCTTTGCATTTCATTATTAGACCAATTTTAAATTCAGCACAGATATACCCCAGAGTCCTTTGGACATTGTTACTTTAGAAAAAGACAAAAATTTGGCCAGGTGCTAGTGGCCAACACCTGTAATCCTAGCTACACAGGAGGCTGATGTATGAGGATCTGGGTTCAAAGACAGCACTGGGAGAAAACACATTGAGAATGATCTCTAATTAACCATCAAAAACCTGAAATAGAGCTGTGGTTCACATAGTAGAGTGCTAGCCTTGACTAGCAAAACGTTCAGGGACAGTTCCTAAACCCTAAGGTGAAACCCCAGGGCCAGCAAACACACACACACACACACACACACACACACACACACACACACACACACATATATATATGTATATATATATACATATATATGTGTGTGTGTGTGTGTGTGTGTGTGTGTGTGTGTATCACCACAAGCTTTATGAGAAACAAAATTAGCTGACTCTTCAAGGTTCCGTTTTCCCTT
>NW_012267305.1:5207307-5261094 GCF_000151885.1 Dipodomys ordii
ACACACACACACACACACACACACACACACACACACACACACACACACACACATACACACACGACAAAATCTAAATAAGTAACCATTGTATATTGGGTTTTTCATGCTCAACAAGACTGTCTGTGGTCCTCTATAATTTATCATGTCCCAATGTGTGTGTGTGTGTGTGTGTGTGTGTGTGTGTGTGTGTGTGTGTGTGTGTGTGTGCATTTTACTCATTCAGTGTGCTTACTTGTAGGTTCATAAGCACATTCTAGTTACCACAAATAAGGGAAACTATGCAGTCTATGTTTGACTCTGGCTTACTTCGCTTACTATAATTTTTTCTAAGTCTTTATATTTCCTTAGAAATGGTACAATATTGGGAGAATTGCATTGTATATGTATACCACATTTTCTTGATCTATGTTTCCACTGAGGGACATCTAGGTTGATTTCATAGTTTGGCTATGGTAAACAATGCTGTAATAAAAAATGGTGGTACTGGTAGCTTTAGTGTGGTCTGGTTTATGGTCCATTGGACAAGTTCCTAGGAGTGGGATTGCTGGGTCATAATGATGTTTTATATTTATCCTTCTGAGGAACCTCCATACTACTTTCCAGAGTGGTTGAACAGATTTATATTCCCACCAATAGTGTAAAAGGGTTGCCTTTTGGCTACATGCCTGTCAGCATTTACTATTGTTAGTTTTTTTTGATGGCCATTCTAACTGGAATCAGGTGGAATCTTGATGTCATTTTGACTTTCAGCTCTTTTATGGGTAGAGATGTTGAACATTTTTCATGTATCAATCGGTCAATCTTTTTTTTTCCTCTGAGAAGTCTCTAAGTCTTACCCATTAGTTGACTGTGCTGTAACCAAGCCCAAGTGAGAATATGCAGGGGAATGGTGGACAAATCTCAACAGCTATGTGCAGATGATCATATAAATTTCTATGAAATGAGCTCCAAGAAAAGGAAATGAGAGACATTTTTAGTTGTCATTTTTGCTGTTTGTATTTTCTTTTGCTTTTGTCTTTTTAGTTTGTATTTGGGAGGAGAAAGGAGGGCACATAAAAAGTGGAACAAGTATGAACAAATACAACAGTGATACTCACAAGACACTATGTGGGAAATGAACTGGATATCTTGTGGGTGGGGACAGAAGGGAGAAAAACGAAACAGTGCTGGAAGGGGAGAAATTGTTCAAAAATTGTACTCATTACTCATTACCTGATTTATGCAACTATGACCCCTCTGTGTGTCAACTCTATAATGAAAATTAATAAAAAAGAAAAAAATATTATGTTCCAATGAGTAGTTGTTAAAAACCATTAGAAAAATGTCAATTAATTGACTATAGAAAGTGATCCTTCAGTAGTAACTCAGTAAACTAAGCAAAAGATATCCTCTTGTCATAACTGTAGCAGTCACATTCCTAGACTATTTACATGCGAGGAAAACCTGGTTGATTTAATGTGTTATTTTACTATATAATGTTATTATATATGGCTGATCATTATTAGCATGTGTTCAGTTCCATTGTATATATAGCCTTGTGCTATTTACTGTTGGGAGGCACATGAATCTAGGATATAATTCCTTGTAACTTTTCTGTTTTGTGGAGTTCCATAAGGATTTATGGAAATTCACATGAATATTACACTCTGAAATTAGTATCAAGGAAATACTAATATCAGAAGTATGGTTCCCCAATGAGAAATGAGATCAGGGGAGACTCACTTTCACTGAATGGCTTTGGTTAATATATAGAGAAAACATGCTACAATGGAGGATAGTATAGTTCCCAATATTTTGGAACTAATGGAAAGGAACAGCAGAAAGCATTCTGGCAGTCCTTCAAATGAAAATGACATGGTCCACCTCATATTTAATGTGAACAGATTGTAGAAGGTCAGAAGGAAAAAAAGATGGTAGCAAACACAGGGATGAAACCAGCTAGAGATCTTAATTAAAGCAACACTACTTGTTTTTCCCAAAAAATCATATGGAAAGTAGCTGCATAAAAGGAAGAAAAACTGCTTATATAATAATGTTTCCCTTAAAAAATAAGTCTACCAAGAATGTGATCTAACTTTAGTCTAATAACATAGAATTTTCCATATAACACTATCTCCTTAACAGCAGTTCTATTGAGACATACTGATTTTCTGCTAACCCAATACAAATAATCACAAGCTGAATATTCTTCTAGGGTTGGAACTGTGATAAACAAATGTAATTGGTCAGTCATTTTTCCTCACTAATATCATATTCCTGAATAGAGACAATTGAGAATGGATGTAAGTACAAACTAGTAATATACCCTATCTCTACAGAACTACTTTTAAGTATTCATATTTCAGTCAATAGTGCAGAAGAGAACTCTGGTAGTTTTTTTTTATTTTGACTATATTTGCATATTTGTGTCAATTGCTTGATTCTAGCCAATTAGACCATAGTTATCTATGAAGAACATATGGCACACAAATAAAGTATACAAGACTAATTAAAAATCAAAGTATAACATTCGCATAGACAGGAACAGTAGTGAAATGCTTATTATTAAAAATATATTACCTAATAGAATGAAGAATTTTTATATTTTGAATCTATATGTACTGAAGTGAATTATTACTCCTCAAATATTTGTAAATGTACTAATTGAGGCAAAAAGCATAGAAAATTGTTGTTGTGAGAAGTATTCAGTCAACTTAGAAAATTGGTGTTGTTAGGAGAAGTATTCAGTCCACTGTTTAAATAAGTATATGAAAATGGTGTTTTTCATAGGCAAATCAATGACAGGATGATCTTCTAACATTTTATTGACATTTCTATTGTAAGCTTTTCCAGTATGATTGTATCAATACTTAATGACAAAATTACTAGTTAAAATTATCCTCGAAGCATTTCACTTCTCAAAAACTGTGTTACAAGAAACATTATAACATACCTTTAACTTTTTTGACTTTGGGGGAACAGAGCATTTCTTCAATGGATGCTAGTACAGTTAGGACATTTAGATCATTGAAGCACATGGAGAATAAGTTAGATAGAAAATTTTCCTCTCAACAATGACCACATCCTGAGCCTCAGAACTTACAAATATTTTATATCTCATATTTAAAAGGTAAAGTCGCACACACATACACAGATATATATATATATGGTGCAATGCCATGATTAGTCCTAAAAGATGGAGGCTGGAGACTCCAAATCAGAGTAAAAAGCAACATGATGAAAGGAGAAGAATGGTATGTATGCTATGTATGTAAGATTAAAATAAGAGAAGGGACTAGCCAGTTAACAGAGCAGTTTAACAATACAAAATATCAATTCAGCCCTTTCAAAATTCTTACCCATCCCATGCCTACTCACCCCTTCACTCAGTCAGTCTTGTTAATTATGTACGATATGCATTGGATATTTGTGTGTATTTTCCCCCTCTTTTCTTGTTCATTTGTCTACAAACTTCTTCTTATCCCTACCTCATCTCTTTCCAGTATGCACTTTCTAGTGTTTTATTTTATTTATTATTTTATTATTATTATTATTATCATTTTATTTTGCTGTTCTAAGGAATTATATTATTTGAGATCTCCCTTGATCTACTGTACTTCAGTTAATATATTTTTATACACTTGCATACCACCCAATGTATTTACTTATAAGTTTATAAGCCAAACCTAACTTCCCCATATAAGGGAAAACATGTATCCATTGTCTTCTGAGCTTGATTTACTTCATTTAAAATAATTTGAGATTCCACCTCACCCCAGTTAAAATGGCCATTATCAAGAAAACAAACAATAACAGATGCTGGTAAGGATGTGACACAGAAGAGAACCCTAAAACACTGTTGGTAAGAATGTAAACTAGTCCAATCATTCTGGAAAGCAGTGTGGAGGCTCCTCAAAAAAACCGATCCAGCAATTCCACTCCTGGGCATTTATCCAAAGATTACAAAACAGGAAATAGTAAAGCCACCAGCATAGCCATATTCATTGTAGCATTACTCACTGTAGCCAAGATATGGAATCAGCCCAGATGCCCTCAGTGGATGAGTAGATCAAGAAAATGTGGTATATATACACAATGGAAATGTGTTCATCTATTAGAAAGAACAATATTGTGTCATTTGTAAAGAAATGGAAAGGCCTAGAAAAATACAGTATTTTGAAGAGATTATATCTCTGAGGAAGAATGGATAGGATCATGTATTGGAAGGAAACATGAGCCAATGCATAAGATAATAAAATCATGCTATCCTTCATCACTAAATTTGCATCTGTATGAATTATGTATGACTACCCACGAAAGTTCTAGGTTACCACTTTCAACTTTTGCTGCCTCCTTAATCTTCACTGTTTTAAACATTTCTCATGAGAGAGTATCTTGGTCACTTAAGCACCAGTATTATGTTAGAGTTTCCAATGTATTTTTTGTACTCTAGTCTTACTAAGATAATCATTTAATGTTTTTTTCTTTCATGCATGTGTTTCTAACGCATTTATAAGATTATTTCTTTGTTGCTTTGTATGTCCCTCCCTCAATGGTATAACCCCTGTTTTCACTGTATTTGATGTGTGGAGGAGATGGGGAAAACAAGTCGTTTAAGGATGCAGGTGGACCTGTTGCAACAATGAGAAGTACAAGTTGTCATGTCGAAAACGAGCTTTACAATGTTGGTGCGGGGGGGCGGGTGGGGGGAAGGATTGGGACTGGGGGGGAGGGGGAGGCTGGGAAGGGATGTGAAGGATAAACAAAGGAGGAGGCTGCAATGCTTGGTAAGAAATGTACGCATTATCCTGCCCATGTAATTGTAACCCCTCTGTACAGTATGTTCACAAATAAAATAAAATAAATTAAAAAATTTTTCTAGTGACTCATCATAGTATGTAATATGTACACAAATTATTTTCAATAACTAGTATATGTCTGAGACAAGCAGAAATGGTCAGATAAGTTGATGTTAGGTGAAATGAACCCCAAGATAATGACTCAAATGTTTTTTCTTCCTTGCTATAGTTTCTAACATATTTATAAGATATTTCTTTGTTGTTTTGTATGTCCCTCCCCCATGGTATAAGCCTTGTTTTCACTGTATTTGATGTTGGTATAATTTGTGGAGGGGAAGGGCAAAACCAAATTGATTAAATAGGAATACAGGTGGACCCATTGCAACAATGAGATATACAAGATGTTATGTTGAAAAATGAACTTTACAACTTTGGCACAAGGTGGGGTGGAGGGGGGCAGAGGGAAGATGGTAAGGGGAAACAAAGGAAGAGGCAACAATGCTTGATAAGAAATCTACTCATTACCTTGCTCACATAATTGTAACCCCTCTGTATGGTATTTTCACAATAAAAAGAAGCCAGTTTAAATATTTCAAAATTTATACTTATTCAACATTATGTGGCATGTCATATTACATATACTTGTTTTATGTTAGTTTTATTATAAAATAGCGTATGGTTAGATTTATGAATCTGGACATGATTTGAATTGCATCCTCTGAATAGATTCATATTTAGAGGTAATCCTTTAAAATATAGTTCCTTAAGAGACCATGATAAGGCCTGGGATGATGACATCTGTATTAATATCCAGCATTCAAGAGGATGAGGTAGGAAGATAAGAAGTTTGAGACCATCCTGGGCTCCAGAATGATATTATTTCGAAATACAAAGTCAAACAAAACACAGCCTGAAGAAACAATGGTAAATGTTTTCAGCCCATTTTTTTCAACTACAATTGTGTTAACATAGCAGAACTCAAATAACTCAAATTGATTCAAATAACCAATGAGACAATCATAGAAAGACAAGCTGTAGAATTCTGAAATAGAAGTATAATCTCTACAGAATTATCTATTTGTCTAAGTGGATAAAATATGTAAAAGATTCAACACAGGTAATTTCATCATTAACTAAGATGTTATACTTTTAAAAATTCTTCCACTTTTCCTAGATCTATCTAAATTTTAATCCTTCAGCATCCTGCTTAGAAAAATGATTCTAACTGCCTTTCTTGATAGGTTTTAGGTTGAGGATTGAGTTCTGATCTTGTAAGTTTGAAAGTTATTCATATACTATTATGAAACACCTCAAGCTTAAAAAAATGATGTCCTTAGCCTCTTTTTACCTCAAGCTTAAAAAAATGATGTCCCTAGCCTCTTTTTCATTGGAAGAGTGAAGCAAAAGCTAGATACAAAGGTCAACCATTAAAAAAAAACATTTCAGAATTAGAATAGTAACTGTATTAGGGATGACCTCTATGTTTCCTTCTACCTTGAAGTATCTGTCATTCTACAAGGACTATAACATAGTTTAGATGGTTCATCCTTTTCTAGTACTCATTGTAGCTGATGTAATTTTGCACTATCTTACACATATAGGCAGCATTGTAGGAGAAATATTCTCATCATTATTATATACAATTCAAAAATGCTGTCCTACAATTTGTGTTTTGCTTTTATAAGACAATTTGAGAATTATGAAATTACATCAAGTTCCCACAACAAAATAGTTAAGCAGAAGGAACACAGAGGAAGACCATTGTTTTACAGTGGGAGTATAAATTCAGCAATATAAAAAGCTATACAGTATGTGAGCTGCTCTGTCCTTCACCTCTGACCTCTTTCCTTGCCCATGAGTGCATTCCTCAGAGAGCATGTCATTTCATAGAAAATATCCCATTCTATAATCACCAAATCAAAAAAAAAAAACAGGAGGACATTATCTTGGGTTAAATCAATACAGTATCTGTCTTGTTCTTTTGTGATGGAACTATTTAGTATAAAATTTTGTCACAAAGAAGGAACAGTGTGAATGGAAAAGGTTGAGTTCAGTTTACATGAAATGTCTTCAATGTATTTAGGTCTAAGGAACAGTAAGACTGATGATGACTGAAGGTTGGTTATATCTGCATCTAACTTAATATATCTTGATATTTTTATAAATTTTATATGATTTACTTTTGTTTGGCACAGAATTTTCAAATATTTTGGAATAAATAGGTATATATCAATTAAATGCATTGACAGAGCAAGAACTGGGTTGTGAAAACTCTGAAATTCTATCTCAAGATTTCCAAAGTTTAACTGAAGAATAGTTATCAAAATTACCTAGATTTCACAAAAACTTTTGTAATTGAGAAGAATGTAAGGTTAACATACAAAAATCACTAGCTTTTCTATATATCAACTATGAACAGGCTGAAAAAAAACATTCACAAAAGCCTCAAAAATATCTAGGAGTAAACTTAATGAAAAAGCAACTGGATGAAAATACCAGATTGATAGAATTAATATTGTGAATGTGTCCATTACAAAAAACTATATATTCAGCTCCGATAAAAATCTCAATATCATTCCTCATATGGAACAATAAAAGATATTTATAAATTCATGCTTATAAATTAATTGCTAATGTAATCTTGATCAAAAAAAGAACAATGCTGGAGATATCACACTATATTTCAATTATTCTATAGAGCCATAGTACAAGATGTCGGTGCTGGCACAAAGGTAGATACAAAACAACAGTAAAGAGTACAAGACTCAGAATAAAACCACATTGCTACAGCCATCTGATTTTTGATCAAGAAAATCATACATTGTTAAAAGGACAGTCTCATCAATACATGGTGCTGGAAAAAAATAGATATCTATATAAAGAGATTTAAACTAGACCCCTAAATCTCATCCTTTACAAAATCAACTTCAAATGAATCAAAGATCTTAACATGAGATATGAAACTCTGAGAATTATCAGAAAATATAAGTAAAATTGTAGCTGATACACATACAAGTGTCTTTTTGTTTTGTTTTTTTGGTCGTGGGGCCTGAACCTGGGCCTGGGCGCTGTCCCTCAGCTCTTTTGCTCAAGGCTAGTGCTCTACCACTTGAGCCACAGTGGCACTTCCAACATACAAGTATTTTTTTATTGAATTCCAATTGCCTGAAAAGAACAAGAAATGATAAACAAGATAATAGCAAATTAAATGTTTCTACAGAGAAAAAAGAAACATGTTTAAGAGTCATGAGACAACCCATGAAATGGGAGAAACTCTTCACCAGATATTCAACAGATAAAGGATTAATACCTAGAATGCACAAAGAGTTCAAGCAAATAAAAAATTTGTAAATAGGCAAGTGAATTAAACAGATAATTCTCAGAAGAAATGCCAATGGTTAATAAACACATGGGGAAAAGTTCAGCATTCTTATCCACAAGAGAAATGAAAGACAAAACTAATACGATGACAATCATCAAGAAAAAAGTAATAAATGTTAGTAAAAGTAGGTGTAGGGCAGGGGAGGGACCTTTATACTTTGTTGGTTGATAAACTAGTATAACCGCAATGGAAATCAATATGGAGTTTTCTCAAATATTAAAAATATTCTTTCCTTTCATATCATTATTCAGCATATATCCAAAGGAAAGTAAGTCAATATATTAGATAACTGTATACCCATTTTAATTGCTGTTCTCTTCCCAGTAGTCTAACTATAGAATTAGCTGGTATATCCAACAATTGGTGACTGGACAAACTGTCATATATATGACATTAAATATATACATATACATATCTATATATATATATTTCAGCCATAAAGAAAAATTGAATTAGGTCATTTTCAAGAAGTATGGTATATAGGGAAAGAATTCAAATAGGATATATTCTTAGGAAAGTGAACTCAAAATCCAACAAAAAATACCAGGGAGCTGATACTTGAGATGTGTGAGTATGTGTGTATGTGTGGGGGATTTAAGGAAGGGAATAGATAAATGAGTAGGTTGTGTCAGAATGTAGTCATAATACGCAATGCATATCCTATGAAACTCAAAACAGTGAGGGTAGCGGTTGGGTCTGGATGGATGGGGGAAAAAGCTGAAAGGGGGTGACACTGGTGTAAATGCATTATATTTATAAATTGATTTGCTGAATGGCTAACCCCATTGAATAACTAATTAAAGATAATAAAAACATAACTAAAAAGAAAACAAATGAAGCTAGACATTGTGATGCTGACACAACACAAGCTGAAAAGCTAAATATTCCATGTTTTTGCTCATTGTGGAATGTAAATCTAAATGATACATATATAAATATAACCTACTTGTACAATTGTGTATATTTATATTATTAGATGTATAACCTACTTGTACAATTAATACTTACCAAAAGTATGAAGGAAAGTAATGTAATAGGTTTTTGTCAGTGGATGAGTTCTATAGTGAGGGGTAGCCACACACATGCACACACACACACACACCACAAATATCTCTAGAATCCTTGGATATACAAAGAATTCTATCAGAAAATACAAACTAAGATACAAGAACTTATAAAAATATAAAAATTGCTTAGATATGATTATTCATAATTCCTACAACTGTATAGTAAAAAGACCAAGATGCTAAATTTGGCTAAGTCTGCATTCATCATCAAAAAGGAAACATGCAAATGGACAGTAAGGACAGAAAAATAGTCCAAAGCACTACTCACCAAAGAAATACAAAATTATAAGGAGATGCTATTATCCACTTTTAAATGGCTCAGACAAAGAAATTGCCAAGCTTTACAAAATTTAATGGAGAATTACAAGTCAGATATTGCTGATGGGGATACCTAATAGTATATGCATCTTGGAAAAATGACTATTAATGAGAAAACACACACATACACACACATACTGTGTTATTCCTGTATATTTACCCTAAATAATTAAAATATATCTTGACAGTAAAATTCATATGTGAATACTCATGGCAGTTTTGTTCATCAAAGCCAAAACATAGAGACAACCAAAATTCTCACCAACTAGAGAACAGGAAAAATTTTGTTTAGACAGACAATGAAATTCCATCCAATGACAACAAAGAATAAACAACTGATAGGTGCGATAATTTGGATAAACTCAAAATCATTATTATAAGCAAAACTTGAAAACCAGATATACACTGTAATTACATTTATGAATGATCATTCTACAAGGGAAAACTAGTTTATGAATAAATGTAGAAGGTTTTTCATCTTAAGGGAGTATTTCATTATTTTTATATTTTTATCATAAAATTTATAATTTTTATACACCCTCTTATAATTTTTCTATATTGAACATACTCTCTTTATATATGTTTAACACATGCATATTTGATGTGAATTTCTCTATAATACAACTCTAGAAATTCTTTAATAAGTTTTTATTGTGAAAATATAGTACAGAGGGGTTACAACTACATAAGCAAGGTAATGAGTACATTTCTTATCAAGCATTGTGGCCTCCTCCTTTGTTTTTACCCTACCATCCCTGCCCTCCCATCTCCATCTCCATGACTACACTCCCCTCCCCTCCTCTGCCCCACCCCGTCAAAGTTTTAAAATTCATTTTTCATTTTGTACATCTTATTGTTGGAATCGGTCCACCTGTATGCCTATTTAAACAATTTTGTTTTTTTTCTTCCCCTCCTCAAATTATACCAACATCAAATACACTGATACCGTGGGGGAGGGACATACAAAGCAACAAAACAATCACCTTATAAATATGTTAGAAACAGTAGCAAGAAAGAAAAAAACAGTTGTGTCCTTTTCTTGGGGTTCATTTCATCTAACATCAATTTATCTGACTTTTTCTGCTTGTCTGAGACCTATACTAGTTATGGCAAGTAAGAGAAACCATGGGACCTATGTTTTTTTGAGTCTGGCTTACTTCACTTAATATAATTTTTTCCAAGTCTTTCCATTTCCTAACAAATGGGGCAATTTCATTCTTTCTGATGGAGGCACATTTTCTTGATCCATTCATCTACTGAGGGGCATCTGGGTTGGTTCCATATCTTAGGTATGGTAAGTAATGCTGCAATAAACATAGTTGTGCTGGTAGCTTTAGTATGGTCTTGTTTGTGATCATTCAGGTAAATGCCCAAAAGTGGGATTGCTGGGTCATAGGGGTAGGTTATTTATTTCACAATGGAATAGGTCAGTTATATTTAAACTACTTTGTGGTATTCTGCTTTGGCAAATTAATTGATAAATTTTAATATAATAATAAGATTCAGATCTCTCACTGTTTGGGAAGGTAGTTATAATTATAGATAGAAAGAAGGCTATAGTGAAAACTGTGTGTTTGGATTTGAATGGGCTTAGTAGAAATGCATGGTGTGGACTCAGCTGAGAAAAGCAAAGCACAACACAGTTACCATCAGGTCTTGGCTTGTGAAAGAAAAAGAGACTACAGGGAAATACTGCTATTTTCAATGCAAGGCCAAGAAAAGCAGATAAGCTTTCTGATGCCTAAAAGTAATAAATTATTTGATTTCAATGAGGGTATATTACAGGAGTCACTTATGATATTATATCATTTGATTACCTAAATATGATTTTTAAGGATGCATCAATGATTAATAAAATAAGATTTAATCACTCCATTTCAAATTTTGTGAGATTTGTGTAAATACATATGTGGAGTATGAAAAATTAATATTAAAATATCCACTAATACACATATAAAATGATAGAGTCAATGGATGTTAAATGACTTGGCAAAAGGTACATGAGGAATAGAACCATCACATTAACCTCTTCTATTGCTCTCTCTTTCCTATGCTCCTCTAATTCCCTGTATTATGACAACTTTCAGTGAGTTCCTTTACACCATTTTCATATAGAATATATTTCAGGATTATTCATCATACATCATTCTCTTTCCCACTTCCCCTCTCCCACTGCCCAAAGTCTCACAGTTACAATCATATTTATAAATATACAAGTATAAATATATGTATACATATGTGCATATGTATGTATTTGCATAACTTTAAAATGAAAGAAAAACCTACAAATAATAGAACAACAGGAAAGGTTAAATATAAGGCTGTACAAGGGTGAATGGAGAACCTTAAAGTCTATGCATATGTTTGAAGTATTTCAATGCATGTATGGCAATAAAGCAAGGAAATCTGTTAACTTTTTAGAATAAGGAATATGACAGAGAGTAGAGAGAAGAGAGGAGAGAGAAAAAAGAGGGAAGAGATAATGAATCACAAAATAAAAGGCAATACTGACTGAAGAATATTCAGTTTTTTTGTAGTATTCATGCAACTTTTCTGTAAATTTGAAATTATATCAAGACAAGATGTTATCCAAACACACACACACACACACACACACATACTCACATGGTACTATGATAACATGTAATAGAGAGAAGCCTAATAGCTTAACCATTTAAGTTGGCTAAGACAATGTTTTCTGAGGAATTATTCATGTCTCACCTTTTTGGGCCAGTCATAAAACCTTAGTTTTTTGGTGGGCACCGGTGGCTCACAGCTGTAATCCTAATTACACAGGAGGACAGGAGGCTGTGATCTGAGGATTACAGTTCAAAGCCAGCCCAGGCAGGAAAGTACACGAGACTCTTATCTCCCACAAAGTACTAGAAAACCGGAAGTGGCTCTGTGGTTCAAGTGGTAGAGCGCTGGCCTTGAGCTGAAGAGCTGAGGGACAGCACCCAGGCCCAGAGTTCAAGCCCACAATCACAACTGCATTAATGCTCCTAATATGTTCCTGCATAATTCTAATTTTTGGATTGTTTCCAACTATTGTAGGTGTCAATTTAAAATGATTTATTAAATTAAGTATCTATATTTGATAACGCATACTCTCATTGCAGCATGTTTGGTGGCTGAGCCTGGTTCATAGATACAAAAATGGCCAAACTTAAAAACTCAAGTTTGAGTAAGTGGCAAAAACTAGAGTATATTCCTGCCTAATGAAGTTATCAATTTGTCATTTGTTCACTCTTTGGTCTTTCTTGCTATAAGCTCAAATTCTGTCCCAAAGGCTTTGTGAGGATAAAATGAAATATAAAGGGAACATTGATTAAATGATGCAAACCCAAACAAGTAAGTCATCTAATAAAAAGAGTATATATGTGGGGTTGCACATGCATGTACATATGTGTGTGTGTGTGTATACACACCTGAAACATCAGGATGACCTCAGAAATTTGGGAAGCAATGTGAACTAGAAATAGCCTGGAAATTAGCTTCAGCCATTTGTTTTCCAAAAGGCAAGGCTGAGCTGCCTGTGACTCTGACAATTGACATTCTTCTAAAGGAGTGCAAAAGACACCCTTCTAAAGGAGTGCAAAACACCTGAGAAGTATCCTCCTAAAATCATTCTATTCTACTTGTTAAAAATACTTAACCATTCTAAAGCATGACACATTTTCAGTCTGAGATAATCTGGAAATGGAAGCACATTTGGATAGTGGGAGGAATATTGTCGACATTTGAGAAGAAACTAAAATTACTTCCTCGCTTGCTCCAACAATACTTAAATGTTGTAATAGTTTGAATGTATGTTGATTTTTCTTAAAATCCATGTTACAAATATCAGAAAAAAGCATTAGAAAAAATATTTCAGAAAACAATTCTTCCAAAGTATGAATAAAAGTTTATGTAATCATTCAAGAATGTTGCAACTTGGGAATATGATATGTTCTAAGAAAAATTCTAATAAAAAACTTTCTATAGTGTTGTGATAAAATATTTGATTAGATTTAGCATAACCCCATGTTACAGATATATTGTCGTACAAAGTAGAAAACTTTTCAACACTCTGTAGTATATAAATACTGAATATAAGTAAGTACCTGTAGCTTCTTTTTATGAAAGTATACTTCCATTTAGGGAAATATTGGTTCCTTTCAGGTTCCTCAGGAAAGGAGATTTGTTTTACTTATACCATAAATATTGTTGTAATAAACTAGACAAAACACAAAGGAAATGCCTGTTTCTCCAACATTATTTTGTGATTCTGCTATGTTACTCAGTAAAAATTTACTTCTTTTTGATCTCCTTACATATTCTGCTCAAAATTTAATTGCTTAGATAAATTATTTTTACCTAAGCTCCTGAAAGGATAAATTATATTCTGAGTTATTGAAGGAAATTGCGATAAGAATTTCAAGTCACTCGAAGTATACATTAACATATCATGAAAAACACTAGAATAATTATTGCATTCATGGTTTTCATAAAGAAGTAAAACAAAAACGGAGTTTGTAAACTTTAGCCCAATGTATTTGGTGATAATTGTGCATGTATGTTTAGCGTTTGTTAGAGTTTCACTTGGAAAGACAAAGAATGAATACTAAATGACTCTCTAAACAAAAATGACAGAAAAACTCATTTCCATTGTTTGGAAGGTTTCTACCTTAGGTTACTTGTATAGCAGCAGACTTCTACTATCACAAAGACCTAGGTGTTTACTCCATTCATCCCATGTGCCACTGCTAGATTTAATGTTCAGTTTTAAATAGGAAGAATTTGTATAATTCCAATATTCACAAAATGTAAGAAAGAAATTCAATACCAAAAGTATTACTCAAATAGCAATTGTTTGTAATTCAATTTGTTAACAGCAACCTTGAGGAACTCATTACAGATAGTGATTTTTCCTGTTCTTGTGCTCTATGTAAAGGAGTACCAGTTAGCATTAACAAGTCAAATATTTTTAAAAATTCAAGATAAGTTAGGATTTATTGACTCTTGAATTAGTAAAAGATTTTTGTCAGGAAACTTCTGCATGTATATGATCTATAACTTCTTTTCTAAATTTGATAGCATTTCTAAAAAGTTCTGGTTGTTAACTAATGTGAAAACAAGAAGGGTAATATGCTCTGTTATATCCAAATTATTTCTACTGTAGTCAGAGTTGCAATTCTGGCTCTAAAATGGATTTGAAACATTCATGAAGTCTTTTAAGCTTGTAATCAACTCATTATTTTCATACTGTGTGGAATAGAAATGCAAAAATCCTAAATCTGTAACTTCATTTTAGGACTTTGTCAATGTTCCCCTAAGACATGATAGAATTACCAAGTCCCTATGGAAGCAATTTCTATTATTGCAGCGTTAAAGTATTCTACTGACAGAGCACACCATTACAAAACCAGCTATAAACATTGGTGGGAAAAGGATCATCATAGTTTTATTCTACCAGGTATTCTTCTTTATATAATTGCTACTATAAAAACATTTAAAATATTACTTTAAACTCTAGGTAGAAAAATACTATCAAGGACAAATGTAATATTGAGAAATACTAAAACAAAGGACCAAAAGATACAATTGAAATAATTATGTTTGGCTACTGTTGTGTCTATTTGAATATATTGCACGCTTTTGTTTAGGTTGAAGGACTAGGATCTTATTCACTCATCAATACACTATTATTAATTTCCCCTAACAATTGAGATCTTTCTGAAATATATTCACATATATACAATTACATACAATATATTCATAAAATACATATATAACATATACAATATACAAATGTTGTATATATTGTATATGTATATATACTATATATTGTATATATATATATGTGTATATATATATATATATGTTAAGAAAACTTAGCAAAGTGTTACTGAGTGAATAAGTTAGCAGGCAAGCAGGCAAATAGACAAGCACAAAGGAGAAGGCACACAGAGTGTGGGTGCTTTCAAATTGAGAGAGACACACAGCTCTTTGGCTGTCAGGGGAATTATATGATAAAGGCAGGGAGTCTGACTTCAAAGTTATGCATAAGTGGGTGTTTTATCTTTGCTCTAATCATTCCTGGTGTTACACTTTCTGAGATTCTGGATACTTGGGTCATTTCCAGGTAAGAATGCATCCGGCCATAAAACAGATGTTTATCCTTGTGATAAGGAAGGCTTCCCCTTGAATACATTTTAGGTAGGGGGTGGCTTACATTTTGGGGGAACATTTCTTTCAGGAAGGCAGCATACCTCCTGCCAAACAAATGTTAATTTGGGGGGTAAGAAATGCATTTCTCAGGAAGAAATACATCCTATTGTTTTCCTTTGGAACATAGACAGCATTTCTATGTTTCTAAATACCATGTTTCTGAGTTGCTTCACCAGGCCTCATTTTACTTAATTTATCCTGCCTCATTTTCCCCTAAAATGACTTTGGTCCCTTAATAGTAAGCAAAATAGATAGATTAGCTTTAAGCTTGAGTATTTTCCTAAATTTCTGGCAGCCATTTACCATGACTCATTTTCTCTCACCTATCCTGCCTCATTTTCCACTAAAGTGACATTGGTCCGTTAATCCTAAGGGAAGTAGATGAATGAGTATCTCCTATATTTGTGTTAAGCTTGAGTTTTTGAATTCCTGGCAGCCACTTACCATACCTCGTTTTCCCTAGTCTATATTGCCTCATTTTCCCCTAAAATGTCTATGGTCCCTTAATCTTAGGGGAAATTGGTGGGTGAAATCTGTCTTTTGTAACTGCTTCAAATGGAGTAGGGGACCTTTTGCTATCTTATTAAAGAACAACAGTTGCTGGATTGCCAAGATTGGCTGTCATTAGGAGAATCTTTTGACTCTGCACCAGAGAGGAAGCCAAATGAGAAATTAGGCAGGCTAATAAAACACAAATACAAGGTGCAGCAGATTAATATTCCCCGACATATTAGTGCCATAAAGATAAATAGGTTTAAGGCTTTACCTCAGATTTATAGCCTAGTTGAAACTGCATAGTGCTTTATTTTGAAGGTGCACTTTACATGCTATGATTTAATCCTTACAAAAGTTTTGTAGGTTTTTTTCTTATTCTAACCTAAAATATTCTCTTCAAATATTATTTTACAGTTTTATAGTTAGTCTATAAGTTATATGTAGTTTTTACCTGACTTTTGTTTTAGTACCATGGCACAAAAGAACTTGAAAGACATAAATTCTCTGAAATGTTTTAGAAATATATGTCATTTTTCTACCCAAATAATTTGACACTGTCATATATGTGTGTGTGTGTATATATATACACACACACACACACACACACATATACATATATATGTATATATATATGTTCCAAGTTTTCCTGGCTTCCCTGTGAAGTTTTTCTGGCAAAATAGCATAATTCATGTATATCAGATTTACTTTTAATTAAATTTTACCATTTCCTATGTAGTAAGGAAAATTTTTCTCATCCATTATCATCCATGTTATTCACATATATTCTTAAATACATATGACCTGATTAGGAACATTATCACACATGAATAAATGATAAGAGTAATAATTCTGACATATTCAGAAAAATTGAAATATAGTTCCCTTGTCCGTAGCTTCCACATAATCTATTCAAAAGTATGAAATATTTTAAAGTGTCGAAATTGAAACACAACATTTGGTCTGTCAAACAGTATGATTGAGTATATGTATAAATTGTTTCATTTGAATTAAATATTGAAATTACATGCAATAAGTTACTGAAATATTTACAATTATGTTTTATACCCATAATTTCTATTATAAATACCAATTATTAAGTTTAATAAAAATGTATTAGATAAACACATGTTGTCTAGCATTTGTTTGAAAGTACTTGTGTTCATATGAGCAACACAAGCAAATATGGTGTTATATCCTGCAACACAATTCAATTAATTTGTGCAACTAACAAAAAAGGGTTTCAAGAAATATATTTAAAATTACTTGATCATCTCCACTTTTAGAATGATACTATACTATGTAGCTTTTCTTAATGTATTTCTAGTTTTAACAGTCATTAGGAAGAATGATATCATACCATTTGTAAAAAAAAAAAAAAGAAAGACATGAAAGAAATTGTTACATGAAGTAAATCAGGCCCTGAGAGACAAAGGTTGTGTAATTTCTCTAATACATGGAAGCTAGATTTAGCTTATAAACTTATAACAAAATACATTGGTGGTATGCAAATGTATGCAAATGTATTAACTGAAATATGGTAGATTTAAGGAAGAATTCAATAATTTAATTACTTAGAAAGACAAATTTAAAACTTACCAAAATAACCACCACGAAGCAAATATTTGAAGGGGGTGAGGTGGGATCAAAGGGAAAAGGGTAGACCATGAAGAGGAGAAGAAGGGGATAATGCTGTAAAGGATTCAATGGACTGGAGAATGTGGCTTAGTTAAAGAGTGCTTGCCTAGCATACCTGAAGCCCTGCTTGATTCCTCAGTCTCAAATAAATAGGAAACGCCAGAAGTGGTGCTGTGGCTCAAGTGGTAGAGCATTAGCTTTGAGCACAGAGAGGCTCAGGGATAGTGCCCAGGCCCTGAGTTCAAGCCCCAGGACAGACAAACAAACAAGAAAATAATTCAATGCATTTCCTACAGAATTTATTTTCTACAAAATAAGTGAAGGAAGGGGTGTGTAAGGGAGGGATGGATGAAAATGTTGAAAGGGGTAACATTGATCAAGATGCAGTTTATTTAAAAACTGATAATGTAAAGTGTCATCTCCTTTGTACAACTAAAGATAATAAAAATAAATTTTAAAAATAGTAGTTGCAGCAGTATTTATTAAGCAGTATAAATGTCAGGAGCACCATTTATAATACTTTAGCTTTAATTCCCAAATACGAAACTATAATAGGAACTAATATAGCATAATGTAATAAAAGTTGTAAAGGAAGATCCTTTCCCACTTGTTCATCCATAAGCATAGTTAAGAGAGTTATTCATGCACCTTCACAAAAAGAAAGGAAGCCGGAAAAAAAGAGCATACTGCTTGTACTAGTAGAAATGAAAGGTTAATTGAAGAAGCTAAGAGTTACTAAGTCACTCTCAAGTACCCAATACAATACCTATCAATATCCCAACCTCATTCTTCAATGAAATAGAAGAAGCAATCTAAAAATTCATATGGAACCATAAAAGACCCCGAACAGCAAAAACAATCCTTAGAAGAAAGTACAGCCCTGGAGAAATATCACTTCCAAATTTCAAACTCTACGACAAAGCAGTAGTAATAAAAACAGCTTGGTACTGGCTCAATTGGAAGAAAGAAGGAATTAAATTCAAGCCTCAGACTTGGATCCTAATACCATGATCAGCATGGTTCAATCCAGTGACAAGAAGGGCCATATTTGTTGACAGGCTCATACACACAGAGTGAACTATAAATATATTAGCCAAGGGCCTATCCCTACCACTCTAACTTCAACAGGCATCAGAGGGGGAGCAAGATTCTACTTGAAAGCTAGCACAGGAACACAGCACTAGAACAGGCAGAATACTTTGCTATGCTGAGATCCAGCACTAAACAGTAAAGATAGACCTCTATACCAAGGTATAAGTTATAAAATAAATTGAACAAAGGGATAAAAGCATTTAAACAAGTAAAACAAATATTTGAGAAGAAAATGAACTAAGAAAAAATTAAAATATGATGGTGGAATATTTTGAATGGAACAGTTAGTGACCTTTAAGACAAGTCTGTTTGAAAATGGACAGCCAGATAAGAAAAGATAAAAGAAAGAACAATGAGAAAAGCTTAAAGAAACTGAGAGAGAATTCAAGAGCCAAACAAAGTTTTGGAGGGGCCCAAACGGGACTTCCAATGTACAGAAGTGTATTTCAAGGAAATAGCAGAAAACTTCCAAAATCTACAGAAGTTGCCTTAATTTTAACCACATGATTTCATTTATCTCATTATCTTATATCCTCTGCAATGCCTTTATCATATAGATATTGTGTCAACTTTTTCTGTTTCTCTCATTTGATAAGCTTTATCCTTTGCATCATTTTTTCTCCCATATCTAATTCAAAATTAGATCAATCACTGAAGTCACTTGCCTTCTATCTGGCACCTTAATCCTATCTTAGTCTAGTGAAGATATTATAACAAAATGCCCTATACTGTATAGCTTATAAGTGACAGAATTCTATTTTATTTTATTTATTTATTTATTTTTGGTCCAGTTGTGGGGCCTGAACTTGGGGCCTGGGCGCTGTCCCTCAGCTCTTCAGCTCAAGGCTAGCACTCTACCACTTGAGCCACAGCGCCACTCCTGGCTTTTTTCTTTTTGCTTATGTGGTGCTGAGGAATCGAACCCAGGGCCTCAGGCATGCAAGGCAAGCGCTCTACCACTGGAGCCACCTTCCCAGCCCACTCTATTTTGTTTTTATGGAAGCTGGAAGTTCAAGATCAAGGTACCTACCAAATTCTTGGGTGGTAGGTGTTTGTGTTTCACAAATGGTGCTTGTTAGGTTTTTTAAAAGAGGTAGCCAAGTAAGAACAGCACCACACACGGGGTATTCAGGTAAGGGGTAGGTTTATTCATCGTTCCAGCTGGCACCAGGCCATCTTGGTCCTCCACGTGGTGGGGAAAGGCCTGGGAAAGAGCTGGGAGATCTGGGAAAGAGAAAAGAGCTAGAAAAGAGAGAAAAGAGCTAGAAAAAAGAGCATCTGGGAAACAGGTAGGAAAGAGCAAGCTAGGAAAGAGAAGAGAGCTGGGAAAGAGAAGAGAAGTAAAGAGCTGAGAAAGAGTTAGAAAAGGCGTCTGGGCCTGGGCTAGGCCTTATCTAGGGTATGGGCGGAGAAAGGTGTGGCCACATCAAATTCAGCTGTGACCTCAGCAGATGCAGATGTGACCTTCCAGGTGTCCCAGTTGCCTAGGTAACGCAGGTACTGGGTGGAGACTTTGCTGTGAGGAGGGTGGAGTCTGCTAGCCATCCATGAGCGGACCTTACAGTGCTGTTTTGTGTATTATATATTCACATGGTACATGTTGGAAAGGGAAAATCAACTCTCTTTTACATGGGAATTTATCTCTCCTCAGGAATTCAAGTCCTGAAATTATTATGTCAACATATGAACTGGTGGTGGTGGTAAAACATGTACTTTTTTTTTAATGTAAAAATACCGTACAGAGGGGTTACAATTACATTGGCAAGGTAATGAGTACATTTCTTATCAAGCATTCTTGCTTCCTCCTTTGTTTCCCCTTCCTATTTCCCCCCACCCCCCCCCGACCCCGGTGCCAAAGTTGTAAAGTTCGTTTTTCGACATAACGACTTGTACATCTCATTGTTGCAATGGTTCTACCTGTTTTAAATAGGGATACAGGTAGACCCATTGGAAGATGTTCTTTCTGTTATGGTGTGCCCAAATCTGTGTGCGAATCTGCATGTAGGCAACCCCCTCCTTTGTTTTCTACACAGGAAGTCTCTGCCCAGAACCTGTGTTACCTAAGTAACTGGCATACCTGCAGACATAGACCTCCCCCTTCTCTGAGATCACATCCTGAACCGCCCAGGTCATGCCTCCTTTGGACCTCGGGAGGTTCCCAAGCTCTGAGGTCGCCTCTGCTTCCCACCTGACCATTCATTCCCCCACCTGGTCACACCTTCACCCAGCCCCTTCCTTACTTAAATCCCAGCCCGCCAGGTACTTGCCCCTTTTGCCAGTGTTTCACCAACCTGTGCTGGGGGCCGGTGGTTTGGAATACATTTCTCTTTCCTACCTGAAGACATTGTAGTAGTCTCTTTTTGCTTACCCTAATTAAAATCTAACACTGATCACCTATTCTCTGTCTTCAGATATCTTCTCCTTATATAGCCAGTATAAATTTTAAATCTGATCAATGTTGCCCAACATGATTTGCCATTAGGTTTGAACATTTAAATGGTCATAAAGAATACCACATGGGCTTTGATAGTAGCTAAGTGGCAAAGCACTTGCCTTACAAGTGCAACATGCTGGATTTTATCCCCAGCACCAAAAATAAGACAAAAGCAAATACAGTATGAAAAACGAAACCCTAATCCTAGCAACATTCTTCAATAATATAGAAAAAGCAATCCAAACATTCGTGTGAAATAACAAAAGATTCAGAAGAGTAAAAACAATCCTTAGCAGGGAGAACAAATAATAAACAATACCAAACTTGAAACTCTATTATCAAGCTGTAGTTATAAAAACAGCTTGGTGCTGGCACATGAACAGGCCTGAGGACCAGAAGAATAGAATTGAAGACCCAGGAATGAGCCAACAAATTTATAGCCACCTAATCCTTGAATCAATTCCAAAAGGATCAAAGACCTCAAGGTAAAAGCAGATACCTTGAAAATATTAGAGGAAGAGATAGAAGAAACAATAGAGCTCTTTGGCATAGGTTGACACTGCCTAAAGAAAGATCCAGAAACCCAACAAATCAAAGAAAAAATGGATAAATGAGATTACATTAAACTGCAGTCTCTACGTGGCAAAAACATAGCTATCAAGCTAAATAGAAAGCCCACAGATTAGGAGATTTTTTACTAGCTCTACATCAGACAAGGACCTCATATCTTAAATATAATTAGAACTCAAAAAATTAAACCCCTTAAAACCAAACCCCCAAAGAAATAATAATCCCATTAATAAAGGGGGGTAAAGAATTAGAGACTTCTCTGAAGAAGAAATAAGAATGGCTAATTCAGGCAGGAGAAGGAAAAAAACAAAATGCTTAAATAGGGATACAGTTTGACCCATTATAACAATGATATGTACAAGACACTATGTTGAAAACAAACTTTACAATTTTGGCAGGAGGGAGGTGCAGTAGTTGTGGGGGTGGGAGGGAAGGGATGGTAGAGGAAAAACAAAGGAGGAGGCAACAATGATCAATAGCAAATGTACTCATTACCTTGCTCATGTTACTGTAACCCCTCTGTACAGTATTTTTACAATAAAAATACAAAAATGGCTAATAGACACATGCAGAAACGTACATGTCTGGCCATAAAAGAAATCTACATCAAAACAACATTGAGATTCCATCTCACACTAGTAAGAATGGCCATTATCAAGAAAAGTAATAACTGATGCTGGCAGGAATGTGGCCAAAAGGGAACGCTACTACAGTTTTGGTAGAATTGTATACTTGTTAAACCACTATGGAAAGCAGTATGGAGGTTCCTTAAAAGACTAAACATAGAACTTCCCAGCAATCCCACTCCTGGGCATTTATTCAAATGACCACAAACAAGATCACACTAAAGCTACCAGCACAACCATGTTCCTTGCAGCATTATTTACCATAGCTAAGATATGGAATCAAAGTAGATTAATGGATCAAGAAAATGTGATATATGTACACAAAGGAATTCTATGCTTCCATCAGAAAGAATGACATTGCCCCATTCATAAGGAAATGGAAAGACTTGGAAAACTTTATATTAAGAGAAGCAAGCCAGATCCAAAGAAACACAAGCTGCAGCTGCATGCTTTCCCTCATTTCTAATAACTAGAATATGTATATGATATTCTCAGCAGAGGCTCACAATAGCTCAATATTTATGTGCATATGAGCATATAAAATTATGCTTATTAAAATGAACTCCAAGAAATTGAACAGGCAGTGTATCTAGTGAACTGTTTGCTGTTATTTTTTCTTTATTTCCCCTTTGGTTCATTCCCTCTTGTCACTGTTTTACATTTCTGTACTTTTTGCTTGGATATAAATTTATCTTATTTGCATAAGAGAAGAGGTATTACAGAAATGGTGGGACAAAAGGTGAAGCAATGCAACATTGATATTCACTAGACACTGTAGGAAATGAACTTTACAACTTGAGGGGGAGGGGAGTTGGGCAGAATGGGAGAAAATGAGGGGGAAGGTAACACTGGTCAAAAAGAAATATATTCATTACCTTACTTATGTAACTGTAACCTCTGTGTACCTCAACTTTACAATAAAAAATTTAAAAATACACAATAAAACCCCAAACAAAGAAACAAATAATCTTTTCCAGCTATAAGCAAAGTGGTAAGAGTGCTCAGGGTACCTCCACATGTATTTCATTCTCTGGGTACCTTTACCTCAGATAATGAGATTGTAAATTACAGGAGTAGTGATTGCAAAAGTATTTCTGTTGAGTTGCCTATATTGCAGGCTCATGTTTGGATTTCCTACCAGAAGGATATATGTATTACAGGTCTCCTGGCATTCCTTCCCTCATCCTTTCCTTGCCATTCATTGTAAATAGGTACTTCTTGCTACCAAGGTTCACTTCTATGCTGTTGACAATAAAATATTGTTGGATTAATACAAACAAACAAAATGGCTAGCACAAAATTTAGCAGGCCAACACCCTGTCAAATATATTTTCCTTTATTATCTGGGTGCTAAAGATTGTCACGAATTTTTTAAAATCACAATGCTTTTCCATTTCCTTTAATTTTATTGCTTATTTCCAGTCCTTGTCATTCATACAAGGTGGACTGAGACTGATGCATCTCCAATCTGATCCTGGTTGCTTCATTCTTGTTGCTTCTCGCCTCTGTCTGATTTTCCCCTCATTTTCTGTATATTCAGTCTCTGTTCTCTCCTTACACAAAATATAATTTTATTTTTATATATTTCCATATTTTATCTTGTGACTAATTTTTTGGGTGTGTCAGTCCTGGGGCTAGAACTCAGCACCTGGGTGCAGTCCCTGAACTTTTTGATTAAGGTTAACAATCTGCTACACAGCTACAATCCTGGACTTTGTGGGGTAGATAATTGGAGATAAGAGTCTAACAAGACTTTGCAGCCCAGGTTCACTTTGAATAGCAATCCTTAGACTCAACTTCCTGATAACTAGGATTACAAGTGTGAGCCACCTGTACCTGGTTTGTATCTAATTTTTGATATTTATATATCTTCCTTCTAGAAGTTTTCTACTTTCTTATCAAATATTGACCTCACATTATCCAATTCATTCTTCAAGTTTTGTTTTTATGGGCTTTTCTTCTTTCTCTTATTCCTTATTTCTTTAATTTTAATTGTAAAGGTGATGTACAGACATGTTACAGTTACATAAGTTAGGTAATTAGTACATCGTTTTATTTTTTATTGTGAAAATACTGTACAGAGGAGTTAAAATTACATGGGCAAGATAATGAGTACCTTTCTTATCAAGCATGGTAATGAGTACATTTTTATTTGAATAGTGACACCTTCATTTTCTTCCATTTTTTTCCCTCTCAATTCCCCTCCCCCACAAGTTGTATAGTTCATTTTCAACAGAGTATCTAGTGATTATCACTGCTGAATTAGGTCACCATTTGTCCCACATTTTCTGTGCTTCCCCCTCCCCTTCCAAATCAGATAACGTTACATATAAATAAAATGGTAAAGAAATAAAAAAACACCAACAAAATGGAGATAAACAGAAAAGGAAAAAAAAGTATTACAATGGATAGCAAAAGACAAAACAATTACACTTAGACATTGTAAATTAAACAGTACTCTAAACATTCACAGTGAGACCAAAGGAGGCTATTCTTAGAAGAGGGTAATAAGGGCTCAGTAGCTATATATAAAATGATGTTTATTGAAATTCGCTCCAAGAAATGGAAACAAGAGGTCTCCTACTCTTTAATTTAGAAGCTTACCATTATTTCAATCATAGCTCAATAGTATTTATGTTTACACATCTGTAAGAAATTCCATCTTCTCTTTGGCATTAGCTGTAACAACACTGTGATTTATTCCATACCTATATTCATAGCCAGTGTTCTTACCCAAGCTTCAGTCTGCGTGCTGGATATTCTAACTAGTGTCTAATGAGCTTAATCAAGCTCTGATAACTAGCATAACAAAGATATTCACTAATAAGAAAGAGACTTTCAAAGTGCTATGGTTTCATCACACTTATTTTCAGTTTAGTCCCCAATTTCTGAATATTCTGTTTTCTAACTCTCAAGTCTACTTTATTATCTCTGTTCTTCCTAATGCTATTTTGTCTCATGATCCCATATGTTTTCTGAACTCCAGTGAAACCCACTACAATCTTATCTTTATTCTGCCATTACTTGAGCTTAATCAGAGTCTATGTAGAAAAGCTTTCAAAGTGAAAGTGATAAGGTACAGTTTGAATCAAAGAGAAAACTAGTAGAGCAACATGAATTTTTATAGTGTGGAAAGTGAAATGGAAGGTTAAAGACCGGAGAAGCAGTTAAATAGTTGTAGGAATCTCTTTCTCTCTCTCTCTCTCTCTCTCACACACACACACACACATGAACAATGATTAGGAAATGATGTTTGACATAAGACATGAGGTAAAAATGTTATTTGTCTATTTGTCCTCTCTTCAACATTATGTGCCCTTTCACAAGTTTCTCACTCTGGGTATTATACTTAGAAATCACATATCCAATTAATATAGTCAACTCAGTATCCCATTCTCCAAACACAATAGTATTATATTCATACCTACCAAATTTGTTACATTTAATCAACATTTAAATAAGTCTTTAACATTCAATATATATTAGGGAACAGGGATGATAATTCTTAGGACTTAATTATGTCTTAAGGCTCTGATGATCCCAAAGTCTATCCAACCACAGTTTGGTATTTATCATCTTCTATAAACTACTAACAATGATATTATAAATGCTTTCTCTTATATGCTTTTGCACCAAAACATCATCTTGTATTGAGTATTAATGTTTTACCTTGAACAAATATTTTATTATATATACATATATATATATATATCTAATATATATATATATATATATATATATATATATATATATGCGCTTTGGTATGGTCTTGTTTGTGATCATTTGGGTAAAATACCCAAAAGTGGGATTGCTGTGTCATAGAGAAGCTCTATGTGGAGTCTTTTGAGGAACCTCCATACTGCTTTCCAAAGTGGTTGAACAAGTTTACACTCCCACCAACAATGCAGTAGGTTTCCCTTCTGTCCACATCCCCTCCAGCATCTGTTGTTACTAGAATTCTTTTAAAAAAATAAGTATTTTATTGTGAAAATACTGTACAGAGGGGTTACAATTACATGGGCAAAGTAATGAGTACATTTCTTATCAAGCATTGTTGCCTCCTCCTTTGTTTCCCCTTCCCATTCCTTCCCATACTCCCCTCTCACCACCCCCCCTCACTATCCCCAACCCATCTCCCCTCCGTCCCATTGTCAACATAACATCATGTATATCTCATTGGTGCAATGGGTTCACCTGTATCCCTATTTAAACAATTTGTTTTTTCCCTTCCCTTCCATAAATTATATCAACATCAAATACAGTGAACTCGAATAATCCCTGTTTTCACTGTATTTGATGTTATTAGAGTTCTTGATTCTAGCCATTCTAACTGGGGTGCGGTGGTATCTCAATGTTGTTTTGATTTGCATTTCTTTTATGGCTAGGGAGGTTGAGCATTTCTTTATGTGTCTATTGGCCATCCTTCTTTCCTCTTCACAGAAGTTTCTCTTTAAATCTTTAGCCCACTTATTTATTGGGCAGTTATTTCTTTGAGGATTTGTTGTTGGGCGATTTAATTTTTTGAGTTCCAGGTATATTTTAGATATGACACCCTTGTCTGTTGTATGGCTAGTGAAGATCTTCTCCCAATCTGTGGGCTTTCTGTTGATCTTGCTAGCTATGTCCTTTGCTATGCAGAAGCTCTGCAATTTCATGCAGTCCCATTTGTCCAACCTTTCTTTGATTTGTTGTTTTTCTGGGTCTCTATTAAGAAAATTTCGACCTGTGCCAAGGAGACCTAGGGTTTTTCCTATTCTGTCCTGCAATGTTTTCAAAGTGTCTGCTTTGAACAAATATTTTAAACACATAATTTAATTAATATTTCCCAACTTCTATGCAATGCATTTTAAAGTCATTCTTTGTGCCAGAACTGGAGCTTGAACTTGGGGCCTTGGCATTGTCTCTGATCTTCTTTGGCTCAAGGCTAGCACTCTACCACTTGAGCCACAGCTCCACTTCTGCCTTTTTGATTTTTAATTGGAGATAAGAGTGTCAGGTTCTTTCCTGCCCTGACTGGCTTCAAATTGTGATTCTTAGATTTCACTCTAATGAATAGCTAGGATTACAGGCATGAACCACTGGTACCTGATTTAAACACTCTTTAAAAGAGTGAAATAAACCCCAAGATATGGACACAAGTGTTTTTTTTCTTTATTGCTATTGTCTCTAAGGTATTTATAATGTATCATGTGAATTTTTTGTTTCTTTGTATGTTCCTCCCCCATGATATAACCCCTGTATTTGATGTAGGTACCCTGCATCTTATATATACACTTCTCTAATTTGGGGAGGGGAAGGGAAAAGTCAAAATGCTTAAATAAGGATTCAGGTTGACCCATTGTAACAATGAGATGCACAAGACACTAGAAAAACAAACCTTGCAATTTTGTGGGGGGAAGGGGGCACGGAGGGGGGGAGTGTAGTTGTGGAGGTGGGAGGGAAGCGAGGGTAGGGGAAAATCAAAGGTGGAGGCAACAATGCTTGATAGGAAATACACTCATTACCTTGCTCATGTAACTGTAACCTCTCTATACAGTATTTTTACAATAAAAACATATTTGAAAAAAAGTGTTAAGTAGATCACAAAGATGAAATGCCCTGCTAATGATATATAATTACTAAGAAAAATTATGTATTTGAATTCAAGTATTAATTTGTCTGCTTAGCTCAGGAAGGAAGTTGATAATTTTATTTGTTACTTGGATAGTGAATACAGTGAACAAAACATACTTGAGAAAAAGAACTGTTAGTCATTTGTAAGTGTTCATCAGACTTGTTTTGAATATCAACTTTTTTAGTATAATTCAAACTTACTTTTTTATTGTGAAAATACCGTAGAGAGGGGTTACAATTACATGGGCAAGATAATGAGTACATTTCTTATCAAGCATTGTAGCCTCCTCCTTTGTTTCTCCTTCCCATTCCTTCCCATATCCCCTCCTCACCCCCTCCCCCCTGCCAAAGATGTATATTTCATTTTCGACATAAGATCTTGTACATCTCATTGGTGCAATGGGTCCATCTGTATCCCTATTTAAATAATTTCTTGATTTAATTCTTTAGACTCCAGTAGCATTCTACTTTTTTCCAAATTATTATTTTTCACTTGTGAAGGCTTTTTACCTTTTTAGTTATATTATGCCAGATATTTTTATAGGCAGCTTAAAACTATACAACTTTTCAGTTGTATTAATTTTTCAGCTATTGAGTTTTTTTGCATAGTGAACATCTCTGTCTCTTTAAACTTTATTAAATTTCTTCTAAATAAGCCAACCTCTGATTTAATGTAATTGCTAAAGTGCCTGGTAATTTTAGGTAGCTTATGAGACTATTTTCAGAGTTGGTATTTTTATTGATTATTGTAAATATCTTTAATAACAGGTTAATTCATCCTGGGAGACACATGATATTTTGATATATGGTCATTTTGGGATTTAAAGTATCATCACACTCTAGAATTTCAGAAGTTTACAGTCCAACCAATTGAACTTATTACTTAAACTTAAAAAATATGTATTTAACACACATATATGTACAACCCAGATACCTTCAACAAAATTAAACAAAGGACGTTAGCCAATGGTATACATGGGAAGGAAAACTTACCTTCAAATTCTTTTCAGTAATAATGAAAATAACAATGGCACATAACGAGAGAAACAGTGAAATAATTCAGTGTATACTAGGCCATATACTAAATGCATACATGAATAAATTCATGTTAATCTTTAAAACAACCCTGATAAAGATAATATTATTGTTATTATTCCCATTTAATAGATAATAATACCAAGGTACATGAAATTGAAATGAAACAAATTTTCTCATAGCCATAACTGACAATGACAGAGCTAGGAGATTTTATATTCAATAGCTACTCTACCCTTTAATTTGGATTAAAAAATTCAAAGTATTAATCTGGAGATGCAGTTTTGTTTTCCTATAATTTTCTTTTCTTTAATGTTTAACAATTTGGGGGAGGTTCCTGGAAGCTCACAGGGCTTTGTAGCACAATAACTTCATTTGACAAAATCCAGAGTTACAAAACTCATAGGGGATTTATTTTCTATATTTTGTACAGATTTTAACACTTTTAATTGACACAAAGCATGTACAAATTTACAGAGACCCATGGGATGTTTCAATATACATAGATCTTATTTAATGCCTGAATATGTTGATACCACACTCATCACCTCAAATATTTAACATGCAATATTTACCATATATATATAGATAGAGAGAGAGAGAGAGAGAGAGAGAGAGAGAGAGAGAAAGAGAGAGAGAGAGAGAGGTATGACAGACAGAGACACAGAAACACAAAAAGATGCTACAAATAGAAACCAGGGCCTTGCATATGCTAGGTAGGTGCTCTACATTCCTAGACTGAAATAAGCATTCTCAATTTATTTGTAGAGTACATATATATGAAACAGTGAAACCCTTCTATCACTCTCCCTTCCCATTTTTCCCAATGGTACTTGACCCCTCAATTTTCCTAGTTCTATAAAATATACATTTAGTTATAGTCATGTTTCTGCACAATACAATACAAGAACTAAATCCTTTTAACAGCACCATTTTAGCAGTTGACTACTCCACTTTCCATTTTGAGCCAATATTTTCCTATCTACTTCAATGAGACTAATAAGTTTTAAATACCACATGTGACAATATGAAGTGGTACTTGTCTTTATTCAACTTGTTTCTTTTAATGTAATGTGAACCTAGAAAAACATATTAGCTGTTAGTTTTGCAAATTTATAGCTTCTCCTGTGTTTCAACTCAACCTCAACCTTATTCATTCAGTTATGTTTTGTCAGCTAGTTTTTGTTTTGTATGGATATGCTATATTGATCAGCACTGAGTATTTATAACCCACTCATTTTAAAAGGCATTAAAGCTCATGATGTTTTAACAAATAAAATTGTTTTACTCTTGACATATTGACAAGTGATTTGATATATGGAAAAGGAAAACACACTCAAATCAAACACACTCAAATCAAATCTTTCACTTGGCTATGAGAGAAAATAAAGTTAATGTAAGTTAACATTATAGTATTAATAAGCACATTGGTGATAGAGTATCCAACAAAAATAATCCACTCATAAATTATTGGTAGATGATGGCAATAAAGTTAAGACTATATTCTCATCCTCCATGAAGCATCAAGCTTAAATGTATGCAATTAAAAGTATAATTCTGAAGTCTTATTCACTGCTTTGATTTGTAAGGCTATAGCTTTAGATTGATAGGAAAATCTTTTGCAAAAATATTATGGGCCATGGAATCCTCAAGAAATGTTTGTCCTTTCCATTGTAACCATGTTGTGAACCTACAGAATGTGGTTTATATTATCATGAATAGGACATGGGAGAAATAATGAACATTGATTTTATGAAGCAAAAATCACATTGTAAAATGTTATCAGACAATAGAAAAATAATTTAATATGATAATTCAATAATAATGGAATAATTAAATTAATAAAAATTAATATAATGACTCACATATACAATTATAAAATTTATACTCCCAATAAAAATCAAATTTTGGTTTATACATCTAGTGAAGGTATGGCCTCACAGTAATGTATACCTAAACTATTGCCATTGCCAAGCAGAAGTTTACAACTTTCACCAACTATTAAGCTTTATTTTAGACCAAAATATTGTCATATTCATATTTAGTAAAGTAATATAAAATGACTTTTATTTTTTAATTACAAAGCCCAACCACTAGCAAATGGTACAAGACATATAAAATATTTAATAGAAGATTAAAGATACTAAGATATACTTTCCTGGATAAATGAGTGAGACATAGCCTCTCACTACAATAAACCCAACAGTGTAATATAACCAAATTATTTTATCAGTAGTTTTTCTCACTGAAATAACTTTGTGCTCTCCTATGTGGACTACATAGAAGAAAATGTCACTTATTGGATGGATGAGTTCATCTTCACATTATAAAATCAATCTTCTTATTTTTAAGCCACACTTCATTTATCTGTTGTGAGTTTAACCTCTTTTCCAAGGTATTTTAGACTTTGAATTAATTCAAATTTATTTTAAATTCTGTAAAGCAATTCAGAATATATTCACTGCTCTATAAATAATGCATAGATATAATACTATGATGTTGGGCTATTATGAGTGAAAAATATTTGACACCAATTCTGTTTATATACAATTGAAGAAATATGAGCAATTTTTCATGAGCTTTACAATCTTAATGACAGTTGCCCTATTTGCTAACAGGCATTGTAGCTGGGCTACCCAAAGATCTTCAATCAGACTTTCTCTATACAGATAATTAAGAGGAAAAACAGTGAAATCAACTAACCAATGGATAGTTTTAGTAAAATGGCCAGCTATTCTGACAGTCAATCCAATATTAGATAATGAGTTTGTCTGAATATTTCCCATTTTCAACAAATTATTTGGACACAAAGTACATTTAACAGGGAAAAACACAACAGAACAAATAGACAATGACAGGGGTGAAGCTCTGGAGTTCTGCCAATCCCAGGCACATGGGATAATGAAAAGATTCCTGCTCTAGGAGTTTCAACTATGTGAAAAACCCGAGGTGAAATTTTGTATATTTTAAGCGATTTATTGTTGCCATGACTCCTTCTCCAAAATATTCAAAAATGCCCTGGGAGGAAGTGAATCAGGATTGTTCTTCCTCTTTCTGAATATTGAAAGGTTGATTATATGATAAACATCTTCCCTTTCTTGTTTACCCTTACAAGTATTCTTTAGTCTCAAAGCTTGGTGAGACCAGAGCATCTTTGCCAATCAACAAACACTTGTGTTTACACGTAACTTTGCAAGTATTAAATAACAAGACAAACTATTGCATGATAAATTTATAATTTAGCACCTAAATTTGAATTTGTGATATTAAAATATATTTAATCTTATTTAAGATATACTAAAGGCTGGGAATGGTGGGTCATACCTGGAACTCACAGTGTATTCAGGATGATCAGCAGTTGAGACCATCCTCAGGCAGAGACTACCTGAAAAATAAAGCAAAAAATGCATGCAGGCTGTAGCACACATGTTAGAGGGGTTGCCTTGTAAATACAAGCTCCCCACTTCTCCTCCCCACAGAAAGGAGCCAGAGTTTCTGTAATAGACTGTATGTTTTCTCTCATATGTGATTTCCAAATCTAAAAGAAAAACATGTAAACACACATAAAATCATAAATACACATATATAATTCTTTTGCTTCAAGGAATTTGCTAATATATATATATATATACACATACATATATTGTTTTTTCCTTAAGAAAGAAATAACCATTATTATTTCCAGAGATTAAGAATACGTAGTGAGAAAAGTATGAAGACATTTATCAAAGTTCACTAATAAATAAAACTAGAAGCAGATCATATTATATCATAACACAAGGATCCTCTACAATTTGTTGAACAAATTAAATGAAAAAAATAAGAGGACTTGGTAAATAGTGTCCTATAGTCTCTATGTGTGTGTGCACATATATGTATATATATATATACATGTATATATATATACGTGTGTGTATGTTTGTAAATGTATACACACATATTCTTTTGGTAAGGCAGAAGCATATCTTTGAGGACAAAAGGTAAAAAGGTTAAATTATCTAAGGTAGTTCTCAAGGATGTCTTTTTCTGATACATTATTCAAATCATTGCCTTGAATTTGACAGATTTTTAAGAACTGCTTAGAAGGTCTAACCATTAATCTTCATATTTGCATCAGTATATGTTATTCTTACTGGTATTTATTTAATCAGAGCACTCTCTATACTTCTTAAATTGTTGAAGATTAGATTAATTAATACATGTAAATTTCTTGGTATAGTGTGTGGTATATCATAATTCAAACTACTGAGGATCCACCATTGGCATTACAGAAACAGAATGGTGGATACAACAAAATAAATAGCTAAGCCCTTCAATATCCAGAAACTACTAACAAAGACATAAACATAAATATCTGCATTGTATGGCTGATTTTAGGAAGTACAGTAATAAAGGCACATAATTATCTTTTAGAGGTGAAGCAAATGCAAAAAATTCTTTTTAACCACAATCATTCCAGCACCTATTATTTTGTTTTTTCCCATTATACTCATTCTTTCTAGAGAAACATAATGTATTGTTTTTCCTTTGCATATCCCCTGGGTATTAATGATATTGAACAGTTTTTCTTATACCTGTTAACCATTGATATGCTTATCCTCAAAATAACTCCATTTTAAGGAGAAAAAATAAGGTTGTACATTTATTTCTAATCTGATCATCATGTGTTTAACTCTTTATTTAGTTACCAGTTCCTAGAAGTTTTATTCAATCGTTTGTTTATCATGAAGAGAATCAATGAGAGAAGATCTGTTGGATATAGTAGTATGCCAAAATAAATGAGTTTTACATAAATTTGTGAATAAACAATAGCTTTTGACATAACATTTCATTTCAGAAAACTATTAGATAAAATAAGATAGAAATTGTCCATTTGAGATAAATGGTGTATTTCTTGTCACCTGTCAAGGATGTACCTCTACTCTGAAGAGATAAATTTTCCCTGTTGTGATTTCAGGATCATTAACTTATAGTTTCTATTTCTGCCTCATGGTTTTATTTTTGCTCCAGCTGAACCCCCAAACAACAAAATTTACTCTAGGAAATTCAGTATTGGAAACATTTTATACTGTAGTTTCCATTAATAAACCAGTGTTTACATATCATATCGTTTCTTTCTCTTGCTGTATCATGTTTTTGAAATCATGTAAACTTCATATTCAGGGAATTGCCATTTTTTATAGTTTCTCCAGATATTCCTCATTACTGAGAAATACAAATATTTTTTTGAACCCTTGCTGGAGAAAACAAAACCTGTGTTGCTATCTGAATCATTATGAGCTACCTACTGCACTTGAGCCAAACAGTTGCACAGAAAGTATTTCATATGTTTTTCTCTTCATAAGAAAGGTATGACAAGAATAAGATGTGATTCCATAATTGCAGTTCAAACTTTTCCTCATCCAAATAAGACCTGTTACTGTGGTGAGGAGGTCACAAGTTACAGTTGAGAAGTTTATCAACTGTACACCCTTCCATTCTGGTTAAATTGATACCTGATTTGCACATGCCACTCTGGGTGAGACCAACATGGAAAATCCAAAGTTAAATTTGGTGCAACCTGGTGGCATGGGAGTAGGAGGCAGGAAGATTATGAGTTTGAGGCTATTGTGGGCTATATAACCAGACTCGGTCTTGAAAACCAAATATAAGTTAACTGTGACTCAGTTCTTTGACAAAGTAGTTCTGGTCTAAATTCATCTGTATGCAGGGTGCTCAGGTAATATTTTGTTCTAAAAGGCTCTAAGGCATAGCAAAATACATTATTTTATACAACTTTGCCTTGTAATGAGCATATGCTTTTAAATGAGATAGAGTCAGACTTCAATCCCTGGGTACAAATCTGTGTGACCATGAAAAAATAACTCTCTTCAAAAGAATGATTGTATCCTCAAAAATAGATAGGCAAAAAATTTAATTTGTTCAAATGTAATGTGTTCAAAATTCAGAGATAAGAACTTCCACAGGGTATCAAGTGGCAAGCAACTCTGCCTCATGAATGAGTCTAGTGCCCTTATAAAAAGTGAAGCCAGATGGGCACTGACGGCTCATGCCTATAATCCTAGCTAATCAGGAGGCTGGGATCTGAGGATCATGGTTGGAAATCCTCCATGGCAGGGAAGTCAGAGAGACTCTAATCTCCAATTGACCATCAAAAAACTGGAAGTGAAGCTGTGACTCAAAGTGGTAGAGCCCTAGCTTTGAGAACAAAAGATTAGAGACTGTCAAAGCCCTGATTTCTTTTTTCTTTTTTTTACAGGTAAATAAAGATAGGTATATTATATTTACTACAGCAAACAGTATTATGCCAGGAACTATTGGAAAGTTACATGAACAAGGTAATGAGTGCATTTCCTATCAAGCATTGTTGCCATCTACTTTGTTTTTCCCATACCATCCCTTCCCTCCCACCTCCACAACCATACTCCCCCGCCCCTCACCGCCTGCCTAAATTGTAAAGTTCATTTTTCAACATAGATAGTCTTGCACATCTTATTGTTACAATGGGTCAACCTGTATCCCTATTTAAACATTTTGTTTTTTTTAACTCCACACTGACAAAAATAAGTGAAGCCAGGGTGAACTCTCATCCTTTGACCTATTTGAGGACATAACAAGAGGATAGATATCTATAAGCTAGAAAGGGAGGCCATTCTAGATGCTGAATGTATCTTGATCTAAGCTACTCAGTGTGCAGAAGTATGAGAAATATGTTTCTGTAATTTGCAAACCATCAAGTCTGTACTATTGTTGTTATCCTAGCACTAATAACTATGGGATTCTATGAACTTAAGTTTTCCTATTGAAAATACAGACTCCTTTTGAAGCCAAGTAAATAGTTTTTATTTAAGTATGTAGGGTGGGTTTCACAAAATAAATGATAAAATTCACATTTAGTATTATTGCATGGAATAATATCATTAATATGTGTTCTTCATTTTTCAATTATTCATCAACTGATGATTATGTGAAAAGCATATGACCTGCTCATTGTCCTTGAGAACTCTAGAGTTTGGTTGGGAAAATGAGACCTAGATAAAAAAAATCAACAACCAAATGGGGTATCATAGGCCAAGATCTAAATGACTTAGATTTCCTGGCTGAGGAAAGAAAAACTTGTATAATAAAATTAATATGTCCAAGCAACATGACCTCATTCTCTTGGCATGAATCTGTGTGTGACCACATTATAAAGACTGTCCCCAAGTTTGAGAGATTTAAACAATTACTAAATTATTGACTGCAGCACAACATCTCCATTAAACAGGGAGAATAGAAGTTCCAAGGGCAAATATCCATAAACGGTATACCCAAAGGACAAATTACAAGATCTGCTGTTACCATTCATTCTCTATAGTAGGACCACCTTCTCAACATTTTCTGACATGCTCACAACAAGCATGCAAACAATACTATGCAATTCGTTTGATTAAAACATATTTGCAAAGAATAAGAATAATGGAATTAGTAGGATATGTAATATCTACGATGGAATGGATTTTGGGTTATGCTTATAAATGTCACTGACAGTCTCTGAGCACTTCCTCTGGATGTGGTACAAATGATAAGATGACTACATAATAGAGAGTACAGAGATGAAATGTGTATTCAGATTAATACACTGAATAATTCATTCATGAATCACAAAGGGGGGATTGATAATAGTGCCCAACCTGATTTTCAGTGTCGCACATGGATAATGCTACAATGTTACTTGTTTTCTCAATACATAATGATTGATTTCTAACTCTGTACCCTCTACTGCACTACACCAGGAAATATTTAATGAATAAGATGAGACTGCTGCTCTTGAAGAAGTTACATAAAATAAGTTATTAGAAATGGTGTATGTGGCCAGGCACTAGTGTTTCATGCCTGTTTTCCTAGCTACACAACAGACTGAGATCTGTGCTTCAAGTGGTAGAGCACTAGCCTTAAGCAAAAAAGCTTAAAGACAGTACCCAGCCCTGAGTTCAAGCCCCAGGAGTCGCATATGCATGCAAACATGTACACACACACACACACACACACACACACACAAAATGGTATATGTAGTAGACAATAGAGGCAGGTAGTTACTAAGGAAGTTTATATAATGTACGACTTAACCCAGTTATGAGAATTAGGAAAACCTCAAGGGTACATGCTATCAAAGCCAGGATGCAAAGATGGACTAAGAATTAACCCGGTGACAAGCGTTGAGAGACAAGGAAGTGTGTCCCAAGGACAAAGATGGATTCCAAAACCAGATGTAAGAATGGTATTGTTAATATGAGTATAACTATAAAATAAAATCTCAAATGGACTGGGAAGGTGGCTCAGTGGTAGAGCGCTTGCCTTGCATGCCTGAGGCCCTGGGTTAGATTCCTCAGCACCACATAAGCAAAAAAGAAAAAAGCCGGAAGTGGCACTGTAGCTCAAGTGGTAGAGTGCTAGCCTTGAGCTGAAGAGCTGAAGGACAGCACCCAGGCCGAGTTCAGGCCCCACGACCGGACCAAAAAAATAAAAATAAAATAAAATCTCAGAGTAAGAATAAGCAGACAGGAGAACTGAAAAAGCACAAGGCAGATTAGGAAAAAACTTTAAAAAAAAAAACAAACCACCCTGAAAGCAATGGATAATGTTAAGCAGGCACTTATTCTGAGCAGGTCTCTTCCTGAACAATTACTTTAAAAGATAAATCAGCCAGAGACTCAGGCATCGGTGAAGAGACTGTTGCACTAATTGACATGTTTTCCTGTTCAAAAATAGGTTCACTGCTGATGGACATAAGAGACACACAAAAATTAAGAAATAATATCTACAAGACTTAATGACTCATGAAATTTAGAAAATAAACAAAAATGGGACATCTGCATTTCTGGGATAGTTATAGAAAAGTAACAGATACCTTCAGAGAATTTTGTTACTATATGGATTGAGATAAACATTAAGAAAAGAAGAGTAAGTCGCAAATAACCTAGGGGAAAAGAATGCTGTGAAGATGATGTGAGAAATACCCAGGTGTGCCAGAGGAATTGATATCGTGAATATCATGTTGGATGTCATGGACATCCAAAATAAAATCTGAATGTAGTCCATACTTAAACATACTGCACTGACAGTTTTGAAGAATACTAGTCGGGTCTTTTGTAGAATACTCTTTCATTTTATTTTATTTGAAGCTTTTTTATGAATAAATTGAGGTAATGTTAGTAGTAGTGTATCCCGTTTCAATATATCACAGATAGGTAGGGTGTATCATTCATTTTCAAAGACTCATCTTTCCAGTATTCCTTTACATGCTGTGTAACAGATTATTTAATCCTTTCCTGTGCCTCCAGTACATTAGATTTCTAGTAGTTCCTTCTGTGGAAATGTATTCTATGATTTGAAGATTTTGTTCCATATATGTAAGAAGAGTATGGAGTTGAATGAACTGTAACAATGGCTGCAGTGCCCTTCCTCTCACACATACTTTCTGAAGTTTCTAGAGACTCAAACCTCAAGCACTCATTAAGGTATATGAAGAAAAATGTCACAAGTTACCCAATTTTTCCAGCCTTTATGTAACTCAGATTTTGATGATATTTATCAACTCTCAAAGCACCCTCAGGGAATCTTGTTTACTGGCATCTCATTTTGTGTTTGTTCTAAGAAAGCCAGTATTCTCGGTTCCTCTTTAGCTTTTAGGACAGTTATTGCCGGCTACCACAAAGCCCTTGAAAATTCATGAAAAATTACAAATTTGAATATTTTTTATCTTAATCAGAAAGTGTGAATTACACTTCAATTCTACTTCTGCAAGTAGAGATGTGAATGAGTTTATTTTACTTGGATGTGTGATTGTTTTATTTAAAAATGCATTCTTATTTGACACTAGGTATCTGTCAGTTCTAAATGTACCTCATTATTGTAGTGCTTCTCCAAGTAACATATGGCCCTACTGTTTACTAGTCTATTAAATATTAATATTAATATTGACTATTAAGCATGTCTCCCTATTAGGAACTTAAGTACTACTATAAACTTGATGTGAAATATGTACCTTTGGAATTTACATATTTAAACACTATCTTTTCTTGCACTAATAAAATAGCAGTAAAAGTACGTTGAAACACTGAGGAAAGTGAAATGATTGCTCCTAGATTTGATTTTATTACTCAATATTTTTGATGGTCTGTTTAATAAAGACATAAGTTGTAAGCTGTATTTAAAAAATTTCAGAACACTGAGAAATTGTTAACTGCCAGTGCCCGCTTACATTTTTCCAACTATTTTTAACAACTGAAATTCACATATAGTTAAGAGGATAAACTTTATTTTTAGTATATATAAATATATAGTGAAATATTTACAGCAATCATACTTTATACAAGCCACTATTTTCTTTCTCCTTGGTGGGTGGGAAGAGCACTTAAGATCCAACTTCTTAGCAAATTTCAAGCATGCAGGACACTATTTTTTGAAATATTCCCTGAACCGAATGCCAGATTTGCAGAACAAATTCATATTTCATAACTGAATCTTTGTACCATTGTATCATCCTTTCCCAATTTCAAATATTTGCTAATTTCAGAAATATTGTTTTCACCCTTCAGCTTTATTAATCATATATGTTCAATTACTTTATAAATGTGTGCATGTACATATATATTTTTGTGCATGTATGTGTGTATCTGTTTTCTTGTTGACCTCTCCATTTTTTTTTTTGGTCAATTGTAAGGCTTGAACTCTAAGCTTGGGTGCTGTCCCTGTGCTCTTCAGCTCAAGGTGAGTGCTCTACCACTTGAGCCACAGCCCCACTTCTGGTTTTCTAGTGGTTTATTGCCGACAAGAGTCTCACCGACTTTCCTTCCAGAGCTGGCTGTGAACCGTAATCCTCAGATCTCAGCCTCCTGTGTAGCTAGGATTACAGGTGTGAGCCACTGGTGCCTGGATCTCTCCAATTTTTTAACTCTGGAGTAAAATTATATTCTTGACCTAGAGTTCATGGACTCTGGATGAGACAGAAATTTACATTCTGGCTCGTGCTCTGAACAAATCTTGAACAAAGTGCTATAACTTTCTGATTTAACTTCTTGATCTTTCTGTAAAGTGATCTCATGGGGTTGGTAATAACATGTGCTCATCCTGAAGCATAGTCACTGGTGTATAGCTGATGCTGCATGGATAGTAATAGCTTCAATTACTACTATAATTACATCCATGGAAATATCATTCATGATAAATATTTCATGAAAATTAAGAAAATTATAAAGATTGTGGCAAAGCTACTATATATATATATATATATATATATATATTTCTCTATTTTATTGAAAGGGAACATTTCACCATCTTTCATTTGTAATATAGATAATATTAATTATTTCAAAAGAAAATTTCTTAAGATACATTTGCTTTCAACACATAAATTTTGGCTTGGCCATTTTTCTCATCTCATAATATGCCGTCTTATTCTATTTCCATATATGTGATTTTTTTCATGTATATAAGCTTATCTGATATGTGGAAGGGAAAGGGAATCACAGAAACAGCAGGACAAAGGATGAACTGATACAACAATGATACTCTCTATACACTATGTTGGATATGAACTTTACAACTTGGGGGGGTGGAGTAAGAGGGAGAAATGAGGGAAGGGTATTGTGCTTAAAAATAAATCTCATTTTCTTGCTTATGTAACTGTAACCTCCTGTTCTTCACCTTTACAATAAATATATAGTAAACAAGAATAATTCATGATTTGTAGAGGCACCATATATGTACTCTCCAGTTTCATTGATTATTTATGACATTATAATGTATCATTTATACATCAAGCTCCACAATAACAGGTGGAGCTGATTTTACAAAATATGCATAGCAGTGCTATTAATTAGGTATAGATAAATACATATATTGAATGACACTCAAATGATGTACTAGTAAAACAATTTTCACATAGTGTTACATGGTAATAGGGAACTACAAATGTAGCTTCACTGGTTTGTTCAAAAAATTCTTACAACAAATATAGCACAATGTTAGTCGTTTATTTATCTATGCACCGGGGTGGGGATATGTACACTAATATTCATATCAGCACATATTTGTAAAAATACAAATGGGAACTATTGTGAGAGCTTCCTAAACAAGAAAATAAATAGTACAGTTAGAACTGCAGATAGTAGTTATAATGAATAAACAATACCATAATAAAATAAAATAATATTCACACATCTCTTGACCTATAACTTTTATAATTCCTGCTTCCCCTGGGTCCCACAATCATAGTTTCCCAACATTAGTTTATGTCATTTTTTCTTTTAGATCTAGATTGTTCATATGTAATAAAGCATATGATGTTTGTCTTTGGCTGATTTCACTTTAACCAGATGACCCTCAATTCCATTTATTTTCCTTCAAATAGCCCAAGTTTGTTTTCCTTATGTCTAATTATCTAAATAGGACTTTATTGCTGTTATTTTGGGGAGATGGCCTCGATCTACCAATCTATGGGAAAAAAATACTACTTATCTGTGATTACAGAGGTGTGTGTTCTCATGCTCTGTTATTGATCAAGATGGGATCTCACTAGCTTTTGAGTTGAGCTAGCCTCAAACTCTGATATTCTTGATCTCTGCCTCCCAAGTAGCTGAGGTTACAGCAATGTATCACCATATTCTGAAAAAATAACTCGTGAAAAATAAAAAGGCCACTGCCTTGTCTTTGCTAAATTTTATCTGAGAAATAAAAGATTTATTAATCAAATATTGCTTCTTAATTGAATAAAATTGATGTTGCATTTATGCTCACAATTCTAAATAACATCTTTCATTGGACAAAATTGTGAGTTTTGTGCATATTCTTTAAACTTTTACATGTGCAATACATAAATGGAATATATATTATATGTGATTATACCGTTGTTCAAGGGCAAAAGTGGTTGATAATTCAGTTACTAGAACCCTCTTCATTCATAAAAAGTCAACAATTTAACTTGATATATATAAAAATTAGCAGCATATTTACAAAAATTATATAGAATCCTGGTCAGTGATTAATGAATTAATATATTCTATGCCACTTTGGCTCATCTAACTGGTGGCCAACAATTAGTCAGAGTCCTTTTATGACTATTAACAGATTTACATTTTATAGCTTTAATAGAGTATAATTTACACCCTCAGAAAATTTATGCTTTTTAAGTGTATAATTCAGAGATTGTTAGTAATTTATACAGCCATAAAGCCAACAATAACATCTACATTAAAATGTTTTAATTATATACACCCCCACACAAATGAATATTCCTTTCAACTCCTTTGCAATCAATCTACTTTCTCACTGGTAATTTCATGAAAATGTAAATGACTATATTATGTGGTCTTTGGGCTTGACTTCCTTAGTTAGCATAATGTTCTCCTTTACTTTAATTTTTATTATTTATTATCTTTATTATCTTTTACTTACACAGAAGGGTTTCAAATTATCAATATGTGAGTACAATTTATCTTGAACATTGTCACCCCATTAATCATTCTTCCACATCTCACCCAACCTCATTCAACTCCTAAATTCACTTGGTTCCATTTCCACATAAATATACTGAATATTCATCCACCCGTTCAAAATATTCTTGAGAGCCAACTTGACTCTAGAATTCATCAGTTTATTTCTTTGATTTATAGAATTAAAATGTATAAAATTATATTTAAATATATTCTTCACTTGATGTTTATTTAACTTGTTTCTGCTTTTGGGGCACCTTGAATGTTCATTCACATGTAATAATGTAGACATAAATTATATTAGCAAGTATTGCAGTAACATAGTGTTTTACTTTTTACGAAAATGAATGGTTTTTAGGATTCTGATGTACAATTTAAATTCCTAAGATGAATATATGAAAGTTCTACTTTATTTCAAATTTTATAAAGGATTACTTATGCTGTACTTTTTTATTTTAGACATATTGGGGTGTAAAATTATGTTTTATTGTGGTTTGTATTTGCTTTTCTTTAATAAACATTGTTCATTAGTTTTATATGTGTATTCATGTATATTGTTTGGAGAAATGTCCATTCAAATCCCTGGTATATTTATTGTTTCTTGTCTTACTGTATCGCAAACAATTCTTAACTTGTACCTTATTTGCAAGGATTTTCTCCTGAGTCTGGAAATTTAAATTTTTCTAAAGTGTTTTTTGAAGTAAAAATGTGCTAATTTTATGAAATCCAATTTGTACATGCACCTAAACTCATACACCACAGCACACACATACACAAATACACAGATCAATACTAGCACAATTGACATCTGAACAACACAAAATTTTCTAGTGTAGGAATATGCAAGCCCTCCTCTTTGATTGCTATCATTTATCTCAGGATGTTTCACACATTTCATTTTCTACATATGCCATTTTTTTGTTGCAAACTCTCACATTTTCTTGAATTTATTCCTAAGTATTTTATTGGTTATTACTGTGAATGGGATTGTTTTTCTAATTCTCATTTGTATTTAATGCTAATATATAAAAAATTCATTTTTTTTGCTGCAGATCGTTTATGATGTAAAACGATGAAGCTTAATCCGGACCTTTACTGATATTTAACATGTGTTTTTATACTTTGGCTACAACGTCAAATAATATACAAATATTTTTTTCCTAGTCTGGAATTTGATGTTTTCTCCTCTTAAATTTTTTTTGGTTGGCCGTGGAGCCTGAACTCTGGGCCTGGGCACTGTCCCTCAGCTCTTCAGCTCAAGGCTAGTGCTCTACCACTTGAGCCATAGCACCACTTTTAGCTTTTTCTGCTTATGTGGTCCTGAGGAATCAAACCCAGGACCTCATGCATGCAAGGCAAGTATTCTACCACTGAGCCACCTTCCCAGCCCCCAAACTGCCATTTTAAATAGAGAACATTTTAAGTCTGAAAAATATTAATGTGTTATTGTTGTTTTTGTTTGTGATTTGTCATTTCTAATAAATTATTTGACAAGCCTTTCTATATTATACATTAGAGGTTTCATAACTTCATTTTGTCATGAAGTGGGTATTCTGTTTAGAGATATTCATTCAGTAGTTTATTTCTTTGAAATGGATGATAGAATTGAATTACTCCTTTTTAATTTATTTACCAGTGGATGGATATTTGTGTGCGGTATAGTTACACATTAATTTTTTTTCCACTTAAGGGTGAGCAATTCATTCCGTATTAGAAAAAATTTTTCTTAATTGAATAGTCCTTACATTTTGGTATAAAAATCAGTAATATTTGTGTAGGAGTATTTCTGAACTCCTCTATCCAGCTACAAATCCCATGCTTTCTTGATGGTGTTCTACAACTTTAACTATGGCTCCCCTTCCAGCTTTTGTGTTAATTGGAGATAAGGGTCTCATGGATTCCTTGAGTATGCTGGGTTTGGACCATAGTCATCAGGTCTCAGCCTCTTGAGTAGCTAGGATTATAGGAGTATTCCACTAGCACAGAGCTTGGGATCATATTTAATCTATGCAATAATGTGGGAAGAGCTGGCAACTGAGAAATTTTGAATTTTCTCACCTAATAACAATCTCTATTGTCTTAGGTCAGTCTTAGTCTCTTACACATGCCCTGTTTGGAATCTTTTCAGTGTGCTGAAACTTGTTTCCTCTCTAATAGACTCAGTTCTGTAACTTTACTTGCTCCTTCTCTAGGATAGATGGTATTTTAATGGTTACTTTTTTAGTATATATTTTTTATTGTAAGGATATTGTACAGTGAGGTTACAGTTACATGAGTAAGGTAATGAGTCCATTTCCTATCAAAAATTGTGACCTTTTCCTTGTTTTTCCTCTACCACCCCTTGCCTCCCCACCTCTCCAACTCATCCCATAAAGCTGTAAAGTTTGTTTCAACATCATATCTTGTTCATCTCATTGGTACAATGGGCCAAGCTATATACTTATTTCAGCATTTTATTTCCCTTCCCCTCCCCAAATTAGAAAAAAAGTATAAACAAGATACAGGGCACTGGAATCAAATACAGTGAAAACAGGGGTTACACCATGGGGGAAGAACATAGAAAAGAAACAAAAAATCACACAGTACATTATAAGTACATTAAAAACAACAGCAAGAAAGATAAAACTACTTGTGTCCCTATCTTGGGGTTCATTTCACTTAGCATCATCCTCTCTGAAGAGGAAATAAGAATGGCTAATAGACACATGTAACTTCTGTAGACATAAAAGAAATACAAATCAAAACTATATTCAGATTCCACCTCACCCCAGTTAGAATGGCTACAATCAAGAACTCTAATAGCAACAGATGCCAGAGGGGATGTGGCTAAAAGGGAACCCTACTGCATTGTTGGTGGGAGTGTAAACTTGTTCAAACACTTTGGAAAGCAGTATGGAGGTTCCTCAAAAGACTCCACATCGAGCTCCCCTATGACCTAGCAACCCCACTTTTGGGCATTCACCCAAACAATCACAAACAAGTCCATACTAAAAGTATCAGCACAACTATGTTTATTGCAGCATTATTTACTATAGCTAAGATATGGAATCAACCCAGATGCTACTCAGTAGGTGAATGGATCAAGAACATGTGATATATAGATATAGATATAGATATAGATATAGATATAGAGACTGATAATGGAATTCTATGCCTCCATCAAAAGAATGATTTCCTTCCATTTGTAAGGAAATGCAAAGACTTGGAAAATATTATATTAAGTGAAGTAAGCCAAGCCAGGCCCAAAGGGACATAGGTTCCGTTGTTTCCCTTATTTGTAATAACTAGTATATGTCTAGGACAAGCAGAAAGGTCAAAAGATATGTTTAAATGACCACATAAGATGATGCTATGGTTACTTCTCACACCCACAAATATTATTAAGATTTGAAGCTGTCTGCAATTGTGGCTCTATCTCCATCAGTTTAGGATATTGGTGTTATTCAGGAGATTTAAGAAAATGTTTTAAGTGTGGCTTTGTCCTTTTATCTTTGCAGACAGTTTTCTTCTTTTGAAGATCTCTACTGTAATAATCACTTTAAAATCTTCTTCCTGGTCTCTAATCATCCTTTTGAGTATGTATTTGGACTAATTAGCCTTTACATTAGAGAAATCTCATCTTGGCACCATGCCTTTCAAATGTTCTTCATAATGCCTTTTACAAATTACTCTCAAATTCACCAAAATTCTTAAATTTTCAGTTTCAAGATGACATGTATCTCTTATTTCAATATTCTATTACAGACAAATAAGCATGTGATTTTGTCTCCTTCTGAAGTTTGTCTTTCTGTAGGTTTCAGACCAGTTAGTTTCTCAGAGATCTTTTTTTTAATTGTGAAAATACCATATAGATGGGTTACAATTACATGGGCAAGATAATGAGTACATTTCTTATCAAGCATTGTTGCCTCCTCCTTTGTTTCCCCTTCCCATCCCTTCCCATCTCACTCCCCCAAGTTGTAAAGTTCGTGTTTTTGACATAACAACTTGTACATCTCATTGTTGTAATGGGTCCACCTGTATCCCTATTTAAATGGTATGTTTTTTCCCTTCCCCTCCACAAATTATACCAACATCAAATACAGTGAACGTAGGGGCTATACTGTGGGGGAGGGACATACAAAGCAACAAAGAAATCATCTTATAAATATGTTAGAAACAATTGCATGAAAGAAAAAAAACTTTTGAATACTTATCTTGGGGTTCACTTTGCCTAACATCAACTTATCTGACCATTTCTGCCTGTCTCAGACATATTCTAGTTATTGCAAATAAGGGAAACCATGGGACCTGTTTCTTTGGACCTAGCTTATTTCATTTAATATAATTTTTTCCAAGTCTTTCCATTTCCTAACAAATGGGGCAATGTCATTCTTTCTGATGGAGGCATAGAATTCCATTGTGTATATAAACCACATTTTCTTGATCCATTCATCTACTGAGGTGCATCTGGGTTGATTCCATATCTTAGCTATGGTAAATAATGCTGCATAGCTGTGCTGGTAGCTTTAGTATGGTCTTGTTTGTGATCCTTTGGGTAAATGCCCAAAAGTGGGATTGCTGGGTCATAGGGGAGCTCGATGTGGAGTATTTTGAGGAACCTCCATACTACTTTCCAAAGTGGTTGAACAAGTTTACACTCCCACCAACAATGCAGTAAGGTTCCCTTCTGTCCACATCCCCTCCAGCATCTGTTGTTATTAGAGTTCTTGATTATAGCCATTCTAACTGGGGTGAGGTGGTATCTCAATGTATAGGATTTAGAGATGCACAGTATCATTCTTAAGAGAAAACTCAAAAATTATGCCTTCTCCTTTACCTATCAGATAGTCAAGATCTTCTCAGAGAAATGTAATGACAAAAGATGCTGAAGGGGATGTGACAAGAAGGGAACCCTTCTGCATTATTGGTGGGAGTGTAAACTTGTTCAACCTCTTTGGAAAGCAGTATGTAGTTTCTTCAAAAGACTACACATAGAGCTCTCCTATGATCCAGATTCTTTTTTAATGAACCTAATTTTCCATCTCTCTACTATGGATGGAGGCTCACAAGCATAAAATCTGGATGATACAGTCCTGTTTATAGCACATTTTCTAAGACAGTACCAAATTGTTTTCCAAGTTATTATATTCTTGTTAGCAAAATATGTGAAGGATCTACTTTTTCTATGTGAGTTTTACATTGTCATTATTTTTATTTTAGCCATTCTGTTAGAGATGGAAATGTTTCTCTGTTATTCTCTTATATTGCATTTGATATGAGACACCTTTTCTTGTATTTATTTACCAACCATGTCATTTCTCTGGCTACATTTCAAATCTTTTAGCCATTTTCCAATGGGACTGTTTAATTTTACTTCTGAATTTGGAAGGTTTTTAATTCAATTATTATAATGCTCCCTATATGTAAATAAATATATGCATTTTGTACATGCAAAGTTATTTTCTTTAGATAGAATAAAGTTAGTTCAAATTTGGAAAAAGTTTCATTATTGATATGTCCTAGGAATATAATATGCACCTTTGGATGATTCTGTACATAATTTTACATTAACAATCCAATATATAAATAAGATTCTAACTTATATTTGCATATATATTCTTGTAAAATATTATATTTGTTTTGGTCTTTCAGCAGGATGTTACTTCTTTTTTTACTGTGAAAATGCCGTAAAGAGGAGTTACAATTACATGGGCAAGGTCAGCATATTACTTCTGAGAAATACTAGTAACAAAGAATACAAAACTGAGTATTAATTTTTATATCAGGAGGTCTCCTGTTAAGACAAAAAATAAAAGATCTGTCATTGGCAATATTCAATCTATGTGTTTTAGATAATCAAGGAAAGATTTAATTATCGTTTAAATTTGAAAGAACCATAAATTGAAAAAATGACATTTAATATTGTGGAAATATTACATACAGTATATAGATGATATTGCTGTAATTGCAGGCTGGAACACACATTCATCAATATCATAAGGAACTGCTGTGTCAAAAAGTTTGGAGATGAGATTATGAAAAGAATCAATATCATTCTTAGTATTGATCTATATAGAAGAGCAAATTATGCATCTTGAGGTGTATCAGTGTAATTAAAATAGAGTGAGGTCTGCAGAAAAATAATTGATGTCTACATTATAGATTAAAGACTAGAAATCTGTCTTCCATTTTAGTCATGCTCGATCTTCAGAACTGCATACTTTTTCAATGACAAAAGGGAAGTGAGAGCTAGTATAAAGGTAAAATGTTTCACCTCCTCTCTCTTGACCAAGGAAATTCCAGAAAGACCTAGAGAGTAGAGCAAAAATATGAATTTTGAACTCATGTAGATTTGAATCTGAATTCACTTCCTGGCTTCAAGTTATATTTCTTGGGAACTTGGCCTGTAAGCTTTAGTTAATTCATCTGTATATTAGAGGAGAAAATATATCAGTATGAAAATACTGTAATAGATGATAAATCATTTAGATTTCTATATTTATTGTTGCTAGTTAGTATATTTTAACTGTGTATACATATACATTATTTAATACAATATACATATACACATATATATGTATATATAATACATATACATTGGATATAATACAATGCACTTTGCTGTTTTGTACTGATAGGTATTTATGTGGTTTTTCTATAAGCCTCACTTTATAAAATATGTGAAAAATGATTCACAGAATTTTTATCATACTTTGTAAAATATTTGTGAGCAATATCCCTTTGATTGACATCCTTGACAGTATTATGTATTCAGAAAAGTAAAATGGGAGTATATAAAATCTCATTTGCAATTTGGTATTGATATTCCTCCAGCACTATTCTTTGTATTAAGGATCTTTTTGGCTATTCAGGGTCTTTAATTGTTCCATATGAATTTTTGGATTGCTTCTTCTATTTCATTGAAGAATGAGCTTGGATTATTGATAAGTATCACATTGAATTTGTAGATAACCTTTGGAAGTATTGCCGTTTTCATGATGTTGATCCTTCCAATCCAGGAGCATGGGAGGTTTTTCCACTTCCTTAATTCTGCTTTGATTTCATTTTTCAGGTTTTTAATGTTTTCATTGTAGAGTTCCTTCACTTCTTTTTTTAAAAAACTTTTTTATTGTAAAAATACTGGACAGAGGGGTTACAGTTACATGCGCAAGTTAATGAGTACATTTCCTATCAAGCATTGTTGCCTCCTCCATTGATTTTCCCCTACCATCCCTTCCCTCCTCACCTCCACAACTACTGCCCCCCTGCACCCCTCCTACCCCCACCACCTGCCTAAATTGTAAAGTTCGTTTTTCAACATAGTGTCTTGTACATCTCATTGTTACAATGGGTCCACCTATGTCCCTTTTTAAGTATTCTTTTTCCTTCCCTTCCCCAAGCTCATTATAAAAATGATATGTACAAAACACTATGTTGAAAATGCATTTTACAACTTCTGTGGGGTGGGGGGCGGCAGTAGTTGTGGAGATAGGAGGGAAGAGATGGTAGGAGAAAAACAAAGGAGGAGGCAACAAGAGTCAATAGGAAATGTACTCATTACCTTCCTCATGTAACTATATGCTCAACAGGAAATGTACTCATTATGGTGCTCATGTAACTAACTGTAACCTTTCGGTACAGCTTTCTACAATAAAAATTGTATAAATAAAATCACCTTTGTTTTATTAACATTCTCATGATTAATGATCATTTTGAGCAACATTTTATGTATTTACTTGGTCATTCTTATTCTTCACCTTAAATTTACTAGTTATACTTTTATCAGTTTTTAACCATTTTGTTTAATATTTGGTTTATATTATATACTACCTCTCCCATACTAATTCTTATATTTCTTTCTGTCTTTGGTTTTGTTTCATATATATACTTATATATACATAATTTTAATGCTTACATATTTATTGAGTACTGTACAGGGTGACATTTCAATACATGTATATAATATATAATTACCAATGCAGGGTAACTGCCATGTTCATCCTATGCGACACACAGTTCCTTATGTTGTAAACATGAAAAACACTACCAAATTTTTCAAAATATGTAATGAGCTGTTCTCAGTTATGGTTATTTTTCTTGGCTGTAGAACATTAAAAACTATTCCTCTGGGGAAGATGGCGGAAGAGAAGCTGGAATCTGAACAAGCTCTCTCATGGAAAGCAGTTTTAGAGTTCCAGTGAACAGTCCTAAGCCAGAGAATCACACCAAGTGTGCCATCACAGGACAGAGGGTTAGGCAAGAGAGGGGAAGTCAAGGCAAAGAGACACATCTGAGCACTTGCCAGCAGCTGCCGCCGTGGTGGCAGTGGTCGCGGCCGCGACTGCAGGGCACCATAACTGAGCCACAGAGAGTCTGGGACGAAGGAGCCAAACTCGGTGGGTGAGCGGATTCTACTCAACACCAGCAAGAACCGACAAGGAGCGGACATCTTCAATCTGCAGTTTGCAGACTAGAGACGACCCAGGAACCAAGACTTGGCGTGAGTAGAAGCCCAACGTCCTCACTCCTTCTCAGGGAGCAGAGGAGGGAAGGCCACCCCTCCCCCCACAGCACCAGTGACCTCTATCTTGGATACCAACAAAGCTCGGAGGAGCTGCTAGCTCCAACTCAGGCCTTGGAATAAAACGAGTCATTTAGCAGGTCACAAGAACTTAACAGCGAAGTCACCTGCCAGACTCAGCTCCATCCAGGGAAAAGTCACCCAGCTCCGGCGCCAGCCATAGGAGTGGCTTTCCACACTGGGTAATCAGAGCCAGAGGCTGCCCCTCCCTCTAGCAGCCTCCACAATCAATTGAAAATCAGTAAACATAAACCCTAAGAATGGCTCCAGGCTGGGCTCTGTGAGGTTTTCACAAAATAGCGCCAGGGAAAAGCTGCTGTTTGTTGAAAGGCCTCAACTCTACCCAGAACCTAGCCTCATCACTGCATCCCCCTCTTTTGTGATTCTCAAAGCAGATCACCCTCCCATTAAACTAACCTGGGAGGGGGATCTCAAAATCTTAGGTAAAGCAGAGCATTTTTCTGCCTGTTCGAACAAACTGACTTAAGAAACCAATCAAGCCACACAGGACCTCAAGCAGACCAGAGACTCCAAAAAGAGGCTGCTTACAGACACAAGGGAGATACAGGATTATTCCCACCCCTCCCAAAAAAATCAAAAAACTTTTTTTCTTCTTCTGTTTTTCGTTTTTTTTCTTTTTTTAGTTCCTTATATATAAAATTTTTTTTCTTTTCTAAAACTTTTATTAATCTTTAATTTTTGCCTTTTTTGAAAAAAAATGTTTTCCAGTAACTTTTTTTCCTCTTATAATTTTTATTTTAGGGATATGTAAATGTGCATTTTTCTTTCTTTTCTTGTCTTCTTTCTCTTTTTTTTTCTTTTTTAATTATCTTTTTGTTTTTGGTTTAGCTCTACTGAACTTCTGATCATTTTATTCTCCATTTCTTATTCATTTCACCTTTTCCTCTCCTTTGTTCTTCTTTATATGACTTAACTCTTGTCCTGCACATCCTCAGACAAACCCGTAGTTAACTAGTAGACCCTATCCCCCATTGTGTACACACTTAATCCGCAAATTAATTACTCAATTCAAAACCTCTGAGACTTAAATTCTTTAATAGCAGTACTACCTCTTTACACCTATATAATATTTTAAGCATTCTTTTTAAGTCTTTCACATCTCCTCTATATCCCTCCCCTTCTCTCAATATACTCACATTCCTCTCTAAATAGATTGTTTTTGAATCTCCATAGTATCATTAATTTTTACTTGTCTATTTTTTCTGGTCTCTTTTCATTTCCCATTCCCTTTTTCCTTTTTCTCTCTCTCTCTACATGCATCTTACCCAACCTATTTCCTGCTTTGAGATTAGAACATAGTTAACTCTCCCTGTGCCTCCCCACACCAATCTATTCCTAGGTTTTACTCACATCTCTCCCTAAACCAAATAATTTCTGGTTTTTCAAATTCTTCTCTGCGGTTCAAAGCCCATTAACATATAGTTGTTTGATGTTGAATAGATGAATCTGTTGAACTAGATTGTATCTGTAGACTATTGACTGTACAAATTCATACTTTGGTTGATGGTTGCCTTAAGATAGTGTTCTAGCACAAAACTGGTGCTATTTTAATCTCAAATGGGCAGAATAAGCCGGAAAAACACAAGAAAAATGGCAAATCCGGGTATCTCAATTCCCAATCTTGATAATCAGGGGACAGAACACATAATGAATAATCCAAAGGAGAGTTCCCAAATAGCTCTACAAACACTGCTGGCAAACATGATAAATGAAAAGTTTGAAAACATACAAAGGACTCTGTATGAGCATGATAGGGAGAGAGAGGAGGCAATCCGAAAGTTTATACAGGAATATCATAAGCTTGAGGAAGCTACTCAAAACCTGATACAGGATTTGCTTGAGCAGCTTGAGAATACTCAAAGAGAAAGGCAGGAATGGCATGAGCAGGCTGAGAACACTCAAAGAGATCTGCAGGAATCCCGCCAATGGGAGGAAGCTAATCAAAGAGTAATACAGGAATTGAGAGAGCAGGATGAGAATACACAAAGATCACTAACGGCATTCATGGAATCCATTAACAAAGAGCTGAAGGAAGTAAGAGAGACCACAAAGGGAATGCTGAATGGAACCCAACAGAAGGAATGGGAGTCCAAGAAACCATAACCAATCAACTAAGTGATTTAAGAAGAAACACTGAACACCAAATTAAGGAAATAAAGAAATTCATACAAGACCTAAAACAGAGCTTCAACAAAGAACTTGAAGCCATCAAAGCTGACCAATTAGAAGGAAAAGAGATAAAAAACAAAGTAGAGAGTCCTGACAGAATGTTAGACCATGCAGAAGATCGAATCTCAGGGATTGAAGACAGCCTAGATATAATAGAGAAAAAAACAAAGTAGAGAATCTTGACAGAAGGTTAGACCATGCAGAAGACCGAATCTCAGTGATTGAAGACAGCCTAGATATTATAGAGAAAGAACATACAACCATCCAAGACAAGTCCAAGAAATATGATAGATCTATCCAACAC